>NC_034591.1:41347498-41355912 GCF_900095145.1 Mus pahari
GAAGAGAAGAGAAGAGAAGAGAAGAGAAGAGAAGAGAAGAGAAGAGAAGAGAAGAGAAGAGAAGAGAAGAGAAGAGAAGAGAAGAGAAGAGAGAGGAGAGGAGAGGAGGGGAGGGAAGGGGAAACAAAGAGAGTAATAATATACATTAATGTTATAATGAACACATGCTTTAAAATATGCAAGTAATGAATAAATGAGGGGCTGGAGCTCAAAGGATCCCTTAGATTGGTTATAATGTTCAGAGCATACAGACTTCCTTATTTCTTTATTTCTGTTTCTAAAAAATAGTGCAACGACACATATCAGATCATCATTAAAGGTGTGATCTTTGGAAATTTTTACTGATTATGTTCCGATTTCCTGGTCAAAGAGTTAGCTCTGTAGAAGGATGCATTTCAAAGAGATTTTGTAAAGCATTTTGCATAGCGATTCAGGTGGCCTTCCTTATAGAAAAAGACCAGAGAAAAGAACAGTACAATATTTCTAACATATGTTTACATTTTTCTTTGCAAAGCTAGTAGAGACTTCAACTAATTATATAGGCAGTTGATGTAGAAAAGGATGTTGAATAAATAGCATAAATTTTTCAAGTCTTGAGAATGAGCCCAAAATTTCTAAACTATGTTCTTCTAGTACATAGTTTAAACAGTGACAAATATTTATTGAGCAACTGCAAGACTATGGTAAAACATTACAGATAAATTGTATACTTATAAGCACATGCCACAGGTAACTTATTTTCCAGATGAAACTAGTACAGAATTGTATAGACTCACTCAAGTTAAGCCCTCAGAAAGTGACTATACACCCACCAACCTCAAAAATGTTAATCCAGAATTCCTCAGTCAATTTCCTATCAGGAAACGCAGGGACAAAGAGTGGAGCAGAAACTGAAGGAAAGGACATCCTGAGACTGCCCCACTTAGGGGATACATCCCATCTGCTGACATCAAACCCAGACACTATTGCTGATGCCTAGAAGTGTTTACTGATGGAGCCTGGTATTGCTGTCCCTTGAGAGGCCCTGACAGAGCCTAACCAATAGAGATGCGGATGTATGCAGCCAAACATTGGACTGAGCATGGGGACACCAATGGGGAAGTTTGGTCAAGGACTGTAGGAGCTGAAGGGTTTTGCAACCTCATAGAACAACAATATCAACCAACCAGAACCCCCAAAGCTCTGAGGGACTAAACCACCAACCAAAGAGTACACAGGGCATACCCAATGGCTCCAGCTGCATATGTAGCAGAGGATGGCCTTATCTGGCATCACTGGGAGGGGAATCCCCTTGGTCCTGTGGAGGCTTGATGACCCAGGATAGGGGAATACTAGGGAACTAAGGCAGGAGAGGGTGAATGGGTGGGGGAGCACCCTCATAGAGGCAGAGGGAGCAAGGAGAGAAAATGGGGGCTTTTGGAGCAGAAACAGGGAAGGGGCATAACATTTGAAATGTAAATAAATAAAATAACCAATAAAAATGAAAAAAAAGAAAAAAAAAGAAAGCGTATGTGTAAGTGTTTGAAAAGGACACACATGATTGTGGCAACCTTAATTTATATGCTATACCTTATATAGTACCTTTAATTAACTAATCTATCAGGGCAGTTTTCCCTGCCTCATTAGTTCTGTAGTGGTTCTAGTTCTATCTTAGTCTTGAAGGAGTAAGTTTGAAGAGACATTACCAATGGGATTGCAGAAAAAAAAGCTTCACCTATGTTGTTACTGATAGTATCTGAGGAAGTAGACAAGTGATGGAGGAGCATGTGATGGTGAGAAGCGACTGGGTGTTTTGGTGTTTTGGTGTTTTGGTGGTCTGTTATACTGATACCAGGAAGGACACTCATTTTCAAGGTCTGATGAGATCACTCCCAGAATTTTTCAGAAATCTAAGCTTTCTGCAATTACTCACATTGCCAAGTCTTGAAGCTGGGTTGCTACTGAAATGCTGGGGGCTTTTCTATTGTAGAAATAGGAGTAAATGGATTTAATTAGTGAACTTGGTTGATTCATTTTAACATTTTGTCATTTGTGTGTGTGTGTGTGTGTGTGTGTGTGTGTGATTTTCTCTCTGTATGTATGTGTCTGTGTGTGTCTGTGTCTCTCTCTTTGTCTCTGTGTATGTGTGTGCATGTACATGTGTGTTTGTGTGTGTGTGTGTATATGTCAGAAGACAAGCTTGAGTGTCAGTGTAACCTTTCAACCTGCATGAGACAAGGTCTTTTTGGTATTCACTGCTCTGTGCTCTCTGGCTTATAAGCTTCCAGGGATTAACCTATCTCTGCCTCTCACCCTTCCTGTACTGAACAGTAAGTACTCCAAGAGGTGAGTGCTACTACACCTAACCTTTCCTGACTTCTGAGAATTCAATTCAGTTGCTTGTGCTTTACATAGTAAGGATTTTACCTACTGAGACATTTTCCCATGTTTAGAACTTTATTATCCACTTCCGAAGGTCATTAAATGTGTTGAATTATATATTTTCAGTTTTCTTAGTGATCACATGAAAACATCACTGAAGATTTTCTTCATCTGATTTTGCATGAGAGTCAGATTGCAGTAGTTGGGCCTGGTAGCACAGGCCTGCAATCACAGCAGTTTAGGCAGCTGGGATAGAAGAATGTGAGTTCAAGTCCTGCTTAGGATAAAGAGTGGGTTCTAGTCCAGCCTGGCAGCTAAACAGAAATAAAAATGGAGGGCTTGGGATGTAGTTTCACGGTAGAACTTTTACCCTAGCTCAGGCAAGGTCTAGAATCAATTTAAAGAATTACACAGAAAAAAGTTAGCAGAATTAAAAAATATGTAGAACACAGTTTTATTTGTTATTAATAAGAAAATTATCCTGAGTAAAATTATTGATAAATATAATTGCACATCTTATGATAGGCAGTGTATCATTGTATATCTATAGAACTGTCTACCAGAAAATTAGGTATATGGTGGTTAGCAAGTTTGCTTACTAAGACATGGTGAGGAAAAACATTAGCTGTTGAATATTTCCTTGGGAAACAGATATTCCAGTTTTGAAAAGATGCTAGAGTAGCATTAAATACAACAGGCAAAGTTAGTTTATTTTTAAGGCAACCACTTTTAGTTTTAAACCTCTTTCTCTGGGTTTCAGTAGTAATTGCAAGATTTGAATGACAAAGGCGGAATAACTTCTCAAGTTGAGTTTGAAGCAGCTGCAGTTCTATTAAATGTCACCATGTCACCATCCACCTTGTTTGTGGCGTCCAAGCTGAGTCTAGGCTTGCCACTGCTGGTAGAGTAGCCGAGCTCCTGTGCCTGAAGAAGGTCTGCTCAAGGTGCCAAGGTAGTTTTCTTAAATATGAGGACCAGTGCCTTCCCTTGGAATCATACTACACCTTTAGAAACTTTGTAACCTTCTATGGTGTGATCTAACCACCCCACCCCACCCCCGCCCAGCCCCCACCCTGGCTTCCAGATCATTATCCTAGAAGTTGAGTAGTAAGGGATCCTGGGAACTTGAACCCTTATTTAAGCCTTTTGAGGCATTTTTATTTTTTCTGTAAACACACACACACACACAAAGACATCTGATGTTCTGTTTACTTCTAAAAGACCTCCATCAGGGGAGAGCCAGGAGAAAAAGGGAGAGACTCAGGTTTAGTTAAAATTATTCCAGGTTTTCAGAATGAAGTGTGTGTAGCAGCTCAAACACTCTGCTTTCTTGAAGCAATGGCTGCATTATCCTCATGAGAATTTCCTTAATGGAAAGAGAGTACGCACATGCACACAATCTGTGGAGGGTAAAAATGCAGAATTGTTAAAAGATATGGATGCAAATTATCAATTTATCAATTGATTAGAGCTTAGTCCAATTCCAATTACTCTGTAAAAGTAATAGTGTCAATTAATATAATTTACATTAGGTCCAAGTGAGCTTGAGAGAAACTAAACCTTGCTCAGCGTTTAGCTAAGAGTTCTGATTCCTTCCTAGTCATCAGCCACCCACATTCTGATACCCACTTCTGCAGTAAAGGTTTGAGCTAAAGGAATCTTCTGGGCAAATAGGTTCCACCACAGAAAACAGTGCTTGTCTTCACCTTTATCACATTTGACTTGGAAAATCTGTGGAGTGCAGAGTGGGTTTTGCTTCCTAGGAGAATCAGGCTTGGTCGGATATTTGTTAAGGTGGTAAAGTCAGCCAAGATACAGCGCAATCTTACATTTTTCACAGCAATCTTGATGTTTCAGATGGAGAACGACACTGACAATTGCACACTTCTTAGGGTTATTGGCATCATTTATTTTCCAGACATAAAATTTCACTTATTGCATATTGAACATTAGACCAATTAATGTATCCCTGTTTTGGACGGCAGCCCCCAAACATCCAGGGTGCTAGATCATTTTCAAAAGGCTCCTGCTGTCAGTGCATTGAAAATGTCATGGTCATAAAGAATAACTGGGTGAATGTAAGTCAAACAGTGAGACCTCAAATTACCCCTTGCTTTTGCATAAGATGTGTGTATATGTGTGTTTGTGTATGTGTGTGTGTTTGCATGTGTATTCATATGTATATGTCTGTTTACGTGTGTGCATGCGTGTACACAAACACATGCTTGTGTATTAATACTTTAGGCTTTTTAAGACTTGATCTCAGAAAAGGTTTTATTGAAAATAGAAGATGATTGAATCATTAAGTACCATTTTCAAAGCAGACATTTGAAGATGTTTCAAAATCCCAGACATCTGGAGGAAGGAAACAAAACAAAGCAAAACGAGCAAAAATAAACGAATGAGCATATCAGAAACCGGGTGTACTCAAAGAGTAAACATTAGAAATACTTATTTATTCCAAGATTTAATATATTCATGGTTCTTAATAATTATTAGAGAAAGCTAAATTTGAACATTTGACTCTAGTTTCAGACAATTAAGAGATAAAAATATTCTTTATGTGTGCTTTACATGGCTCACATAATGGAAATCCAGGTGTGCCCGGGTTCCATACCATTCTTGCACCTATTAAAATTCTAATTTTGCTTTCAGAGAATGAAAAATGATTCCACTTCTAGGATTCTTTAGGCAGCTCTGTGATGCAGAGGCAATTTTCAGATTTACATTCTTATCAGTGCTCTGTAAGCTCTATTATTTTAACAAGGCCTTTCCAATTTCCCCTAATGGTTTTCATAACTACCTCCAACTTATAGTTAAATCAAAACTCATTTTTGGAAGAACTCATTTCTTGTAGATATTTGAAGCTACCAGAGTCACACTTCCGCAGAGCTGCCATTTCCATGTGTGGACTTTAGTATAGCGATTTACCAATAGGAGACCTATTAAGCTTTAGCCAAAAGTCATGAATGTAAAGTTTATATTTTCACTTTTATCAGCACACTCACAAATCATATTTTATATTGCCTACTTTGGTTCTTATGAGCATAGGCTAACTAAACCTCGAAAATGTATAAAGATGGACAGTAGGCAAAGCTTCCTCTGGGCAAAGAAATGGTATAGTATTTCTTTTTTCATTTTTCTACATGACTGCACTATCAGTATTGGAAGTTTAAAATGCAATATTAATATTCTAACTACATTATCATATAAATGATAAAGTATATATATCATTGCCTTATTGAACAGCAATAACATAGGTATATGTTAATCCTCTTAAAAATGTAGAACACATTGATATATTTTCATGAACTTCAAATGCTTAAAAATCAGTCAGGGTTTTGTTGACAGCATGCAATAATCCCACCACTCGGAGGCAGAGGAAGGAGGATCAGAAGTCCAATATCTTTCCTACATCCTCACTTACACTGAGAGTTTGAAGCCTGGAATCCAGTAATGAAGGATAGAGGAAGAGCAAGGAGGGAGAAAGGAAATAGAAAATGCAAAAAAAAACAAAAAATAAACAAATAAAAAACAAGGAAAAAACAAACTAGAATACAAATTTGTAACACATGTTAGTTGTATACTATATATTAATTATATTAATATTTCAATAGAATTTATGTTTTGATCATTTAAGTACTTGCCATACCAATAAAATAGGATTTTGTGTCCTTAATTGAAATTGCATTCTTCTTTAAACAAGAACGTAGTGTATTCTGAATTCAGCTGTTTCCAGTACAAAATTCTATTTTGTTTACTAAGAACTTCTCATTCTAATTGAGCATACTCATGTACAATGCTCAGTTCAAATAGACTAATGAGTTAGAAGTTACCAAGTGATTAAAGTTGGGTTAAGTGCACGCCAAAGTGAAACAAATTGTTTTCCCACTGCAACCTTCATACCTCTATGCTTTGTATGACTCTGTGTCTTGGCAGAATTTGCAATACTTAGTTTTAGAAATTAAACTGCCTTTGGAGATTATTGCCACTGTCTATATGTAACTAACTGCACTCATTACTGTCCACAAAGCTGAAAAAAGTTCACACCTCCACCCTCAGTTTCAGGGGAAGTTTTAAAGCAAATGGTTTCAAATCAATCACTTGAAGAGAGTTGAGGAATTTTCTGCTACTTTTATGAAAATTTCTAAGCTCTTTAGAATTCGTGCAGCAGGCTGGTTGGATAAAGTAGTAAATGCTATGCTGTATCAATTAAACAGACATCCATTGAGCACTTGCATGTATCTGTCACCGTGGACTGTGGGGCATGATAGCTGATAAAAAGGTGTTAGAGTCTGTGGCATGTTTGACTTGGAAAGAATTTTAGTTAGTCTGTCTTCTCTGATCTATTGTCAGGACCTAGAAAATGCAAGTGATTTAAATTCTCACATCTAAATTTAGAGTCAGCTCTAGAAATAAACGTGCAAGAGAAAACAAAATTAAAACAAGTGAGGCAAAGAGTTCCAAGTAGGTGCTGAGTTGACTAAAGATAGTTACTTGTTAACAGTGCGGATTACACAGTGATGTAAAGCGATCAGAAGCAAAGGCAGGGAGGGATTAAAGAGAAACTCAATTGTACCATCACAGCTAAGTTTTAATGCTCATAATATAAGGACATTATTTCATTTTCATTCACTATATGTGGAAGATAAATATCAGTCTTCACTGAGGTCATCCAGAGTGCTTTAAACATGCAGAAATAATGCTAACATTCAACAATAATTACAACAAACCTATTTGAACAAAATATTAATTTTAACGGCATAAAATGGTCTCTACATAGCATATAAGAACTTCAAGACTTATGCCTAGGTCTCATAAAAAATTAGTTAAATAAATATTATTTTTAATCTAAACAAATATAATTTACAGACAGTGCTTCACATAGCTGGAAAGATATCTTTCAATGTGTTTACACTGCTCTTTGGAACAACGATTCAATTATTTATAATAACCAAACAAAACATCAGCAAGAAATCTTACATAACTTGAGATAGAACATAAAAATAATGTTAGTATATGATAGACTTTGACTTTGGGTACTTTTATTTTTATTTTAATTATTCACCTACAATTTAGTGATGCCTTTATACTACTGTAACCTTCGCTGTTGAATAAGTTAGCATAGTATTCATCAGCTATGTTTTGTCCATTTCTTTCTCTTTATTTCAGTTTTGTTTTTAATTACATTGGAAACTTTACATTAAAATGATATTTTTCATTTTGTAGTTCTTTTTCTTTCTTTTGCTTTTTGTTTTGTTTTTTTTTAATTAGATAATTTCTTTATTTACATTTCAAATGCTATCCCAAAATTTCCCTATACCCTCCCCCCGTCCCTTCTCCTCTACCCACCGACTCCCACTTCTTGTCCCTGGCATTCCCCGTTTATTTCTTAATTAGCATCACTATATAGAAATATTAGAACATTTGGATTCACATTTTCAGACCTCTTGTCCTAATTCCACTAACCTCATAAATAGAGATGACTCTAATCTCTTTTTTTCTGAGTGAATGGCATGTTTGCTATTTGGCTATTTGCGTATTTTCTTATTACAAATACAGCTTCATTAACTCAGGCCTTCATCCAAAATCACTTTGATATAAAAATGGGGTTGCTATAGAGATCTTATATTTTTAAAAAATCAGTTGTAGATCCTTAGGCACACAGTACCAAGCTACAGTTTTCTAATACAAGACATTGAATGCACTGCTCTATATATGAAATATTCTATACATCAACATCTTGATAGACTTACTATGAGGAATGATTCTAAAAGCATTTTATGTTAAAATATATTTCTTATTTACACTCAATTTGGGTCTGGATGATTAGATTTATTGTAATGTAGAAAATCCTTTCCATTGATATACATGTCTGTTGCTGTACCAGTACCATGCAGTTTTTATCACAATTGCTCTGTAGTACAGCTTAAGATCAGGCATGGTGATTCCACCAGAGGTTCTTTTACTGTTGAGAATGGTTTTTGCTATCCTAGGTTTTTTATTATTCCAGATGAATTTGCAAATCGCCCTTTCTAACTCTGTGAAGAATT
>NC_034591.1:41356652-41386444 GCF_900095145.1 Mus pahari
TTTATTTATGTAGTGGATTACATTGATGAATTTCCGTATATTAAACCATCCCTGCATCCCTGTGAAACATAGAATGGAAAACAGGAAATAAAAGTCAATTATTTACATTTTTCTAAAGGTTAGTCAGAATAAATACCTTTTATTAATTCACATCAGATATCATATTTTATATAACATTTTAAGTCATTGAAACATCAGAATCATTCCAGAGTCATTCATTTAAGAAATACTATTATGCATTAAAGGAACAAAAACTAGTATGTCAAGCTGTACACAGAAGTTACAGAGATTATATAATGTAATTACATATTCAACACCACTGTTGAATCTTACTCTGTAAAAGACTGCCTTCCTTTAACAAGAAAGGGGGTTCTTGAAATTAATTATATAATGGATATTTCTATCTATGTATTATAATAGACATATAGCATGCAAGTTTTAAGTGGTCAGTAGTGGAGGATAAATCACATCATTCCATTAGGTTCACTAAAAGAAAAATATCAATACCAGTTTTCTTTTGATAAGGTATATGGGAGAGTATAGTCAGAGGCAGAGACATCTGGGAGAGACCAGAGTGGACATGACCAGACTGAGCTGGGCCATGATGTTGGTCGATGAGGAGGTAAAGGAAAAGGGGAGGGAAGGAAACCAGTTGCAGCCACCAGCAGGCAAAAGGTACAACAGAGGTGGGTAACCAAAACCTCTGGGTTATATAAGAAATAACTCTGGGAGAAGAGCAGTCCAGCACCTGAGCTGCAGAGTTCAGGGTATGACAACGATACCATGTCATAGGTACAGTCAGAGCGACAGGGAAGCCAGATCCTATCTAATATGCTAAATAGGCACATCAGCCATATATCCAGGGTTTGGAACTTAGCAGATCTAATTCCTCATATGGAGTCTCTGTAAGTTCAAAGAGAATCAAAAAGTATCTGCAGGACTGGAATGGCTCAGGTCTAGAGTGTGGACTGAGCATAGCAAATGGTCTGGGTCCAGTTTTCAGCACCACAAAGGGAAGGAAAAAGCAAAAGTGAAACAAGTAAGAGTGACAACCAAAATAATTATAAATTAAAACTGGAAAGGAAGATGGAAGTGTAGATGATGCTGAAGACCATGAGCCCTCTGTTTGTATGATTCATTTGTTCCTTTCAAAATTTCTTTCTATAGTAATTGAACAAAAGTTAAAAAGTCCTTATTCCAGTAGAAATAAATTTCAATTTTCAATATCAACTCGGGAAAGCCTTGAGAAATTCCTATATCCACGTCTTATTTGCTACAATTTTACAGAGCATGCTAAAAAGTTATAAACACCATTTATCTCCACTGTGCTCTTCACTGGGACTAGTGAGTGAATTCGATGCCAGAAGAGTTGTTATGAAGAAATGGTACTGTAGAGAATAAAGAGAAGCGAGTTAGTGAAAAAATCTTAAAACAAGAAACGAATAGGGAACAGCTTTAAAACTGTGTTAAAAGAAAACTCGATTTCAGATGA
Organism: Mus pahari; assembly: GCF_900095145.1. Classification (NCBI taxonomy): domain Eukaryota; kingdom Metazoa; phylum Chordata; class Mammalia; order Rodentia; family Muridae; genus Mus; species Mus pahari. The sequence continues at coordinate 41,358,145 of NC_034591.1, forward strand.
AGCAAATCCCTGCTGCATGTTAAACAAAAGGCAAAAAAATAAGGTAGAGGACCTAGTTTCTAAATCTATGTCACAAATGAGGCACTTGAATCCAGCTGGCCACAGGCTTAATGTTTAGAAATATGTGAGTTTAGAGTCAGTTTTCATAGATCCTTTCTTTGTGGGTGAGAAAACTTAGCCTACAAAATAGTAAATGCTTTAGAATGCATGTTCAGTTTGTGGCTGAATAGGGACAATTTTCAAGTCTGTTCTCTCCACTTCTATTCATGTTACACAGCATTGACAGGTGAGCTGCACATAAAAAATGTAGAGGATTTTAAAGAAAATAATTCATAAAACAGACAAAACGATTTCTAGTTATTTGTAATGCAATTCATTTGTCCTGGGACTCTGTGGTCTTACATAATTTAACAAATAAGGGGCAATAGGTTTAGCAAGCTTCAAACAATATAATCACCTAAGGAAAGAGATACTTATTTTTATTATACCAATGGCCTATCTAACCTTGTAGAAAATCCTATGTTCTGTAGCTTCTGTCTGTTAAAGAATTAAAGGGACGGTTGTTAGCTAGGTTAGGGATATCTGTGCCTTGAGTTAATCTCAGTGTTACTATGGTATGAGGTATGATAAATTTTCCTTGTGATAACAAAATGTTCTATTAAATGACTTTTGAGTGTCAGGTGAACTAATCTGATGCCACAGAACTGAGAATTTTTTGCTGAATTCTAGATATAATTAAAATACACTTTTTTATTTTTTTACTGTGAGTCTACTTTATGATTTTAACAAAAGCCCATAGCTCTATAACAAGGTCATTTATCAGCACAGTTACTTTAATTAATATGGTTAAAATTATGATCTGGAGGAACAACTGATAGTGTGCAAATCAAGCCAGCTATGTGAAAGAATGGCATCAGATTGGAGGGAGATTTTTGGTGATAGTATTCTTATATTGACATTGATGTACTGTGATGTGGGGTCAACTACTAGAGACAAAGGGCTAAGTTTGCACAGGACAGGAAAATGGCCCCAAAGAATGGCAGAATATAGGAGTAATTGCTACTGAAATTAAGAACTTGGGTTTGAAAAGGCTTTTTTAATTGTACGAGTTGCCTTTTTTAGACAAGTTTGATAAATGATATGTATATGTACACTCATAAGATAGATATACATGAATGGACTGGAGAGATAGCTCAGAAGTTAGGAGCACCGGCTGTTCATCCAGCAGTCCTGAGTTCAATTCCCAGCAATTACATAGTGGCTTACAACCATCTGTATTGGGATCCATTGCCCTCTTTGACTCTGAGGGCAGCAGTGGTGTACTCATATACATAAGATACATTTAAAGATTTATCTATAGGGGTGTGATAATTTACTTATTTTTTAACTATGCTCCTATTTAGTTGGGTGGAGCTCCTATAGAACACACTTACAAGGATATGTCTACTTTCAGAAGAAAGTATTCATGAAAAACAACTTCATTAGATCAATCAATACAGCCTTTTAAATACACTTCCTTAACAAGTATTTTAAATTTTATAATATATTTTTAATATTTTATAATACATATGTAATAGGTAAATGCCTGCTTCTTCATGTTTTGTACACTGACATTGGCTAACCAACAATAAATAAGAAGAAGAACAAAACAAGAAAAAGCAGAAATTTCAATGTATTTCAAGAAAGTTAATAAGGAAAAATAATTCACATAAGTATGTGTGAGGATATGTGTGTGTGTGTGTGTGTGTGTGTGTGTGTGTGTGTGTGTGTGTGTGTATGATCCTAGGTTATTATGCTTGGGATGGCATGAACATCTTGCATAGCTAGACATTTGTTTAATGATGATCTGCATCTAGAACCCATGAACATGCTTCTTTGTATGATGTTTTTAGTTACAGTAGGGTAATTGTTCAGAGTTCCTTGAACTTTCATGTTCATAAAAGTAAAATCAATAATAATTCCCAGCCGTTATCTTCAGATTGTGAATGAGAAGAAAATTTATACATATAATTATATTCAGGTTCACTCAGAATATGCATATAAAGCAATATTATAAAATATGTATGGAGAGCTATTTATCTACCTTTCGTCTTTCCCACAACAGAGTAAACTTCAGGAATGCACCAACAGGCCCTGCCTTTTTTATTACTGTACACCCTTGGCAACTATAGCAAACATTCATGAACTCTAATGAAGGCGCAGGCAGGTATTGAAATTAGTGTAGGTACGTGGGGTGACCAAGGTAGCCTAAATTTGATTTTTTTTCTTGTCCAATACAGAGAAAGGATGAGTTCAGAAGTAACGCACATTAATATTCACTTCAGTCACTAAAATATGAAGGGAAAATGCCTTCTTTCCAGATTTGAGTCAGTCATTAGTGCTGCTCAGTCTCTTACACATTATGGTAACTATGACTTCAATAAGAATCGCTATAAGAATCACTATATCACAAAAACATAGAAAAGAGAGCCTCAGAGTCCCCTAGTAGTTTGCATTCTAGAGTTAGATGTGACTGTAGTGTGCAAATGAATGTAGTTACTCCTACTAACTTGTTTGTAGAAATGATCTTCAGATTTTAGAGTATAAGACACAGGGCAACTCTGAAACATTCAAATGCAACTGTCCAAAATGAATTTCACACCTAGGAGGAGGAAAACATAGTCATTGAATTCAGGCTGTGTATCTTCAAGTTCTCACCTCGGTATTTATCATAAAGGTTTTTTCTGTTGGTAAGATTTCAAAATCTTTCTTTTTTTTTTATCAGCGTCAAGCTGTTCTGCCAAAATTGTAAATACAAGAAAGACCCAACTTTGCTAGAATCAGTCCCAAATTACAGTAACAAAAGAAATTTATGAGTTCGTAAAATTATGGGAAATAATCAGTTCTGAAATGAGTCACATAATATGCTATCTGGCAGTTTTACAGCCTTCTTACACTTACTCAAGTCAGTTTCATGAGGATTGTTGGAAATGGAAGCGTAGGGCTTTTAATGAACTCCATTGCAGAGATCACTATCACTATAGAATATTCCTTCCTTTAGAGAGCTTTCACATCACTATTTTTCTAAAATTGTTATTTAAATTTGCTTTTGTCATCTAGTACATTTTGATCATATTTTCCCAGCCCAACTCATCCCAACTCCTTCTACTTCTCTATCCACCTAACTTCATGGTCTCTATCTTTTAAAAATAAAATAGAAAAGAAAGTAAAAAATAAACATCTAAAGTAACAAACCCAATATAACAGAAAATGAGCAGAAAGAAAGAGAACAAAGGAAAGAAAGAGTAATAAAGAAAGGAAACAAAGAGTAAGAGAGAGGGAGGAAAAACCCTTCACAAAGAAATAAGGAGTAAAACTATGTTTTGTGTTGGCCACTCCTCCTAAGAATGGCACTTGCCCTGAGAGTAATGAGCAGTGACAGGAGGTCATTGAAGAAGTCATTTTCCTTTTCCCAGCAGGTATCTGTAGCAAGTAGAGCCTTGGTTAGAAGGGCAAGCCTGTGTCCACTTCCCCTTCTCAAGTCTCCGTCAGTTACCAAGTGCATCAGTCCTGAATGATTCTGCTTCCTTGGAGTCATCTACCACCTCTCGCTCTACAATATTTCATTGTCCTGCACGGCAGAGATCTCTGAGTCTTGAAGGGAGGAGTTTAAAAGGAATCTTCACCTTATCCAGCTCAGTTTCTCTTTTCATTATTTTGCATCATCTTGGCAATCTCAAATGGAAAGAAAGTAGGAAATCCCAATAGGTCAAATGAATCAGAATTTGCATTTGTTAGTCCTGTAGACTATGACGCAGCTCTCAGGAAACACTATTTTAGAAGATTTCCAAGATTCTGGAGGGTGTCCTCCCAACCTCCTACTTCCCGAGGTTGCCTGTTTCCATTCTTTCTGCTGGCCCTCGGGGGGCTTCAGTCCTTTTCCCTCACCCAATTCCGGATCAGGTTCCCCTCTCACCCAACTCTCTGCCCTGCCCATTTTTACCTCCCAGGTCCCTCCCCATTTGTGATTGCTTTTTTTCTCTCTCCCAAGTAGGACTGAGGGATCCTCACTTGGTTCCTTCAGCTTGTTGACTTTTTTGAGTTCTGTGGATGGACTGTATCTTCGATATTCTGTCCTTCCCCCCCTCTTTGGCTAATAACCACTTATTAGTGAGTACATACCATGCATGTCTTTTGGGGTCTGAGTTACCTCATCAGGATGATATTTTCTTGTTGCATCCACTTGCCTGCAAAACTCAGGATGTCCTCATTCTTAATAGCTGAGAAGTATTCCATTGTGTAAATGATCTGCATTTTCTGTATCCATTCATCCAAGATTCACAGGGAGTTAATTTTAAGATTGGTTTTTATTTACTACTTGACCATATTTATCAAGTATTTATTTTCCACTACTATCTTCAATCTCTTGTAATTTTAAGAACAAGCTTATTGGAGCAGATAAGTCTTGGTGTCTCCAGAGATAAAGTAATTGTCCAGCATGCATTCTGCTAGGAGATGAGAAAGGTAAGATTCAGTCCAGTCTATTCCTTATGTAAGCAGAGATACAAGTTCACTGTCAATGAACAGACATGTTGACCACCAAAGGAAATTTTGCCTTGAATAATGAATGAATAAATCGGGACATGAAATCTATCTCGGAAGCAAAGAAACACAGAAGATAACACAGATGTCTGAGTCATATATTATCATGTGAATTAGACACTCCAAGAGATGATATTTTTGATATGAATGCATTTAATAGCTGTGACACACAGTTGTAGTACTTTTTAAAAAACTGATCTTGATTTTATTTCACTAAAGTCATCTGGGAAATACCATAAAAATTTGTTGCTATGAATTGTTCAATTGCTTCCTTATTTGCCCTGTCTTAATTCAGTTAGGAGTCCCCTTAATCTAGGTAATGGGCTAGTGTAATCTACTGTCATGGAAATAGAATAACATCATGTGGTAAGATGAAACTGGCAGATAATGCAAACATAACTAGCTTAGCATGTATTTATACTCACGCATATTTTGTGAGTCAGAATCTTAATAGGAATCTTCCTTGCCATTTCAGAATTATATAATACCCCAAAGAGTTTATGCATAAAAATGAGAAATGTAATAAACTTTAAAAGAAAAAATTTTAATAATATAGTAAAAAAAAAAAAAAAACTAGTAGGAAATTTAGGAATTTGGTTTGATAATATGTAATCTGATACAGCGTCCTATGGTCTTTTTCTTCCTCTCCCAAAGTGCTTTCTCAAGTCCTTTTTGACAGTGAGCAAACTATTCTGAGAGCTCCAGAATTTGCAGCGATTCAATAAATGTCTTTCAACTACTTTTAAACTGGTCTTTCTAGGTGCTGAGTAATTGATTCTGTCCAGGCCGGGGAAGAATTACTTTCAGCTGTTTTCCATACAATTAGGAGCTTTAAAAGACCAGTGAATTTTTGTAGTTAGACACTTGTGAGAAGAGCTGTGGAGTCTGCTACAGATTGAACCAGAGAGGATTCATACTGTTCTCTTACTCAGGTTATCAGGGGTGTTGAAGTAGCTCATTTCAGAATTTAAATTTCATCTTGAAATGAATAATAAAATACCATTGGAAAGGATATTGCCTCTGCGAACCATGTTTCCTTTGTTAGTTTGCTTTGTTTAACTGTCATTTAAAAAAGAAACATAGGGCCATGGGAAGTGGTGCATGCCTTTAATCCAGCATTTAGGAGGCAGAGACGGGTATATTTCTGTTAGTTCAAGACCAAACTGGTCTAGATTGTGAGTTTCAGGACAGCCAGAGCTACAGAATGAGACCTTGTCTTGAAAAGGAAAAAAAAAAAAAAAGGAAAGAAAAAAAAGAATGAAAAGTAAAAAAAAAAAAAGAAAATAGTAATTATAGATTATAGCATAGAGCATAGTTACATGCTACTTTAGTAAGGTGGCCAACATAGGTTCTCCTCCAAGATTCATGATTTAAGTAGCCCTGGGTACTTGGCTAGATTTTCAGTACTAGGCGTGATTTCCCTTATGTTGAGAGGGTCAATTTCAATTAGAGATCTCTTCATTCTTTACTGCCAAGGTAGGAATCTCAATACTTAACCTTTCATCCCATGCTGGTCCTTGTGTGGTTCATAGGCATCTGAACTGAGTGTTGGCTCCTTCGCTCCTTTGGAAGCTTGTACTCTCTAGTACCATGAAAGCTTATCCTCTATGAGGAGGCTTGCAGATCTATTCCAAGTCAGTGGGCCCTGTCCCAGGGTCTGAACTGCATGGTGGATTCAGCAATAGGAACTTAACTTCTACCCCTGGGAGGGGACAAGCAAGGACAAAGGCATTTACCTGTAATGTTTTGGAAGATTATTGAAAAACCCTGTCTGGTAACTAAAAAAAAAAGAGGGGGGGCTCTGGGAGAGAAAATTGTCAGCTCAGATGAGAGAAATTCATTAAATTCTATATGTATATTAATACACACACTTATGTGCTTTGTAACGTTTCTGTTTAGGTTGACAGTTATCAGTGTGGTTTCTTTTGGTCTTTTCAGATATCCTTACTCTTTCACCCTCCTCTTTCCTTCTTATGTATTTATCTCCATCCTTTCTTTCTAATTAGACCCAGTTTTGCTTTTCCCAAATGGTATGCCCTATACTCTGCCATTCCCATCCCTTGCTCCCCCTCTCCTCAACCTGGGCAATAGTTTCTAATCTCCTGAGATTTGTTACAGCATTATCAACTCAGTCTCTACAATGCTCTTCCCTAAGCAAAAGCCTCAAATCTCCAGACTCGTAATACCCAATGTAGCATTTCCTCAAACTTTCTGTGTATTAGTTTCTGACACTATAAAGTGAAGATCACACTCTGTCTCCTCTAGATGGATGCTGGGTAGAAAATTAATCTGTTTTGAATACCTAGAAAAGCGTCCGGCACATACTAATCAGTAAGCATTCATTATATTACTGTTCTCAATATAGACTTTCTCATCAAGCTCAAATAAAAGCTACTGAAATGAGGGGGTGGGACACTGGAGGCAGTGTTTGTGAGTTACTACATCAAAGACAAGTGATGAATACCGTTTAGAATGTGGAATGTCAGAATAACTGAGCAGGTGCACAGCCAACTATATAGTGTACAGACACTGCTATTTATTTTTTAGGCTAGTGTTCTAAAAGAATGTGAGAGGCTTTCCACACCCTAGAAAGGATTTTAAAAATAGAACATATCTCTCAAATGCTGTTAACTATGTAAAGTCTGTGCATATACCCAGCTAACACTGACATGAGGGATCATTCTTCCAACCCATTGGGAGACTAAAAATAACAAGATCCTTAATCTGGAAATAAATATTTAGCCGGGCAGTGGTGGCGCACACCTTTAATCCCAGGACTTGGGAGGCAGAGGCAGGTGGATTTCTGAGTTCCAGGACAGCCAGGGCTATACAGAGAAACCCTGTCTCAGAAATCCCCTCCCCAAATAAAATAATAATAATAATAATAATAATAATAATAATAATAATAATAAAATATTATTAAATAAATATTTTATAGAATGTGATATTTGTTGGACCATTTTTTTTCTTTTTAAATAATTTTATGGGTCTTAGAATCAAGGTTTTCCTTTTTCAACTTGCTGTTCTGGTAGAATTTAATAGGCACAGCAGACTACAACTTGTCACGAGATGCTGTTCTTAATGTGCACATTCATGTCATTCAACCACTCATCTTATTGCCTGAACTACTCCAGATAGTAATCCTCATGCAAACTAAGACCTTACAATAGCATTTTACTCACTTTAAATATTTTTTTAAATTTTAACATATTAACATTAAGGCTTTTTCTTATTCTTTACTGATCTTTTTTTTAAAAAAATCTTTTAAAACAAAACTATTTTAAAATATTGCGCCAATTTATCTTGGTAACTTTCAAGATGACTTCTTCCTATGTCTGAGATGCCATATCTTGTATGTAGTTTCAGAACTTTGGAAAAGGGAAATTTTGCTAGCATTGTATCACTAAGAACACTGACATGAGTGATTTTGTTTTGTTTTAGCTTTCATAACTCTATGCCTGATTTGTGAAATTGACAATGATTATAAAGTAGGAAATCTGCTTATAATTTATCTTCTGGAATAAAGTAGAAATTTGTCAAATTTGGAGAAAATTGTTCTCATGATAAATTGTCTTAGGATTCAGTGGACTTGAGCGAAACTAGCTAAGGGAGCCACCGAACCACCTTGCGCTTTGGGTACTTAGTACTATACACCCTGGGTACTCAGTACTGAAATCTAAGATGCTAAAATATTTTGACTGAATATCACTTTCTTACACTGTTTCAGTTCTTCCTCACATTTTTGTTCTCTTATATAAAATTTAAAATTTATTCCTGTCTTTTTTGTTTGTTTGTTTAGCTTTCAGTTTTTTCCCATCCTTTTAACATCTTCTTCCCAGGGCTGGAAACATTGTAATTCCCTCCTACATCCCCCCCCCCTTGACCTTTATCTTCACCAGTGCTTCCTGCTACACACTGTATTATCAAATATCACTATGTCCAGAAGTTAACACTGTGGTATTCATAAATTAAATAGATTAGCTTCAAAGGCAGCTCTCAATTGCTCTTTCAAATTAAAATTATAATGATTACACCCTACATAGCAAAGAAAACACACATCTACATGCAGAATTTTTAAAAATTAACTTTAATCCAATGATTAATCACTATTCCAACATATCAAAGCTGTCTTATAAGTGCCTCCAAATGGAAGAATACATTATCCCACATGCATTTTCTTCATCCTTTAAAAGCCAGTAATACATTTATCAAGGAAGTTTAAGAATATTGTGTCAAGTAAAAGAAGGTGTATAGACAGGCCTAGCACTTTTTGGAAGGCTTTTTATTAAATGTAAGAAAGTCAGCAATGCGGCTAGCTGTTCATGCAATCCTGTAGTGTTTCCAGTGTGAATGAGTGGCTGTTGAAGCCTTTTACCCTGCACTTCTCCTAAAATGCTTTACTGAATGTTTAATGCTCTGGCATCCAAGCAAGGGACTTCTTTTAAAAGAGTCTTTTATAAAACTTTGGATAAAAACCTTCTTTAAATAGCCACGTGCAGAGTCCCACAAAAGAGGGAAAAAAAGGATAAACAAGTCTTTTACTTTGTGGCTTAATTATTGTCTGTTGATTTTATGAGCAGAAACAGTTCACCGATGCACTTTTCTTACACATCTTAAATTGTACATTCTGACCAATTGTTGATAATATTTAAAAAGGCTTATATAAGACCACTTAATAATATGTGAATAACAGTCTGCTCAAATATTTAAAACTAAACAAACAAAATATTTGCAAAGAATTATCAAACTTATCAAATTATCAAAAAAGCAGGAAACTTATTGTCCACTTTAAATGATTTGCTGTGCATAGTGTTTTCTCTTATTCAGGCCAACATGCCTAAGAATTACTGTGGTGAGTCTTCTTAAGCCCCTTTGGTGTCCTGCAGACGTAATCTCCCTGACATCCTATGGCATTGTACAATAATTGGAGGGATACAGAGCAGCATCTGATTGTGAGTGTTACTTGCTTTTAAAGAAAACTGAGTCTGAGTCAAGTAAGGTTTCTGCAAACGGGGTTAGTAGGTCCTTCCTTGAGTTCTTTAAGTAGCCCCATTTCAAGGGTGAGATGAAATTGCATTTGTTCTGATTGTGAAGGGCTTATAAAGATCTGTGAATTTCACTTGGCTTCATCCCATGAAGAGTTGGTTCCTCTTTCTACTCAGATTATCCCCCTTTGAAGTCTATTATTACCACTTACCCCAGAAATGGAGGATATAGTATGTGCAGATGCTCAGAAAGCCAACACCATGTATAGAAGTGCAGGCATAACTCATAACCAGCTTAGTATTCCATAATGTATCTTGCCACTTGTGCTAAAATGGCACCACTTTAATTATAGACTAATTACAAAATTGCACAAAGAAATTGACTTTTCCAGACTGCAACCTATGATTGTACTTTGGTTATAATTTTATATGGATCAGATCATATCCAGATTAACTTCTACCTCCATCCATGTTAACACTTGTTCCTGTGTTCAGAGGATATATCTATCAATACTAAGCAAAATAAGTCAGTGTTAGCAAAATTCTACAATGCTGCATGTATTGGGAGATGGTGTCTGAAGGCTAGATTCAAATACATTTTTTCAAAACATACTTTGACACTTTAAATCTTAACACACTAGAGCTTTAAAAACATTGTAAAATGTCATGTAAAAAACACTTGAATTTTATTTGAATAAATTATGATAAATAGGTTGTTTGCTACACAGGGATGATAAGAAACCGATGTTTTAAGAGTTTGAAGCCAGTTTTATGACGACTTTCAATTAGAGTGAATAGCCCTGCAAGAAGTTCATTTGGCAATGCAAGGGTGTGTAGTATAATTACAGAGATTCTTTTAAAATAATTTCTTTTTATTGCATGTGCTTAAGTCTTTGCCTGCATGTTTTTATGTACTCTACTTGTGTACCTTGTGCATGGAGGCCAGTGATGATATTGGATACTCTAGAACGAGAGTTACATACTATTGATAACAGCCATTTGAATGTTAGGAACCAAACCAAGGCCCTTCATGCAAGAGCATCAAGTTCTCCAAACTGCTGACCAATCTCTTAAATCCAGTACCCATGAACATTGGTGGTAAAATAGTCATAGCATTTTAGCCTAAATAATCAAACACCCAACTATCAGGAATGCTTCCACCCCTTCAGCAAAAATTAACATTTTACTCTTATAGCTCTAAAACTAATTAATTTATTCTCACATTCATGATTCTAATTTATTTGAAATAGTTCCCTTGTGTTCCTCAACAATATATATTTTCCCAATAGAGAGATACAAATACTTTCTTAGGACATTCATTCAAAACAAGGTCAGAAAGAATGCAGCTTCTGAGAGTCTACGGATCAATCACTCATGTTCTCATGAACCCACACATCTCCTTTTCTAGATATTGTTCCAAGAGTTAAGGCACTGCAGATGATCCACAGTGGCATACAAAGATTCTACTGTGCTCATTAGATTACCAGCAAGGTTGGGAGAGTTCATAGCTCACCCTGTTAAAGTTCTAACAGTACTGATTTAAATAGTACAGATACTATTGACACTGCCTTACTCAACTCGGCGAAATAGTATACATCTTGCAAGTGTGTAAACACTTTAGGTGTAAAAATTTTAATCTATGCTTCCATTGCTGTCTGTTTCCCCCTTCCTTTTTGTAGACTTCCTTCCCAGAGGAAAATAATGTCATGATTAAGGACCCATTCTCCAAGATAGGTGTGAAAAAGAATAGATATGGGGATGGCTCCTTTAGTAGTAGCTAAGAGTGCTAAGACATTGTCAAGTACCATCATTGCATCACCCAGGAGGCAGAAGCTAGGAGAGGACACTTAACTTTCATGAAATAATCTAGATCAGAGGCCAAAGTTGGCCCTGTTAGAAACCAAGGCTTCTCTATGGATATTTCGTTTTGCTTTCTTTCCTTCAGTACCTTGCAGCAGTACTATTAGTCAAATGTCTTCAACTTGGTTGAATTCTCATACACATATTACCACAGTACACAATATAAGCTGTGCTTTAAAAAGGTATACTAGTTATTTTGAAACAAGAGTAATTGTATATTATTTATCCATAGCTGTTTCATCTTTTATTGAGACACTTAAATTTAAGGAAGCACAAACAAATGATATTACAGATAATTTTGTGAAGGAAAACTCTATTGCCAGGAAAGCATGAGATAAACAGAATTTCTTTATTTTAAAAATTTCAAAAATTCCATCTTATTAATTTGTAAGGATTGTTCAATCAAAATTAATAATAAAATCATTAAAAGGAAGACATGTTCATTGTATTGTAGAGTTTACTTAAGGACATGATAGGTAGCTAAACTAGACAACATCTACAGAGGAGTGTTTGTGTGTGTGTGTGTGTGTGTGTTTGTGTGTGTGTGTGTGTGTGTGTGTGTGTTTGTATATGTACTGAAAAGTGAACCCAGGGCTTATGAGTGCTAGGAGAATCTTCTATACTTGATTCTTGATCAGTCCAATATTGATAAAAATCAATACATATAAACAGCTATGGTTCTTCTAATATTCATCCTGCATTCATATTCCCGGTCTCCTAATCTTGAGAGTCTCTATAGATGGTTAAGAGTGACATCTCAGTCCAATGTACCACGGCTCATATTTTCCTGTTTAGGATATTTTAGTTTTGAGTTATTCTCAGTATCATGACATTTTGCCTTGTACCTTGCTCTACAAGTTCTTCCTTGTAGAATGGTTCTTGAAATAGGTTTCATGCAATTGCCTGTGCATGCTAGTGTAGAGGTAGAGTTGGTAACTGTGATTTTTCAATATAGAAATGGATAAATAATTGCCCTAGATATTTGGGTTCTACATTTAAAAAGCAAAACAAAACAAAACAAAACCTTTTTTCTTCTGTATCCATTAAGTTTATTCAGTCTTCAGATTGAGTGAGTCTCTGCTTATCTCAGTCAGTACTTACAGATTGAAGGATAGAGACAAGCTTTCCCTGAAATATGGAGATGTAGTTAATAAGTTTAGGCTAGAAGAAGGGCTATTAAACATTTCATGTAGGTGGGCATGAGGATGAAACTGATGAGGAAAGCGAGACCTGTGATTTAGAATAATTGGTGAGGAGCAATTTTCACAAACAGGAAAACAAAAGAACCTAAGAAACTATTTCCTCTCCAGCCAGATTTTTGTTTATGGTGCAAAACTATGTATCTCCATGTGAAAAGACAGATGATGCCACAAATTTAATTAGCATATTTTCCACTCTTCTATTTTCCTTTAGGTACTTATGTGACAAACAAAGTAAAGAATATTAAGAGAATAATAGATTTTTTTTCTTATACACATTTTTTTTTTACCACAGTATATGATATAAGCCATACTTTAAAAGAGGTATATTAGCTATTTTGAAACAAGAGCAATTGTATATTATTTTTCTGCTTAGGAGTCCTAATGGAATTCATTTAATTTATTTGTCTTTGCAAATAGGTAATTTAAAAGAAAAAAAGATGTGAAATAATTCTCATGCTGGTAGTAATGTTTGCAATTCAAATTGGGGGGTCATTTTTAAAATCTCCTAGTCAAGCAAATATCATCAAACCTAATTTTTACAATAAAACGCTGATACATTGTACATGTGGACCAGTGTAAAATACTGTAAAATCTTTCCCTGTGGCCATCAACAGACCTGGGTTCTGATGGTGAACAGGCTTCTAATTTTGATTTCACTCCTACTTCTGTAGCAGTAAAGCTGCGGTTGAACAGTAAGTTAACAGTGAATTACCTTCCCATTCTACAACGAAACTGCCATAACCATGACTGTTGGAGCCAAGGGATTAATAGCCATATAAGTTCCTTAGTGCATATGAGCATATATGTACATGAAGTGCGAATGCAGTGACCACATAAAAACATAAGAGTGAGTGTGCTTGCAGCAAATGCAGCCAAAGGCTCTTGGCTTATGAAAGGATTAATGAAGTCAGTTTATTGTTTTGGAAACAAAGTTTGTTTATCCTGAGAGGGTTGAGCACTTGCCCCTTCTGAGAGATGTTTCTGAGACACTATGTTCTTTTGAAGTTATAAAAGTTTTTATTGAACCACACAGAAGAAAGTCTATTTGAACATGGTATGCCGACACACTGAATCAAAAATGTCAAGCTGTTTTACATTTCAGAGTTTCAGTGTAATAAAAATTGTCCTTTTATGTATTAAATATAACATCTTTACACAGGAGAGTCTTCATAGGATAGATCTTTAGAAATCTGAGAGTCTAATGATATCACTTGAGTGCTTAGAGTCTGTTATTCATGATTGCTCGGCTCTCTTTAGGCATCTTCATTATTAGCATTCTATTGTCTACTATGGTCTATTACTTTGTTATCCATTGCCTTCACAGGGTAATACACAGAACAGAACTCCAAAACAATTAAAGAATAAAGAATCCTCTACATGCCGAGTTAGAGTGTGGGGATTTTGTTTGTCCTCATGTTTTTCTGATTGCAGGGAGTGGGAAAAGCAAGCCTTTTCTAAAGCGTACAGTTAGTCTTTGAATTATTTTAGGATAGAAACTTTTAATGGTTTATCTTACCTAAATTTTGTTCATACCTGCTCTATTTTCTTCAACTTTCTAATGGGTTTTCAAGAATACAATCTGGTGTGCTTTGTACTTACTCACAAAATGATATGGCTTCATTCCTTTTATAATTACCACTTTTGGCATTGCTAGTATCTTGTGCTCTGATTTTATCAGACTCATTGCTTAATAGTGAGATGTGTGTTTTAAAATGTGTCATCTATATATTACCTTGACAGATAACTTATTAAGCAACAGGGTTGCTATATCAATGTGAAGACTTGAGTTTGATTCCTAGAACCCATATAAGAAAAGCTGTGTAGAGGCAGATGGCAGAAAATATAAATTTGAGTGACATGGGCACATTGCAGTTATTTAAAGGCATGTCACAAAGGTGTGTCTATGTAACGCAGTAAGAAGAGGGCAAAGGCCAGGTGTCAAGGAAACTGCAGTATTAAATCATCCAAAAGAGGAGAATTAGTATTAGAGACCAAAGAAAGCAAAGATACAAGTGCCAGAAAATCTCATAGGAAAAAACTACATCAAGAGAAACACTTATTGTTTGATAAGTTATTTATGATAGCAGTTAAAAAGAGACCTCTGGGATTGGCATTTTAGAGGTAACTGGTAAATCTGGCAAGTATAGTTTTGAAATAATGACGGCAAGACAAACCTGAATTCAGAGGATAAAGAAAGATATGAGTAATGAAATTTGTGTTACTTAGTATAGCAAAATGTCTCTAATTAGAAAATTAAATAGTTAAAAAGTAAGATGATCAGAGTTACAACTAGTCAGTAAATTGGTGTTTAAAGGATTATTTTTAATATGGAATATAAATAGCATCTTGTTGACTTTGACCATACCTATGACTACAAAGTGAAATATAATGAAGATAAAAAGGGATATTTCCAATGAAATGTTCTTGATTAGATGCAGAAATTTTGTGGTAACAAACAGGGGGATTTTAGAAAAGTAAATGCTACTTATTAAAAAAAAAAGGTGTAAGTGAGCAAAGCATATGTGTATCACTGTGGGTTGATACACGTGAGACTGTACGTTTCTGAGATTCTCTGTTTCCTTCAAAGTTATCAGTAGGAAAAAGAGAAGCAGAGCTGTTGACTACAAAATATTGTGATGAGCACTTTAAACTAAAATAGAATGTAGAAAGTAATGCTTGTCCCCTTGCATGTAACAAAATACATGGCTTACTAAGTTATAGCAACTCCGTGAATGTTTAGGAGTCCTCTAATAGTTCTTCAATTGGAATTAAAGTGAGGTTATTCAGTCACGTGTTCCCCTTTGTAAATTTTTAATAGTTACTGAGAAGACTGGTGGTTAAATTTAACCAGGGTTTTAATTTTACGTAGTAAAAAAGGTGGATGGGGCATTGAATAATATGTAGGATCAGTAGATATAAAGGCCTGGTAGGAATAAATCCTCCACAAAGTTGACATCATAAAGCAAATGAGCTTCAAAGAAGGGAGATTATGGTTAGAGAGCTGGATATATAAAACACAGTATATAGGTGTTTGAGCCTCATTGATAATTTTTAAGTCTGGAAAGAAATGACCTTAAGTTGATTAGCTCACGTAAAGTGGATAATGTGTTTAGAGACAAAAAATGTCAAGAAAGAGGTAGGTTTACTAAGGATCACATTTTTGTTTGTTTTTTTGTTTTTTGTTTTGTTTTGTTTAGTTTTTCAAGACACGGTTTCTCAGTATAGCCCTGGCTGTCTTGGAACTCACTTTGTAGACCAGGCTGGCCTCGAACTCAGAAATCTGCCTGCCTCTGCCTCCCAGTGCTGGAATTAAAGGCATGCGCCACCATGCCCCAGGAGGATCATATTTTTATACATTGAAATTTTCAATAATTAGGTTATAAGTTATGTAGAGAGAGTGACAGTTTAGACAGGGGACAAGATAGTTGAGAATTAGGGAGAGTTGATTATAACGTCACAAAGTGGCTGTAGAAATGAATGTAATGCAGTATTGAATTTAATAATAGGAGTTTGAAAATTAGGATTTACGGAGAGGAAGGAAGGAGACTGACTCAGAAATGATCCCAACAAAGGAAATGGCCATCTGTCAGTGTGGCCTCTAAAGTAACAGACCATTGTTTATGAGAGTCATAAACTTTATTGTGTCGTTCATAATGTAGGAACTTACTAAACAATGATAACTACTGTGTCCATGTGTCATTGTGTACAGTAGGGAAGTGTTTCATACACAGGTGTAGTAAACATGTAGAGTGTGAAAAGCTTCAGAGAGAATTATGTGTTTGAATTAATACAGACAGAAAGGAGGACAGTGGGATTCCTTTATTACATGACAGCTAAGAATTAAGTTCTTTACTGGAGTGTTTCCTCCCTGACATTGGTTAAAAAGAATTCATGGTGATTCCCCCAGAGGTTCTTTTATTGTTGAGAATAGTTTTTGCTATCCCAGGTTTTTTATTATTCCAGATGAATTTGCAAATTGCCCTTTCTAGTTCAGTGAAGAATTGAGTTGGAATTTTGATGGGGATTGCATTGAATCTGTATATTGCTTTTGGCAGGATAGCCATTTTTACTATATTAATCCTGCCGATCCATGAGCATGGGAGATCTTTCCATTTTTTGAGATCTTCTTCAATTTCTTTCTTCAGAGACTTGAAGTTTTTGTCATACAGATCTTTCACCTCCTTAGTTAAAGTCACACCAAATATTTTATATTTTTTGTGACTATTGTGAAGGGTGTTGTTTCCCTAATTTCTTTCTCCTCCTGTTTAATTTTCATTTAGTATTACATTTACTGGACTGTTCCTATAATATAAAAGGTGGCTTCTATAGAAGGAAATATATAGCCATATATAGTATACAACCATTTGTGCTTATTGTCCTGCAAGTGTTTGTATCTCATCTATCTCGAAACTTCACTAGTAAATTCATAAAGTCTTTGGAGTTGCAAAGGATTTTTGATCCAAGATTGTCCAAAGATGTAGTATCTGTTACTTTTCTGTTGCTATGAAAAAACACTATGACAGATTATTGCATAAGGCAGAGAATTTATGTGTGTGTGTGTGTGTGTGTGTGTGTATACATTCTTATTTTCTTTCTTTCTTTCTTTCTTTCTTTCTTTCTTTCTTTCTTTCTTTCTTTCTTTCTTTCTTTCTTTCTTTCTTTTTGATTATTTGAGACAGGGTTTCTCTGTATAGTCCTGGCTGTCCTAGAACTCACTCTGTAGTCCAGGCTGACCTTGAACTCAGAAATCCGCCTGCTTCTGCCTCCCAAGTGCTGGGATTAAAGGCGTGCACCACCACTGCCCTGCTTATATTTATTTAATTATTTATTTTTTACTTATTGACTTTACATCTTGCTCAGTGCCCCCATCCCGGTAATCTCCTCCCACAATCCTTCTCCATAGCCCCTCCACTTCTCCTCTGAGTGGGTGGGATCTCCCTAGTTGTCTCCCAACCCTGGCACTTCAAATCTCTGTAAGGCTAGGCACTTTTTTTTCCCACTGAGAGCAGTCAAGGCAGGCCAGCTAGTAGAATATATCCCATGTACATGCAATAGCTCTTGGCATGGCCCCTTTCTAGTTGTTGGGGACCAATATGAAGATAAAGCTACACATCTACACGTGAGCGGAGAGGCCTAGGTCCAGCCTCTTCGGTTAGTGGTTCAGACTCTGAGAGTCCCAAGGTTCCAGCTTAGTTGACTTTGTTGGTCTTCCTGTAGAGTTCCTATCTCCTTTGGGGCCTACAGTCCTTTCTCCTATTCTTCCATAGAGTCCCTAAGCTCCAAGCACTCTTTGGCTGTGGGTGTTTTTATTTGTGTGGATTAGCTGGTGGCTGGAGCCTCTCAGTGGACAAAATGTTCCTGTCATGCATGTCCTTTTGAGACTAGGTTACCTCACTCAGTAGAATATTCTCAAGCTTCATTCATTTGCCTGAAAAATGGATAGTATTCCATTGTGGAGATGTACCATATTTTCTTTATCCATTCCTCAGCTGAGGGACATTTAGGTTTTTTTCCAGTTTCTGTCTATTACAAATAAAACTACTATGAACATAGTTGAGCAAGTATGTTTGTGAGATGTTGGAGCATCTTTTGGATATATGCCCAAGATCTGACATAGGGATAATATGCAAACTTTACAAAGAACTCAAGAAGTTAGACACTAAGAACCCAAATAACCCAATTAAAACTGGGGTATAGAACTAAACAGAGAATTCTCAACAGAGAATCTCGAATGACTGAGAAGCAATTAAAGAAATATTCAAAGTCCTCAGTCATCAGGGAAATGCAAATCAAAACAACTTTGTCTTTCCATCTTATACTCATCAGAACAGTTAAAACCAAAAATTCAATAGCACATACTGCCAAGCCAAGGATGTGTAGCAAGGGGAACACTCCTTCATTGCTGGTGGGAGTGCAAACTTGTACAACCACTTTAAAAATCAATTGGGCATTTTCTCAGAAAACCAGAAATAGTTCTACCTAAAGATCAAGCTATACCACTCCTGGGCATATACCCAAAAGATACTCCAACATCTCTCAGAGTTTATTTTTTCTTGCAGTTACAGAGGGAGGAGAGGCCGTCACTGTGGCTCAGAGGAATGGCAGCAAGTGACAGGCATGGCAGCAGGTGTAAGAAGCTGATAGATTGCATCTTTAATTGAAAGTTGAATGCACAGAGCCAACTGGAAATAATGCAAGGTTTTAAATTCCTAACCCACTGGAGGGACTTCCTCCAGTGAGGCTGCACCTCTCCATAGCCTGCAAACTGCACCATCAAGTGGTATCTTAGGGTTTTCTTGTTGCGAAGAGACACCATGACCACAGCAATTCTTATAGAAAAAAACCACAACAACAACAACAACAACAACAACAACAAAAAAAACATTTCATTGGAGCTGGCTTATAGTTCCAAAGTTTAGTTCATTATTATCATTTCAGAAAGCATGGTGGCACACAAGCAGACATTGTGCTGAAAACTAAGCTGAGAGTTCTACATTGGGATTGGCAGGTGGCAGGCAGAGAGTGTGCCACTAGACCTGGCTTCTGAGACCCCAAAGCCTACCCCAAGTGACACACCTCCTCCAACATGGCCTCACCTATTCCAATAAGGCTGTATCTCCCAATAACACCATTCCCTAGAAACCTATGGGGACCATTTTGATTCAAATTACCACACATGGGAACTTAGTGTTCAGAGGGCTGAACCTATGGCACCGCCACAGTCAAATGATTAACAAAGAAATCACAGTTCACTTTAAATATGAGTCTTGATGTGTGCTTCATAATTTCTGATGTTGAACTGTGTTAATAAATAATTTCAGTTGTCTTAACTATTTCAACTAAATCTTCATATCTTATACAGAAAATTATATTAACTATACCGTTAAATACTCTGCAGGAAAGCATATTTAGATCCAGTTTTACAAAACACTGATCTAATGTGACACAGAATTACATATCCATTAGAACACAGATAATGTACATTCAGAATGGAATAGTTCCACGTAAAGACCACGTAAAGAGCAGACAAACTTACAGAATTGAGAGCCCAGCTGCTGAAGTATCTTCTGCAATGCAGGGAAACTTATTCCTGGAACAAATAAGGAAAACTAAAGAGAACAGCCTTGAAGCAGCACCTTCATATTTAGCCTCATATTGCATATTCACATATTTAATCATATCTCACTTCCTTCCAAAATAGACTTGAGGTCTTATGTGACAAGATGATGTTATAGTAGTGTAGCCTCAGGGATAATGGGGGTGGGGATTGATGGTGGAATCAGACCAGAATCCATGTAGGTCACTAACAAGGAGTAAACATATTTAGGACAAACTTAGCATGTGACAGGTTAGACTTTAGGTTACAATGATAAATGCCTATCTTCCTTTATTTAGTACTAAGAAGGAATGCATAGATCTTTACATATTTTTAATTGCATTATTTTATTTTAGTATTGTTGTGGGGGGGTGTTGGTAGGTAGGTACTTAGGTACGTAGGTAGGTAGGTAGGCAGGCATGTGGCAGAACACATGTGGAGGTCAGAAACCAACTTGAAGAAGTCAGTTTTCTCTTTCTACAATGTGAATTCCAGAGAAAGATGTTGCCTCTTCATGTTGGCTGGAAGTACCCTTAAAAGCAGACCTACCTTGCAGGCTTGGGTCTCTAGTTTTTGTCTTCTTCATAGTTCTTATTCTGCATGGAATTTCTCTGACCATTGTTTAGTAAAATAACATTATAAGACTTTATTTCAAATTCATCCCGTCAAAGAATCCCACTTCTGGGTCTTGACTGGGTCTCTTGAATGACACATCCATAAGGAAGATGCTTTGCATCCTTAAGCAGCTTACTGTGAACATCAACTCAGTCAGGCAATCAGTACAGCTAATGGGACCTGGAGAACCCAGTGAAGGCCCAGGTAATGTATACATCTAACACAGATTAAAAGCCAATTGAGCAGAACTTTCAGTCAAATCTGAAAGAAAGCAAAAGCATTATGTACAGTTTCATGCAGACATTTGAGAAGTCCTTGGGAGTGCCTCAAAACAGGAACCTAAAATTTAGAACTGTTTTGATGAAAATAGTTACAATATGAGGCAGGAGTAGTTGAAAAGGAGCTAAACTGCATTCAAACATTATTGGTCACACTGTGTTCACCTGGTGGGATGTATGCCTAACATGTAAGTAGTGAGTGGTGAATACTCCCAGGAAAGGAATATTCTATTTCATTTTAATGGTGCTAAAATATATGCCGTATAAAGGTGACCACTTTAAACACTTTGAATTTATATTTTATTGTTCAATATATATTTTTTTGCAATCAACCTTGGAACTTATTTACTATTGTGCTTCTGAAACTCTGTACCCATTGCAAAACTCACCAACCACATTTGCCCTGACCTCATTCCAAATAAATTATCGTGTCACTTTCTTTTAGGTTTCAGATAAGTGGACTTATTTGTTTCAGTTGGCATAGTGAACTCCAGGGTGTTCAATACTGTAGCATAGATTTCCTTCTATGTTAAGGGTGAAATGTACACAGTCACACGCACACACACACACACACACAACCACACAAATACACAAACACATGAATACATGCACACACTCATCTGTGTGTATGCACACACATACATGTTTTTCAAACATTTGGCCATCATAAAAATTGCACCTGTATATACTGAGGTAGAATATGTCTTGAACTTTCCATCATTCTGATACAAACCTAGGGGAAGAAATCTTGCTTCATTAGGGCTATTCCTGTTTAAAAAACAATTAGGAGCTAGGAGCTGTGATGCTGCTCCTCTGTCATCAGAGCCTCACCACTGCATCAGCTGTATGTATTCTTCCACTCCCCATTAACACTTGAAATGCCATTATCTGATATTATCCATAGGGATGAATGTGACACTGTCACAGTTCTCAGTGATTCTGACTGAATTTTCTTAAGGACTGGTAGTATTGACCTTCTCTTTGTAGGCTTGCTGGCCACTTCTCTTTCATTTTAAGAATATCTATCTAAAGTTGCAACCCCATAGGGTTTATCTGTGAAGCTTTCTTAAGTTAAGTCCTGGATGTTCTTTATTGATACAGGTCATTAACTCTTTATCCATTGCAAGTATTTTATTCTGTTATATAAACTGCTCTTGCATCCATGGATTGAATTTTACTCGGTTCAAAGAAAATTCAGAAGTTGAGATTTATGTTATCAGAAACAGAATTCTTTGTCCTGGGAGAAAATGGGAATGTGTTACTATTTATATTCATTTCTATTTTAAAGCATCAGTTATGAATGCTCATCTTGATAGTTCTACCACATATAATGGAGCCTCACGGCATAGTTAAAGTGTGAAAATTTATCTTTTCCCCTAAATAAGAGGAGAATGTATCTTTATGCAAAATTATATAAATAGCTTCTTAAAAATGCCCCTCCTCCTCTTCTAATCTCAGGCTTTATCAGTGTCCTATACTTCCAATTAGGTAATCTAGCACACTGGATGAAAAATGTGATAAAAATATTCATTTAAATTTTCCAGTGTCATTTATGAAAAAAAATACTAACCATGTCATTTTCATAGCATCCAGTAAATACCACTTTGTTCTCATTTCAGTAAAGGGGAAGGTTGTTGACCTTTTCTTCCCACATGGTCCTGTCTATCTCAAGGTACACACTACAAATGAGAGTAGTACAGTCAACCTGGGTGAGATACACTTGCTGGTTGGGTTTCCCAGAGCGTTATTTCTTCAAGTAGTGCTCTAGCAATGTTTGCCCTGATAGCTAAACCCGGTCATCACACTGTTCTGAATAAGTTGTTTCCATTAGCATTTAAGTTAGAAAATGTTAGGTTGCTTCCATGATATGTATAATTTGTAGCTCTGACAAATGGCTTTATTCTTTTGTTTATTTGTTTGTATTGTTTTTGTTCTGTTTTTTATTTTTTGTTTTTGTTTTTTAACCAAATCATCTTTACACCTGTAATCAAAATGCTTAGCCCTTGGTACTGCACAATTCCAAACACCATTCAGGCTGTATATGTGAAGCATATATGTGAAGCTATGATCCCAAACAGCCATTATTCTGTGTGTCAACACTCTTGACTACAGTCTGTGTTACCTATAGATAGTATATGTTTAAAGGGGGCTGTCTAACTTAAAGAAGGCTCTTATATCTGATAACAAAAGGTATTTCTGTCACATGCAAATGGTCTGTATCCATTATGCTGCCGTAATATGCAACCACAAGGTGTGTTGCTCATAAACAACAGGCATGTGTTCATCTCAAACCTGGAAGCAAAATATATGAGATCTAGTGATCATCATGGCTGGGTTCTGGCAAGGGTTCTCTTCTGAGCTGCGCATTGATGACTTGACATTCTTCATTCACATGGTAGGAAAAAAAAAATCAATGAGTGCTTGCCAGAGTCGCTTTGAGGGGATAATAATTTCATTTACAGAGGCCTCAGTTTCATGACACAACTTCTTCCCAGAGACTTTATTATTTAATACCACCATTTACAGGTTGGAATTCAATATTAGAATTTTGTTTTCTGGAGGGACAGGTTAATTTAAATATATAATTCACCATAAAAATAAAGGAATTATGAAACAGAGCACAATATTCTTTATTTTACTTCAAATATGATAAAATTATTTTTACGTGCTCCACAAAACACCCTTAACAGAATAAAGTAATTTTTGTAGAGTAATCTAGTTTTTCTAAGCTGGTAGAGGCAGAAATTGTGGCAGAGCTAACTCTTCTAAGAGACCTTCCATTGAGAATTTCAAGGGGAGATTTCTAACCATATTATTAAAAACATTTATGATTATTAGTGTTCAAATGACATTAAAAGACTGATGAAGCTGTCAAATTAGAGCCACACAAAGTTGGCTCATGAGCCTTGATGGAATTATTATGCACTAGACAAAATCAAATTTATACCTGAGGTAGGAGCACTGGCTACTGCTGTTCACACAAATGAGCTAAAAAGCAGTTTCTCTGATGGGAATGGTGGTGTCAGCAGCCTGCCGAGGGACATGATTGAAATATATCTTCCAGATTGGTTGTGAACAAATGCATGGTAAATCTCTGGTTCTTGCTAACAAAGGACTCTAAAATCACAAAGAAAGCCATCACCTCTCACTCCTATGTTTTTGAATATTAAGATAGACTACTACCCCCATGATGGATGGCTTAATCACGCTCCATCCCTTTTGTTTTTGAAATATATGATGTATGTCTGTTGGGTGCACATGTTCATGTGTGTGCGGATGTCTGTGTTACCTACGGAAAGCATCTGCACATATGTTTGCATATATTTGGAGTCCAGAGGTTGATGGTGGGTATCTTTCTTTTTTTTTTAATTATTATTTTCTTTATTTACATTTCAAATGCTATCCCGAAAGTTCCCTATACCGCCCCCGCCCCTGCTCCCCTACCCACCCACTCCCACTACTTGGCCCAGGCCTTCCGGTGGGTATCTTTCTTAATTAACTACTCTCCATCTTGTTGCTTGATTAGGGTCTCTCTGTGAATCTTGATCTTTCAAAATCAGCAGATTTGGGCAGAAAGCCCTAAGGTCCCCTCTCTCTTCCTTTCCAGAACTGATACAATACACATTGGGCACATGTACATACACACAAAACTTTGAAAGGGAAGAGAGTGCCTAACTGTGTCTTTCTGAAATGACTGCACCTATTTTTATTGATTATCCCAATAAGGTTTATATGAATTAATGTCTTGAGTAATGACTACTAGAGTCTCTTACTACATCACCTCATGTTCTTCTTTCCAGGGCACGTTTGACTTGGACTACTTTATTAACTTAGAGTTAGCTGCAGCCATGCTTCTTCTGCAGATGCTCCCTGAGGCTGGTCTTTTCTCAAGGAACATTCCAATTAAGAAAGAAGCTCTAAGAAAGCTTTATTAAAAGGATCATCTAGGTTAAATCCTTTCCCTGGTTTCTCTTTGAGCAGCTATTTTAAACCAGATATGGTTGTAAATAACTTTCAAGCATCACTGAATAATACGTGGAAGATCTATGGCCTCCTTAGACTTGCATTTTTATTACTTATCATCCACAGTGTGGTTTTACTCTGTTTCACTGTCCTTCACGATAGCTATCAAAAGATTCACACAAATGTAATAATATTTATAGCTTATTTTATGTACTTCCATTTTAGCTCCTTTATTAGTGCAATGAATAGATATATAAATATTTTATGTGTATACTCTCTATATATTAAATATATTTGTCTATGTGAGGGATAAAGATTTTAGTAACTTTATAGGATATAAGTAAGGTTCTTCAGAATTTGCAGGTATATAGGATGACATCATTTTATGAGAGCTTTATCAAAGTTATCAGTGTAAAAATGACTACATCATTAAAGCTTTCATCTGTTGCCTTTTTAATTCAGATATTCTAAGTGCTGCTTTCAAGATTATAGGCATCATTTTTATTAAGTGAATACAGTTCCTTTTCTCAACCAGTTTATTTTATTAAATTGCAAAATTCTATGCTAATACAATGTTAGGATTGCAAGTGTTCACCTTCGTAACTCAGAAACATGAAAAGTTGGGCTTTTCATAACAGCATTAATTTCCCTAGATTTCTGTGCCTTATAATAAAGTGCACTCTTAGAGCACGAACCAGCAATCCAGGAATTATGTATAATCAGTGTTGGACAAGTTAATGTTACCGAGAGAATCTAAACTCTCATATTCTCTGATCTGTTTTTAAATTTACAGACTTCAAGAGCAGTAATGGAAATGTGTTGCATTAAATTTCAGATTTTTATAAAGGAGACAGGAGCAGATCATAAAGATGAAAAAGTTGATAAAAATTATTTTGGAATGATGATGATTTCACCAGAAAACTTAAAGCCAAATCTGTGAATTTTTAATCAACATGCTTGATTTCAAAATTTTTCAACTGGTAGTACATTCATGTTATTTTTATCTCAGTTTTTAGTCTGTTTCAACATAAGGAAAGGATTCTGTTCCTAGGATGGCCTGTGACTAAACACCTGCTAACATCCACTGAATGTAAAATCAATTACAAAGACCCAAACTGTTCTTATCTCAAAACATCTACTTTGAAAAAAATGCTGATATAAGCAGTCCATAGACTGGTGGGCTAGATGTAAACATGAGCTCACTTAGAAAGTGTGACAGCAGGATGAGAGTAGAAAGAAAAATCTGTCTTCCTCTCACATATTCCTTTGTGCTTTTGTACAAAGATTCAAATTGTATTAGGGAAAAAGAACTACTTTGCCATTATTGACTGTATTAACTCCATCTTCCTCTAAAGGTTTTATAAAATTATTATCTTCATAAACATGGACAATTTTACTTTGGAAAATACATGTGTTTATGAAATATAATTTTATATTATGCTTTATTCAGTATACAAACTTAATTTAGATTAAATATTATACTATGTATAACATAGTATACAATATATAACACATACACTAGACTACTAAATACACATGCATTTTAAAATTGTAAGATCAGAGAATCCATGCATCTACACAGAAGCGCCAAGCACACACACACACACATACTTCAAAGTTTGTGATTGCAGGCCCACACTCTCCAGCATAGCCAGTGCACACAGCACAGGTGAATGTGACAGAACTGAGAACATGATTTAATGATTTTATTTATTGGTTCTTGTCCAGAGGTCTGATGCTTGGGTTCAGAGTTACCAGCTTTATAGTATTTGATAAATGGGGACCTGGTTAGCAGTTCCCTTCATTATGGATTTTGACATGTCCCCAGAATTACCATGATGAAAAATATTTCTGCTGCAGCCTTTCCTGAACCCTGCCAACTCTTGGTGCTGCATTCTTTTCTGCCTTTCCCTGTAGCAATGAAGAACACTGAGTTACAGCAGCATTTGAAACTTTGAAAAACTCAGTGAACCTGTTCCTCCTAGAAGTAAGCATGGTATTCTCTATAATCATGTGTATTGAGTTAATTTCTTATGCGACCCCGGTCTTCTTAAAACCTATGGATGCCTAATATGCTTTCAAAATGGAATTAAGAGTTCTCTACAAGTTGAAAACTGTATAACACAAAGTTAAACCTCCTATAAAGTTAGCTTATTGCTAGTATAGTAGTTTATAGTAATATGATAATTATAGAGACTAATAGTGAATTGAGGCATACACTTTAGTGTTGCATATTTTAATACAACTGTATTAGTCAGGATTTCTATTCCTGCACAAACATCATGACCAAGAAGCAAGTTGGGAAAGAAAGCGTTTCTTCAGCTTACATTTCCATACTGCTGTTCATCACCAAAGGAAATCAGGACTGGAACTCAAGCAGGTCAGAAAGCAGGAGCTGAGGCAGAAGCCATGGAAGGATGTTCTNTACTGGCTTGCTTCCAGTGGCTTNCTCAGCCTGCTCTCTTATAGAACCCAAGACTATCAGCCCAGAGATGGCACCACCCACAAGGGGACCTCCCCCCTTGTTCACTAATAGAGAAGATGCCTTACAGCTGCATCTCATGGACACATTTCCCCAACTGAAGCTCCTTTCTCTGTGATAAGTTGTGTCCAGCTGTGTCAAGTTGACACAAAATTAGCCAGTACAATTGACCCCTTGTCAACTTAACACTCAAACACATCACTAGAAAGTCTCAACCCTTAGTTCTTATTCATCCCCAAGATCTAAATAACTTTAAAAGTCTCACAGTCTTTATATATTAAAAGTTCAATCCCTTTAAAATATCCAGTATCTTTTAAAATACAAAGTACTTTACAATTCAAATTCTCTTAACTGTGGGCTTCACTAAAAACTTCCTTCAAGAGGGAAAAATATCAGGGCACAGTCACAATCAAAAGCAAAAATCAATCTCCAACCATCCAATGTCTGGGATCCAAATCATGATTTTCTGGGCTCCTATAAGGGCTCGGGTCACTTCTCCAGCCACACCTTGTCTTCTCGGCTTTGGCTCCAGCTCCAGCTGCCTGTACTTCACTGCTGCTGCTGTTCTTGGTGGTCATCTCATGATACTGGCATCTCCAAAACAATTCTGTTCTTTGCATGACCCCTTCAGTCCTGGGCCATCAATTGCAACTGAGGCTGCAACTTCACCAATGGCCTTTCTTGGCCTCTCACAGTGTTTCCTTGGCCTCAGCTGTTCTGGATGACCCCTTCATGCCTTCAAAACCAGTACCNCCTGGGTAACTCTTACACATTACCAAGTCCAGTCACAGCACAAGGTACAACCTTGGCTATCTCTGGAACACAGCTTCTGTGCTCTCAAAAAACAAAACAAAACAAAAACAAAACAAAACAAACAAACAACAACAACAACAACAAACACTTCCCAGAAGATGTCACCTCAGTGATGCTGGTCTCTTCTTAATCACTGCTAATTTCTTAGCTCCAGCTAACCAGCATCAATAGTCCCAGTAAAGCAAAGTTTTTGATTTAGTAGTTCTGGTATCTTGTTAATTCAGCTGATTCTACAGCCCCAGGTAACCAGAACCACAGAATCTTCACAATCCAAAATAGCAATGGCCCTGAAAAGAGTCTTTACTTTTCCTTTTGAAATTTCACAAGCCAGGCCTCCATCTTCTGCAATGTTCTTGACATTATCTTCCAAGCTCCTACACAACATTCGATAGAGCTCTTAACACAGAATGGATCTTCTGGCCCAA
>NC_034591.1:41386680-41401879 GCF_900095145.1 Mus pahari
ATCACCAAAGGATGCAGGACTGGAACTCAAGCAGGTGAGAAAGCAGGAGCTGATGCAGAAGCCATGGAGGGATGTTCTTTACTGGCTTGCTTTCACTGGCTTTCTCAGCTTGCTCTCTTATAGAACCCAAGACTACCAACCCAGAGATGGCACTACCCACAAGGGGACCTCCCCCCTTGATCACTGAGAAAATTCCTTATAGCTGGATCTCATGGAGGCATTTCCCCAACTGAAGCTCCTTTCTCTGTGTCACTCCAGCTGTGTCAAGTTGACACAAAACTATCCAGTACAAAACTAAGTCACATATAAATATTTAGGAAAGATTCTCATTCATTATTTGGTAATTTTTAAGTATCAGCTATATTCAAATGGTTTTACCTTGGACATTGAAAAAATAAAGTGAACTCCACAGGTTTATAACCAACTTTTGATTGAATGTATTTGGGAAAAAATGTAATATTGTTGTTGATATGTCCTGGAATGATTGCATCTGGATTTAATTTGTATGATGGTTCATTTTTGTCATTATTTCTTCGATCATTTATATAGTATTCAAGTATATTAGGTATTATAACTTATCTGCAACAATTTATAGTATAAAGCAGGTTATTCATAGTGTATATGTGAATATGCTATTTTATGTACAACTCTTGAAAAATTATATACTTATACAGTTGGCCCTGGAACAAGTCTTTCAAGGCTGTCTGGATTAGCTAAAATTCCTGTCTCTTTCAAGCTGTGTGTTGATGTGTTAGAGAATGTTTACAATCGAACTAGGGGATTTTTGGAGGAAATTAATACCTTACAGTTAACATATACTAATAACTTAGGATTTTAATATGTGTATTCACATATGAAGTCATCTCAGCATCGTTCTATGAAATCTTTTATACAGCCTTTATAGGCCACTTATTTTTTTACTTATATTTATCATTTAAAAGACAAGCAGCAAAGTCTAGTTTGAAAAGTTTACCATGTACACCATCTGGCAGTCACTGAAGAAGGAATTGTCCCTATGACTATGTTTACAGCCTGAGTCCCTCTTTGGCTTTGTGTCTACTGCTTTCTAAGATCTGTTGTAGTAGGAACTAATGATGGATGAAAATGATGCTGGAGAATAAACCAGTTATTGATAACATCAGATAGATTCGAACATTGTGGTTTGGGAAAAAGAAAAATACAGCTACCTTCTAAATCTATGGCTTGATTGAGTGTGTGTCCATGGAAACAAAAACAGATCCTAAAGTAACAGTTTGGAGTGAAAAGGTAATGCGACTCTATGAAGGCTTTGTGCTTGGAGGACATCCATTCCACAACTAGCCATGCATGTGTAGAGCTTTCAAATGTGAGCTGAATGCTGAAGTAGTACTTAGCTTATGTTCTACAGAGCCCCAGGTTTCTTAGAGACAATTGTAGAGAGTTAACAACGGCAAAGTACTTAGATGACATTCCAATACACCATTTGTCCTTTTCATTGTTGGGATGCTGGCATTAATAATGAGAAGCAACATGGGTAAGATGCCTTAAACAATAAACTATTTTGTCAAGAAGAGTAAAAGTAGAATATTTTTCTCCTCATCTACTCAATGATTATAAGTTAGAAACCAGATTTACTAAGAATGAAAGGATAGAAGTTTATTTTTTAAATCACAAACTTTGAACTTTTGAATGTTTTAACATTTAGTGTAATGAACTACACTTTTTTTCTTCTTACATACAAAATAAATTAATCACTGCCTCAAGGATAAAATGTTTCTGAGTGGATAACTAACGTAATTCCTATATTGATGCAATAATTTTTGTTTTAAAAAGAATAATGATTATCACAAGTATTTCCATCATAGAATGGGAGGAGAGACCCTTGGTCCTGTGATTGCTTGATGTCCCAGTGTAGGGGAATTCCAGGACAGGGAAGCAGGAGTGTGTGGTTGGGTGGGGGATCACCCTCATAGAAGTAGGGGAGGGGGATGGGATACAGGGTTTCCAGAGGGGAAATCAGGAATGGGGATAACATTTGAAATGTAAAAATATAAAATATCCAATTAAAAAAAAGAACATATTAAAAAAATAGAAGAGTTGTCAAAGTGAATGATGTGACCTGTTGGACCAGTTATGTGAGTTTTGAAGCTTCCAAATTCTTAAATTTTTGTTATTATAATTCGATGACCATATATATATATATATATATATATATATATATATATATAAAATATTGAAATATGTCCACATTTGTAAAATGAAAAAAACTCAGGGAACCACTATTTTATGAATCTAATGCTGGATTTAGAAATTTCTATGTAAAAAGGGTGATCCAGCCAGCCACTGTACAATACATAAGAATGTATTTACATCAAAGTATACAAAAAGTTATCGGTGATAAATCAGATTCCAGCTCCTCATTCAGAAACTGGTCCTTTTGAGACATAATATGCCATCAAGGAAGAATATCTAGTTATTTAAGCATGGTAGAAAAAGCATATCTCTCTTTTGTGATGTAGAATTTTCTTTCTATACTAAGAAAAAAACCACCAGCGTACTTAATGTATTGAATACAAAAGCAGATATGAGGACCCAGCTATCTTGCACTAAACCGGTCATTGTGATGACTTTCAAAAGTGGAAGTTTCACTTTTTTCATACTTTAAAAAAATTAAGTTATTTTAATCACAAAGTTGTTATTTACATTAAATATGTGAAGCATATATGAATGTTGTCATCATGTTAAATTAATTAATACATTAAATAGTGTATAATATACATTTGGAAGTGGCTTAATCCTCAAGTGTGAGAATAAGAAAACACTCAGATTTTTGCCTAGCCATTAAGGTTTATTTGAGATAATCATGAGATACTTTGCATAGGAGATGCATTTTTTTTTTGAACTCTGAAAACAGAGTTACATGACTGAGGATGACCTAACTTGATAGAGACAAATATGTTTTAAGTAAATTGTATTTTGTTTTCAGAAAATTTGACTAGAAATTCTGAAAGAAATACATATGAAATTTTTTATATGAATTAAATTTTATCAACTGAAATACTTGGGACTGAGGAGATTGCTCAGTCTTTAGCAACACTTACTACCCTTGCAGAAGAACCAGGTCTGGTACCTGGTACTCACATTAGGTATATCATAACTGACTGTAACTCTAATTTCAGAGGTCCTAATGCCCTCTTGATCCTTCCAGGATTCTGGTAATCATGAGCACGTCTCTACTTGCAGTTCAAAACACATATACGTAGAATAAAAATAATTTAAAAATTAAAATATACAACTATAATGCTCTGAAAACTCTGTGAAAATATATCTATATGCATAGTTTTAACACAGATATTTTTCGAGTGATAAAGATACCATCTAGTCAGTATCCTTGTTATCTTATTCATTCTTCCTCTACTGTGTCAGTCTGATGTTGCACTTGTTCTGTCTTGCCTCACTTGAATTTTATTATGGTTGTGAATAGAATGGAACATGTTAATTCTATTGGGAATCGTGCCACCAAATTTTAGGATTTTTTTAATATTTAAGACTAATGGAACATGATAAAATTTTAATTTATAATATGTATGTATGTATGTATAATATATATGTAAATATTCTATATTAACTCTAAATATCACTCAGCAAATTTAATCAAAAAATTTGTATCTTAATATTTCATAGGACATCAAATCCAGTTTCTGTTTTTCTTAAATTCTCAGAGTCCAGAGCCTATAAAGTATTAAAGTTTAGAAGCAGGAGTTCTGAGATAACAAATAAATCACTTAGATAAAGAAAGTTATTAGAGAGGACAAGCCAGCATCAGTGAGAGTATGGATCCTTCAGTTCCTGTGTGTTGACCTTGAATTGAGGGAAGGCACCTAATTCATTATGCAAACCTCACATGACTAATGCTCTAATGGAAAACTTCCCAGATGCCTCAAGGTTCCAAAGCAGAAGTAATACCCTCCCTGGAAAGGATATAATCATAACATTCCTTACAAAGTCATGAAATAATGTGATCTCGTAAATACACCCTTAACGTCATATAAACTATAATTACACCACTGAGAGTGGAGCCACTTTTCAGATAATAACATGTACTAGTCCCCTTTTTTTTATAAACATAAAACATAAAGACCTTGTAATGTGAACTCTAAATCAAAGATTAATATTTTGAATGGGCACAAGTCATATAGTAGTGTATCGAGACAATAGATGGGAAATGAGATTATCATAAAGTTGAAATTGAATTGCTAGGGTTTGATCACAATCACGATTAGGGTACAGCGGTCCAGTTTCCTTCATGGATAGGGCATATTATAATGTGAAACCTTGGGAAGCCACAACCTGCTTATCTTAAAAATAAATGCTGATACAAAAGAAGAAAACTAAGCATAATTCTCATTTCATTATCCTATCAGGTTTTCTTGGCTTGCCTTATTTACTTAGCTAGCATGGACTAAGGATGTAATAATGCACATAAATGCCCACTAGCACCCTCCTTCTCCTTGTAGAGTCTTCGTTTGGAACATGCCATCTGGGGTAATATCCAGTCCTGTGTGACTCTAGACATTTTCTACTTGTTATTTCTAGGCTGAATAGGTTTGTTGGGGGAGAGGGGAAGTAGAGTGCTTTTCCTGTAAAGTCAGTTTCAGACTGGCTGTGTTCCAGCACTTCTCTGCCCTACTTTTCTTTCTCCATCATAGGCTGTTGATATCATCCACTCTCTATTCTATTAACTTCTTTCAGATCTCTTATAACAGTTTTAACTTCTTTATAGGTTTGTATTTTTGACTAATTTCTTCTTTATCTAACATAACTGACAAATCTGATCAGAGTAGAAAACGTTTATTAAACAAGTGTCACCAAAAATTGGAAATTCATACTTCATGGTCTCTCTCTACCTCGAATCATACCCAATGTCAAGTGTTGTTAGTATCCAATTTTGAAATATTGTGGAACTGAAGTATACACAGTTATTAATTGAAAAAGGAATAATTCCAAATCAGGATTTATGAATAATTCAAGATCATTTTTGTATCAATTCACTTTTCTGATTTGTTTTTATAAGTTGTTACAGCTTCTTAAAGAACACTTTCCCCCTCTAAATATCTGCAGGATGCTGGTTTAATATTCATTCATAGATGCATACATATAATTAACTGACACTACTAAAGCAAATAACACAGCCTCGGCTTTGTATGAGAGTTAGATATTTGATTTCTTGTCTTTCTGAGTATCATCATCATACAATGGAGAGAAAACAAGTACTCTATATAAACAAGCAGAGTATTGCTTAGCCAGGTCTGCAATAACAAAGTAGCAGATAAGATTTAAAGGAATTAAAAAGAAGCTCATTCCTCAGATTTAGCTGTCAGTCCAAGATCATTGTACCAGCTGGAAGCGTTGGTGGCTCTAGAATACATTCTCCTTTTCTTGCTAACAGCAGCAGGTGGGCATATCCTGTGCCTTTGCATACTCACTAGAGTGTAAGCTGTATTGAATGTGTCCCACATGAACACAGTACATTCTTTAGTGTCCCTTTTCCCTAAATACAGTAACATCGTTGGCTAGAGATTCCACATTTATTGGTGTAGATGGAAATCAGTCCAGTCAATAACTGACAGTAAATATGATCATTAATTTAAGTGAATTAAAAATATTTGGAAGAATTAGAATATTCAAACTTAAGTACTACATTGTGGAGACGATTCTGATGTGTATTTTGGATAAAGGAGGCACATAATAAAAGACTTCATGTTCAGGGAGATACTCAAAAACTGGGCCTTTGACCCAATAGTAGAATGGAGATTTACTATGAGAAAAGAAATGATAAACTGTCCATACAGGAGTTAGATGTGATAATATGCATTATTAGTCCAGGTGGTGATGGCTTGGAAATTCCTCTCAAAAAGAGATGCGGCTTGGAGTAGAAAATACACCCATAGCAAAGTCCTACAGAGGTCTTTTGTCCCTTTAAATCTCAGCACATAATTTTGCAAGAAGCAAGTATTTCATTCACCACTCCAGACACTGAGTATTACCACGCAGCGTGTATAATAGCTCCTCCATAGACTTCTGTTGACTATAGTAGTCAGAATAGCCACAGTATAGGTCAGATATTTTGAGAGAAACTCATTCATGACTTTTTGGAGCTCAGTCTTTGCTACTGTAGTTGAGGAATGACTATGCCATTATGATATTTGGCACTATCCATAGTGGGAACAGATTGAGCTCTGTTTGCACCTTACCTTCAGACAGTTTTTAGAAAAATTTTATATCCTGTGCATAAATAGTTTCTTCAGTTTCCTGCCAAGGAAGGTGCCCTTCTCTCTCTGTAACAACTCACATTCTGCATATTACAAGCAATTAGGATAATCTGTGAGAGGAAGAAAACGGTTTTATATTTGGCTGTTGGTGGCCTTTGACCTTTTTCACTTATTGTATGGCTGTACCACCAATACTTGAGGCCATGCAATAAGTGACATTCCTAGACTTTTTTAGATGCCATGAGACTTCATATGTTTCAAGGTCTTGTATGTCTTTCACAATTCTTAGTGCCTATAGTTTTTTTAAAATACAAAATTATATATTTTTGAATAAACAACAAGGCACACTTCATCTCTCATTGAGCCATTGTATTGTCATAAAGTAGACTTACTAATATGACGTAGAGAGATACATTTTTAAGAATTCTTCTTTAATGATGAAAAATTCTTAGTTTGGGAACATAATTCTGCACTCTCTCAGCTTTTATCCAAGGGGAATCACATAAACAGTGTTTCCTTTCATGAACAATATAACTTTCCCCTAAGGGTCTAGATACAGAGGGAGATATTGATCCTTGACAGCACCAGTTCATTTTCTCTACTGACCATTATTATGAAGAATGGCTGATAAGAATTGTAGCTTAGGAGTAAAGAGCTATGTATTATATCAAGCTATTTTGTAAGTATATCCATGTTTTTGTTTGTTTGTTTGTTGTTGTTGTTAATTTAAATTACCCATTTTTTTTTTTTTTTTACTTATTCACTTTATATATCATTCACTGCTCCCCTCCTGATAAGGCCCTCCAACAGTCATTCTACATCTCCCTTCTTCCCTTCCTCTTTTCCTCTGAGCAGGTGGGGGCCACCTTGGTATTCCACACTCACCCTGGCCCTTCAAGTCTCTGTGAGTCTAAGTGCTTCCTCTCTTTCTAGAGTCAGACAAGAAGACAGCCCAGCTAGTAGAACATATCCCACAGACAGGCAACAACTTTTGATATAGCTCCTGTTTCAGTTGTTTGGAACCCATATCATGGTTAAGCTACAGATCTGCTACATATGAGCAGGAGGCCTAGGTCCAGCCCAGGTATGTTCTTTGGTTGGTGATTCAGACTCAAAGAGCCCCAAGGGCTTAGGTTAGTTGACTCTGTTGATCTTCCTGTGGAGTTCCTATCCCCTTCTGGGCCAGTAACCCTACAGCCTATTTTTCCATAAGAATCCCCAAGCTCTATCCACAGTTTGGCTGTGGGTGTTTAAGTTAGCTGCTTGGTGGAAACTCTCAGAGGACAACAGGCTCCTGTCTGCAAGCATAACAGAGCATCATTAATAGTATTAGAGATTGGTGCTTGCCCATGTAATGCGTCTCAGGTTGGGTTAGTTTTTGTATGGTAATTCCTTCAGTCTATGCTCCATCCCCTGTAACTACATTTCTTGTAGACAGAATAAATTTAGATTGAAAATTTTATAACGTTTTGAAACAAAAGTTATTGGGAGCTTGTCTTTGATCTCTTATGTGCCCTTACTCTTACTGAATATGTTGTAGTCTTACCATACCATCTTCTTATTAAATCTTTGAACTCACAGCCTTGGAAAAAATGTACCACATTTGAAAGCTGCCAAAACTAATAGAATATAAATAACCTCTGTTTAAAGATTATGCCTTTGTGACATTATTATTTCCTCTGCAACATTTCCTTTGAAAGTAGTCTGAATACTGTAAATACATTTTTAAATTAAGGGTCTCTGTTAGATAACCTAAAAAAGGAAGTGACGTGCTCTCCTTTCTGCCATTGGTCCTTTCATATTCTTTCTTTATTGAAGTAAATGTAATTTAATACTTGTTTCTAAATTCTGATACTAATTGGACAAACATTTCACCATAAGCACAACAATATTAAAGTTTTAAGTAAAGTTGAACAACAAACAAACGGGGCACTTAGAGAAATTCAAAACCTTTGGATGGAAGTGACTAACTATTACTTCACCCAGGCCACAGAGAAATGATTCGTTTTTGTTTTGTTCAATTTTGATACACGATGAACCTATTGTTATATAAATGATGGGTTAGATTTTTTTTTTAACTACCACAGGAAATATCATTTATCTTTGGTTGAATAAAATTAAGTTAAGCTCAACTCTTTATCTTTCATAGATAGATCCCACATCAGAATATTACACTGGTCCTTTACCATGGCACATGAACTGCAGTTTGTTCGAGATCTTTAAACAAGTATGGTGATGTTCAAACAGTTCTGTGAGCTTATCATTTTATCTATCATCTATCGATCTATCTATCTATCCATCATCTATCTATTTATTTATCTATTCGTTTATTTATTGGATTTCACAGAAGAATTTATTTCTGGAAGGTGGAAGCTATTTTATAATCTAGTGTAACATTTCCAAAGAGTTACTTAACGGTTTGTTTTCTCTTAGACAAACCTACATTTTTTTGGCAGAAGATCTACAAAATTTCATAGAACACAGCTAACATACGCTCAAATATTATCCCTTTTTTCCAATATTATTTGGCTTTATCACATTCACTTTGAAAGTGGACTGGATTCGAGTTTTGTGGTACATGCCTTTAGTTCCAGTATATGGCAGACAAAGGCAGGTGGGTCTCTGTGAGTGTGGGGGCAGCCTAGTCTACATAGCAAGCTTCAGGAGAGCCAAATGCACATAATGAGACCCTGTCTTCAAAACAACAACAATAACAACAAAAGCCAAACAACCTCCCACAAAATAAAAACAAAACAAAACAACCACAACAAAAAAAAAACAAAAAAAGAAGAAAAGAAAGCAATGTGAATAATTTATTTAATTTTTTCTTTTTTTAATTAGGTATTTTATTCATTTACATTTCAAATGCTTTCCCCAAAGCCCCCTATACCCTTCCCCTGCCCTGCTCCCCTACCCACCCACTCCCTCTTCCTGGCCCTGGCCTTCCCCTGTACTGGGGCATATGATCTACCCCAAACCAAGGGCCTCTCCTCCCATTGATTG
This sequence comes from Mus pahari, assembly GCF_900095145.1. NCBI lineage: Eukaryota > Metazoa > Chordata > Mammalia > Rodentia > Muridae > Mus > Mus pahari. The sequence continues at coordinate 41,395,935 of NC_034591.1, forward strand.
ACATATTGTGGGACATTTTTTACCTTTATTTTTGTTATTGTTGCTGCTTTTTGTTTGTTTGTTTGTTTTTCCAACACCACCACAAATGTGTTTTTTTCTCTCATCATTTCAGTTCTAAGGTATTTTGTTGCTTAGTAGGTGGGACAGTTTCTTTTTCATCCCTACATTTAGAAATGAAACATACGTATTTTCTCAGATCACATATATTAAAGTGTCCCTGTGCTTATAAAGAAAATTTGAAAATGACATCAATTTGAAGGTGCAGCCTTGAGATTTGAGGCATTCCAGGCAGGCAAGAAGGAGCTATGGCTCCAGAGAGGAAGGAGATCTCATGATAAACATGTTTCATGAAAGAAGACTAGAGAAGGATTCTGAATAGCAGAAATGTAAAGGCAGAGTGTTTGCAAGCATCCTTGCAGGTCTGGTGCACTGGCTGGCCATAATCTCCATTGATTCCTATTTGGCCCATTAATGTAATGGGAGAACCTGACTGAAAGTAAGTTTCAAAGTGGGTTCTAATTCTATTTAAAGACTGTAATGCAGCTGACTAATTACCTCACGAAGTCTAGGCTATTTCTGTACAGCCAGAACTGAAGAGAGGGGTTCACATCTCTCTGTCGGTCTCCTGCCTTTGTAGATCCTGTAAAGATCATGGTCTTGTGCAGATTTCCTAATGACATTGAAAGAAGATTAAAAAAAAAATTACAAAGAAATCAATAGCTTAACATTTTATGTAACTATAGAGTCTGTAATTAAAGCCACCCTGTATTCTGGGCCTGGAGGGTTACTTTGTTCACATTCATTGCTAAGCTATGAACTCACCATCAAACCTGAAGCTGAAGAAACTGTGATCATAAAAATCTCAGGATCCATTATTATTATTTTTTACAAACTGGAGATAGTTCCGACCTCCCCGCGTCCCTTCCACTGTGTGTGTGTGTGTGTGTGTGTGTGTGTGTGTGTGTGTGTGTGTGTTGGGGGATAATTTTTTTGTTAATTCTGTAGAGCCATTTCTGTGAAGCCTGATCATACTCATTTGCATTTAAAAGTTAGGATTTTTCTGTTTGAAATTTAAGACTGTCATACTGATGACATTTTCTCTTCTGTTTGCAGTTTGACAATTCATAGTCCTGTTTATCTTGAGGTTAACTGGAGGTCTCAGAACACAACTAATTGGGGAAGGAAGAAAAAGAGAAAGTTTTGTTCTCATGACCAGGGAAATGGTGACTTTATGATAAAAGTCTGGAGTTTAATTATATTCACAAATAAAAATATGTAAATAGAACATGACTGCTGTGGCATACGAATTATAGCCAACACAGGAAGCCAGCTAAGAGTCGGGGCCAAACTGGTTCACAGGCCCCCCGGTTCTCACTCTGGCTCTGTAATAATTTGAGAGCTGACCTTTGGAAAGTCATTTATCCATCCTGGGCTGGGTTTTTTATAAGATAAAATACGAGCTTTCCTTGAATTTGGCCTGCGGTACCAAAAAGTCCGTAAGTCTACCTCAGAAACAAGATATTGCAGCTTCCTAGCACAGTCACGAGTGTATTTCATCTGAGGAAATCACACAGTGTTTTAAGATTTCTATTGAATATTATTACAGGTTAGACCAAGTCTAAGCAGAACTAGAGCCAGGCAAACAGGGTAATGTACAGTAAAATATTGACTGGGAAGTATATTGAGAAATAACTAGTATTAGAGGTGTGGAGAAAATGAAGAGAGGAGAGAAATTGTTTTGTTTGTATGTTTTCTTCTTTTTGTAGTTTTTTTTATTGAATTATTTCATTTATTTCCATTCCAAATGTTTCCTCCCTTCCAGTCCCTTCTCCCATAGTTTTTTTTTTTTTTTTTTTTTAACTTTAGGGGCATAATAATCTCTCAAGTTATCTATGTGTAAAGCTGAATCTCTAGCCTTTCCCCCAAAATCTCTCTTAACTACATACTTTCATAGTAATATCATGTATACTTTTTTGGATTTCAAGCTGTCATATCTCAGTGATCTACTGTTTTTTGTTAAAATACTATATATATATATATATATATATATATATATATATATATATATATATCCTAGTGGCTTAGTATGTGCAAAGCTAGAATGGTACATGAAAGGCCCTGGGTTCTAGCCTCAACATGTCCTAAAATGAGTTGTGGCAGCACACAGGCATAGAAGCTGGAGGATGAGGCGTTCAGAATCAGAGTTGACCTCAGCCAGAGGCCCACCTGGGCTGCACTGTGCCCTGTGACAAACAATGAGCATTAGATTGTCACTCTTAAGGGGACCACATATCAGTGGTTAACAGGGCCTACTGCTCTTACAGAAGAGTAGAGATCTTTCCCCAGCATAAATGTCAGGTGGTTCATTATTGCTTATAACTGTGGCACCAGAATTCAGTGTCATTTTCTGAACTCTGCTGGCAGCTACACATACAGGTCCACATGCACGCACACACACACACACACACACACACACACACACACACACATACACACACATGCACACACACTCACACACCCCAGAAAAGTAAACAAATCTAAAATATAAAGTGTTTAGAGAGAGACTGCTCTTGGTCTTTCCCTTTCTTTTTTAACTGTCATCTTTCCTCTGCATTGTTGTGCTCTCATCAAGTCCTTCCTAAACCAATCCCTGCTCTATGTCAACAGTCACGGTGATATGGTCATAACCTCAGTTTGGTTGTCTATGCTCAGTTTTATTCCCAATACCATGGAACGCCTTTTCAGATATATAGAATTAAAACAAAGCAAAACAGCATTTACTGTCATCTGTGTGGCTCTGTCTGCTCTCCCACACCAGAACTGGCTTCCCTTATCTCCTTGATTTCTTGCTATAATATCTCCTTAATTGTTTTTCTTGCTCTGTTTGGCCCAGCCTTGACTTCCTTGCTGAATCTAACTATATTCCTACTTTCCACAGAGCATAGAGTGAGCCCTAAACTCACGAGATTTGGTTTGGGTTTCTCTCCCTCAGATTTTCATTTGCTAAGCTGATTTCTGTAAAGTTTTTATATTATACAGTCTCACCATCATCTGCTTTGTTCACTGGAATGAGTACCCCAAACAATGAATTCCTAGAATGTAATAAATATCCACTCAGTGTCTGCTAACTACATTATATAAGATACTGAGTTTCCACCTTTGGGACTTTCTCCTAATTTTACAGCGTCCGTGAAAAATTAACTGTTTGCATCTACTTAGTACTTGAATTCAATGTGGAACGTGACAATTGTCCTGGACACCATCAGTTGCATTACATTAGAATCTCTACAGGAAATGCTGGCTTAGTTTATGGACTCACTTTTGGTGGTTAGGGCTCCAAAGAAGAAGAAAAACGAGTCACAGACCAGAGACACTTCTTGTGTGCAAGAAAAGCAGAGACCATGAGAAGAAAACAGATTGTAGAAATCAGAAAGGGAAGCATAGTAAGTAAACAAACAAACAACAAACAACAAACAAACAAACAAAAACACTGTGTTTTAAACTGATATTGATAATGAGGATTGTGCAGGTAGGAGAATAAGCCAACGTGAATGCCATGTGCATTCCCCCTTGGTATTTGGCCTTGAGATGAAAGAAAAGGAGGCTGGATGAACACTGGGGTGATTGAAAGAGATGGGAAGGGAATTCTGGGGGACTCTGAATACAGAAAGGCTGAATTTTTGGTAGCTGAAATTCCTAGATGTCAGCTAAAACTCAGCTAGCACCTGCCAGGTCCTGATTAAGGTAAGGACAAAAGGTCTTGGCGTAAAGGCAGAGTCGGGGAAATACTGGTGTTACTTGTGCAATTCCTTAACAGTTTGTGACATGCATGGCTAAAGCCACGAGAAAGAAGAAAATGGAAGGTACATCCAGAGAAAAAATAAATGAGATTTTTTTTTTGTTGTTGTTGTTCCTCGCAAATAGGATGCACATGTGCAAATAGAAACAGTCTGGACAACACACATACACATTCTATATGCCTTAAAAGATAAAAACAAATGAACAAGCAAATCCACACAAAATAACAACAGCACACAGATGCTTACATCAAGGTGCAAAGTAATATAACTAAGAATAAAATATCAGAATCTTGCCTTTAATTTAAATAGAAAGAAAATCTACATGCTTGCTACAATTTTTAAATTGTTATTACAAATTTTGTTTAATATATTCAATTTTCAAAAGCTTGAGGTAAGTTGGCAGGGAGAACCTCTTAGCAGTACGTTCTTTTAGATACCCATAAATTCTGGGTTATTGTAGCAGAGAACAGTATGAAAGAGTAAGTAGGCTTTGTGTGAGCTGGCGTGATGTCAGTAGACAGAGTCTTGTGAAGTAGGATAGGTAACAGAAACCTTCAATATAGTATGTTTAAGAAATCACATGGTGGGACTCATGGCTCTAGCTGCATATGTAGCAGAGGATGGTCTAGTCGGTCATCAATGGAAGGAAAAGCCCTAGGTCCTGTGAAGGCTCTATGCCCCAGTATAGGGGAATGCCAGGAAATGGGAGTGGGTGGGTTGGTGAGCAGGGGGAGGGGGAGAAGGGATGGGGGATATTCAGAGGGGAAACTAGGAAAGGGGATAACATTTGAAATGTAAATAAAGAAATATCTAATAATAAAAAAGAAAAAAATGTTATGTTTTTCTGGATATGGAATTCCATGCCTATATTCCTAGTACATACAAGGTGAAAGCTTGAAGACTGGGAGTTCAAATACATCTTTATCTCCTTGAGGAGATCTGCAGGCTGAAAAGCCTGCTCAGTGGATAAGGGTGCTTTTGTCAAATCTGAGGACCTGAGTTTGCTCCCTAGGATCCACTTGGTAGGGGAAAATAATATCCCGACAAGTTGTCTTTTACATTTACTAGTGTGCCATGGCATGTATGTGCACTCACAGGTGCACCTACAGACAGACAGATAGACAGACAGACAGATAATGGTTAATAATAGATAATAATTTGGGCAAGACTGTCACTGAAGCAGCATGCTTGTGAGTATGGAGGGTGTAGCCCTCTGACTCCAAAGCTTGTGGAGCCTCATTTATGGGAACCAGGCCAGACAGAATGCATAACTGAACATAATATAGAGGGGAAAGAAAATGAAGAAGAGATTTCTCTCAGGTCTCTAACATGCAGTTAGAGTCTTTGGGGTTTGTTTTGTGATGTCTACGGTCATGTTTGAGGAAGTTGCCGAGATGTTTTCAAAAATTAATTTTGTATTCAAAGTGTCAATCTAATAAAGGATCACCTTGTGTGAATCTCTAAGCATTGTGGTCTTCTCAACTCTATTTTGTGACTTCGTGCAGCTATGCTGAATACTATAAACTGCCTGTGTTGGTGCTTTTCACATGGAAGAAACTGGTGTATATGTGGCAGTCATATGGAATGTTGAGGGGAGCACTTGAGTCATTCCTGACTGGGCATGCTTTTTCCTCTTGAGCACTAGGCAAAGTGAATCCTTTATATGTCAGGACTGCCTTGCTCCTTGCTGGGTCCCACAGTGTGGGAGAGAACTGGGTGTGACTTTAGAATGGATCTGTCCTATGAAATAACAGAGTGGTACTGGTCTAGCACCGGAAGTTATGTGAACTTCTGTCTCTTCATTTCTTAGAGGACAGATAGGATCAAATTCATGATAAAAAAAAAAAATCACAGTTTTGTAAGTACAGAGTGAACCTGGGTAGAATACTAGCATCTTTAGTTTGCTTATTCCCTCATATACTAAGTTCTTAAGTGATATAATGGTTTTTGAAGTTGATTTACATATCTCATAATTCCTTCCTTCCTTCCTTCCTTCCTTCCTTCCTTCCTTCCTTCCTTCCTTCCTTCCTTCCTTCCTCCCTTCCTTCCTGCTTTGCTCCCTGTCCACAGAAGATTTCTATTCCTCTGATAAACCGTGTGACTAAAAGTAACTTGGAGAGGAAAGGGTTTTATTTAGGTTTAAGT
>NC_034591.1:41402584-41417174 GCF_900095145.1 Mus pahari
TCTAGCTCCTCCATTGAGGACCCTGTGTTCCATCCAGTAGCTGACTGTGAGCATCCATTTCTGTGTTTGCCAGGCACTGGCATAGCCTCACAAGTGACCACAATATCAAGATCCCTTCAGATTTATTACATATTTGCAAATAATATTAAAATATCCAAAGGAATACAAGTTCATAAAATGTGCTAGACACTGTGCTCTATAATTAATTATCATTTAGAGATTTAGTAAGTCTACAGTATAGTTACCATTTCTCTGCCGTAGTTAAGAAACATAGATCCTTGGACTTTCTTAGGATCCAAACATAAACCAGAAGATTGAAACCCAGCATTAACCTATGGATATTAGCTTAAGAACAAACAAAGAAACAAACAAACAGAGTGCAGATACTTTTAATAACACTTCTGTTCAATAAGAATGCAAGTACATTCTATGATTAAAAATCCTTTAAAATTTTACCTATTACCCAAAATTGGAATATTATTAAATCCTTTCCCTCTATCTATCCTGTGTCTCAAACCTCAAACTGGTTTCTTTCCCCAATACACTCAGCCCCTCTCAAAGTCATGTCCTCTAGCATCTTTGTCTTTAATTGTTGTTAAATACATATAAGCATACATACATATATACATACATACATACACAATACACACATACATACATTTAATACATGTAAATATAAGCTGCTCTGTCTGTATAGTATTAGGTATATGAACATTGTTTCAGCACTTTGTACTTAGTATTGAGTAACCAAACAGGAATGCTTCTCTAGTGAAGACTATATCTCCAGCCCACGTTGCTTAGTGACCTATACTTCTTTGTGTAGGGTTATGGCCCTGTGAAATTTCTTGTGCTTCCATGTGTCTGTTGGTGTCTTCCTTAGGCAGCTGTATTGTGTGTACTACTTGAGAGAAACTCCCAGACATATCTAGTGGATACAATCTTACAGCAGATGTCCAGGTCCTCTGGCTCTTATTGTCTCTCTGCTCCCTCTTTCCAGATGTTCCCAGACCCTTAGGTGCAGCCATTATGTTTTAGATAGATTGATTGGGGATGGGCACTAAATTGTCTCTTGTTCACTCCATGCTGATCTTTCGTGGTTTTCTGTAATCGTCTCCATCTGTTGTAAAGTCAAGTTTGTTTGTTTGTTTTTCATTGAGAGATGAGAGCTCCATCTTTCTGTAGGTATAAGGGTGCATGTTTAGAGAAGAGTTAGGCATTGTGCTTACTTAGTAGAGACAGTTGTAGGTTCTAATCTAAAGTCCATTATCTCCCTCGGCATGGTAAGTGACTGGGTTTCCAGGACCAAGCCTGATTTCTGTCTTTAATGAGCAGGCCTTAGTTCCTAATATACATATTTTGGTTCAGCCAACATACATGTCCACCTTCTGACATTTCAGGGTTATTGTGCCTTATTGATAATTGCTTTAGTTCGTAGGCATCATAGAAGCACAGGACTGTTGGTTGCTTCCTTTGCTTGGAAGACTGCATGACATTATCTGATGTCATGAAAGTTAGTGCCCAGGGAGGTGGTTTTCTTTTTCTTTCTTCTTTTTTTAAATATTTTATTAGATATTTCCTTCATTTACATTTCAAGTACTATCCCCAAAGTCCCCTATACCCTCCCTCTAACCTGCTCCCCAACCCACCCACACCTGCTTCCTGGCCCTGGCATTTTCTTGTTCTTAGGCACATAATCTTCACAAGACCAATGGCCTCTCCTTCCATTGATGACCGACTAGACCGTCCTCTGCTACATATGCAACTAGAGACACAAGCTCTGGGGGTACTGGTTTGTTCAAATTGTTGTTATTCCTATAGGGTTACAGACCCCTTTAGCTACTTGGTTCCTTTCTCTAACTCCTTCATTGGGGGCCCTGTGTTCCATCCAATATATGACTGTGAGCATCCACTTCTGTATTTTTCAGGCACTGACACGTGATCTAGCTTGTATCCTCCAGCCCCTCTGACCAAAGTGCAGTAGGACTTAACTTTATATTCTTGGAAGCAACTACGGGCAACAGAAAACAAAAACAAAAACTATAACATTTTGGAAGCTTCTTGGACAACTCTGATTAATAGTTCAAAAGAAGGATTCTCGTAGTTAATGCTTATTTTGTTGTATTTTGTTTGTTTGGTTTTTTTTTTTTTTTTTTTTTTTTTGTTAGATAGTCTCTTGAGTGGAGCATTGCCATCCCCACGTCGAAATTTTTCATGAAAAGCATGCACACACAGACATTGGTAGTAGATGTAATTTTTGGTTATTACATAATAATTTGGATGCTTATTACTTTTTTCGGTCCCGATTTGCTTTCAAATTTGTAAAGTTTCATTCCAGTGACTAATGAGCTATAGAGGTGCTATTTGGAAGAAAAGAGAATCAGCTTGTAGTGGCAGTTAGTTTCAGGGAGTAGTGACCAATTGATTTTATAATTATTTTCAAAAGGAACACGGAGTACTGAGGACACAGTTGTTGCAGGCTCTTTCTCTCATTTTGCCCTAGCCAAGGTGACCCAGGAACGGCTGCTTTCACCCTGACAAATATCCCCTCTAAAGGTTTAAGTTCCTTTGGGATCCTTGTTGCCTGAGTGTAAAAAGGCCTGAGATAGTTGTTTTATTTGATACTAATTCAGGCAGGCAAGCCATAACCAGGAGTGTCACATCTAAATGCCTAGACACACTGCTCATCTTCCCTTTGCAATTGGCCTCACATTAGAGAACCATGTCAAGGTCTGTTTGATGCACAACATTTCAGGACAGACTTCTCTTTTCCACTGTTCACAATGAAATAAATTGCGAAAGTACAGAGTTAGAGAATTCTTTAAGCTTCTTTTAGGTACCAGGCAGTCTTTCTCTTTAGTAATCTGACTGCTAATAGCTAGTTGAGAACTAGGTATAGAGAGTTTGAGCTTTAATGTGAGCTTGTTGGGTTCAAAGTATTGTATGTATATGGAGGGGGGGGATCATGTACTATATTGAAAGCAAATTATGGATCCTTGGCATAAATCTCAGAAGTCTTATCTATCTATCACTCTATCTATCTATCTATCTATCTATCTATCTATCTATCTATCTATCTATCTATCTAAATGCTGGGGGAGCTAGAGTCAGTTTTCTTTATGGGCTAACCACACTTAATTAGGAGACCACACAAGAGTATATGGTCAGGAAAATTGAACTTGATTAATCTACATTTTTTTTTTTGAAAAAGAGAACCAACTGCTAAGTGGGTAGCAAGAGATCCACAGAGAGATGGAAAGCATACATATTATCAAATACATTGTGTGATATCCTCAAAGGACTAAGTTTTAAACGTCAAGGCAAAGTGGATCTTTGTAAATACGGAAATGATCACTCAGCCTTTTCATTCAAAAAGAAACTCTACTCTGCTAGAGTATATCTAACTCTATGTTAAATATATCTAACATCATTTTCACATCTCATAAAATTCCAAAAATGTAGTCCATCGTAAATGTCTAAGCTCCAAATACATTCATTCCATCCAAAAATGGTGAAGCATTCGTTTCTATTGCATCTTTGGCCTTTTAGGTTCGCTTACCAGTATGAAGATATTCGTAGGAAATTTGAGTGTGTGCCAGATTTCTTGGAAATAATTAATTGGCATCCATAAAGAATGAAAGGGTTGGGAAGAGGAAGAGTTGCAATAAAGACACAGCGGGCTTTCATGGAAGATAAATGGCAGAATTAAAGACAGCATTGAAGTGAAATTAAATCACTGTGTTGCACTTCAAACATTCTGTTATTTATTTATTTATTTATTTTACTTTATCAGGCTTCTGTTATTCATTGTGCTTAAAAGATTATACTTTCTGTGGAGAACCTGCAGGTGTTCACTTCCCTTACTAAACTGAGCTGCTGTTTGGACCACCTGCCTGTGTTGATGGATTACTGTGAAGGAAGGGGTGCTCCTTAATACTGTCTGTGTTATCTTTGATCCTTTTACTTTGATAAATGGATATGAGCCAGAGTCAAAGTTGACAGTTTGGGGGAAATTGAGATAAGTTTATTAAAATAGAAGAGAATGTGGAAAAGCATGTTCATTTCAGATTATTGCCTGAATATCTCATAGTGTCAAAATATGAGCTAGTCAGTTTGGTTATTCTTTTAAGAAAAAAATACCCTTCAAAGCTTGGGGCTAATTAGTTATCTTTCATATTTCCATTTAGCTTATTTTCATCTCTGTGAAGTTAAAAAAAAATGCTACTCCATGACTTGTTTTATTTAATAATAATAAAAAAGCTACTATTTTAATCTTCAAAAAACAACAGCTTGCAGGGGTCAGTCCTTTAAAGTAGATGCTTCACTGGCTGTAATTATTAATCACTTTCCTTCAGGAAATATATGAAATTAAATATTAAAGTACAGATCTAAACAGTTCCACAGTCTCAGGGCTTCTGAGGGCATGATTTCCTTATTAGCCTGAAATAGCTGACCTTCCTCAAGCCAAATGTGGAAGCTGCATGAATATAAAATCCCTCATCTTGTCTCTCTCTCTCTCATCATCTGGGCTTCATTTACCTCTTGGCTCTTCATAGCTTTATAAATAAGGCCCAGTTTCTTAGAAGTTGGCTTTCTAGGATGCCGTGCTTACTTGCTGGACAAAGACCCTATTTACGGAAAGGAATTATTAGTGTTAAGCTCAGGTTCCTCACTCAGCAGCTGGCATCTGCCATATATGCACTTGCTTTGGCTTTTAGTGCTCGCAATCAGTGAACAGTACACCCTTCTTTCATAAATGTTGATATGTGTGCAACATAAACATAATTTATGAGAAGATGATTAGTGGTAGGGAAAAATAGATAAAATGTAGGTGGGAATAAGGGGAGCCAGGGTTCTGTCTAACTTAGAGGTGACATTTGGACAAAGTCATGAGGTATGTGAAGGACTTTACCATGAGGATCCTTGGAGGAATATAGCATTCTAGGCAGTGGGAGACCTACATTGAGCACCTCAAATTAGAAGTCAAGAAAGAACAAGGACAGTTTTTCTAGACTATAGTGAGTGAGTGACAATGGGAGGTAAGAGTGAAGGGTGTGGATGGGATGGACCTCACACACACTGGTGGTGGTGGTTACAGTTGGGTAGTGAGAGGTTCCGGTCACTCCTGCAATTACAGGGAATGCTGCTGCAACGTTTTGAGAACAAACTTACACTATGTGTTTTGTGTGAAGTCTGGGTAGAACTTGAATGCCACATAAACACGATTTTCCAATGGTTTAGGACTGAATTCAGAAAGCAAAGTGGTAAAATAAATGCATTGGCCATTGTATCGAAAGACACTGTGGTAAATGCTTCTCATAGAAATATTAGCGATAATATTAGTGGCAAATAATAACATGATGAGTGCTGTCTTACGGCAGCTAGTACCTGGATTTACATGTGCTAGTTCAGCTGATCCCCCGTGCTGTTTGGGTACAGGGCATAAACCATCATCCTCTTTGTAGAAGATACCTATGAGGCATTCCCTGAATATCACACAGGTGAGAAAGGCCATTTAGATTTAATCTAGGCCTGAAAGAGTATATGCTTTTAATTTGTACTATTCAGGTCTTGAAAAAACATTATATAAAACCCCATAATAGGAAAATGCAGCAAATACTTCTTTTATAGTGAATCTTCTTTTGATGCTTTAGAAGGATACTAAAGAGTCTGCAGACTGATGTCCGTGCTGAGAGCCAATACCTCACTTACTCAGATACTTCATGCACCAGGAACCTGAGTCTCTCACAAAAGGTTTGTTTCTCCCTGGCGCTTACAGCCTCTAAGGAGCTTCACTATGCCTGGGTTTCCCACTGTCTTCATTTCCAGGGCTTGTGATGAAGAAACCATTCCTGTCTAGGTCATGCCTGTATTCGAAGTAAGGGGAAAGAGAATGTGTTCACCAACCATAGACTGAGTATTAAATCTTTTGACTGCCAGACAGACTTCATCTCTGACCTCTTAATATTGGCCAAAGTAAATCATGTGTCTGTCTATTCCCAAGCTATTCCGAACGCATCTCACAGATCCCATATCAAGGGACATGGAATAGTTTAAGAGTGAATTCTGACTCCAACCTTTGTCTTTCCTACTGTAGAATTGATTATCTCTGGTGTTTTCCAGATGTAGGAGGTAAATCAGTAGGCTGAGAAGAGTCTTATGAAATTTTATAGACAAACAAAATGCCTGTTCTTCTGAAGGGAAGTAAATTCACCATTCCCTATGATGTCAGTGAGTAACTGCAGGTTCAATCCGAAAGGTATAGTTACTAAGGTATAAACAAATGAACTATTGCATTAATAATGAATCCATCTACATAGGAGAGGATACAGGTCATCTCATGCCACTTTGCTGGTTTACACGAAGGGATTCCTCCCTGAACATGAAGCTTTTGTGCTGCTACTTCTTGGTTCTTTCTGCCATCATCATGGCACATAAAATGAAAGTGATCCAGATGCGCAGTGGACAAACTGCTAATGCACAACTAGGTGGATTTCTTTCATCGGTTTGTATAGAGCACAGTCATATGCCTGTGATTCTAACAGCTTAGCTTCTGTTCCTCCTTCCTCACCCAGAAAGCCTCCATGAAAGGTGTAGTAGAACCAGCAGCCTGCTCTCTTTGGCATGGCTCAGAAGGCTCTGTGTTACAAAATATGTTGTTTGATTCATTTTGTCCTCTATTCAAAATTCATAGAAATTTGTATCTTTGTTGTTTTAACCTTTCCTTTTTAATTGATAATCCTATTCAATATTATATTTGGGAAGGTTTTAAAATTATAGTTACATCATTTCTCACCTGTCCTTTACCCTCTCTAACCCTCCATATTAACCTTCTCCCCCCCAAATTTATGACCTTTTACTTTTATTAATACACAAATTACACAGTTATGTAATTACATAAAATTATAATATCTACATACATATAAACACATAAATATGATAAATATAGCCATCCTGTTCATATAATGTTACATGTACATACATAATTTACTTGGTATTAAATAACCAAATAGGGACCTCATCTCTTATCTCTCAGCAGTCACCAATCTCCTGCAATTCTTTTTCTAAGAGTGGAGCCCTATAAGATTTTCACAGTCTAAGTTAGGATGACTACTGGTATTGTGAGTGTTGATCTCTTTGTCATGTTGTTGAGGTATCCTGGGTATAGCTTACCTAACATTACTATGTGCAAAATTATCACAGAAGAATTCTTTGTCCTCTGGGTCTAACAATTTCTCCATCTCCTCTAATCTTCTCTTCTCTTCTCTTCTCTTCTCTTCTCTTCTCTTCTCTTCTCTTCTCTTCTCTTCTCTTCTCTTCTCTTCTCTTCTCTTCGACTTAGATACAGGACTTTTGGAGTAGTTAACTTTTGGTAACATGAATGGTATTGATAAATGTTGTTGTTGATTTTATTGTTATACAAACACTAAAAATCTCCTCAGCACTTGTTAAATACAATAAGCTGTTAACTGTATTCATTATTCTATCCAGTAGAACTCTTGAACTTATTTCTTCCAAATGAAGTGCATGCTCTTTTGACTGATATCATTCTAAGGTCTTATTGGCCTTCCAGTCTGTTGAACACAATTCTGATTTTGGATTCAGTAAGTTTTGTATTTGTAGATCTTTTGATCCCATATAAATGAAGTCGTTGAAGTATTTACTCCTCTGTGGACAGTTATCACTTAAAATTGTATCTTTAAGTCCATAATTATTATTATTTTTTGTAAAAGGAAGGATTCTTTATATTCAAGTATTTTAATGTACACATATGTAGACATATATACCTGTTCTTGTATGTTCATTCACTAGTGGAATACTTAGGTTATTTTTATATCTTGGATCCTCTAGTTAGGGAGACAATAAATACTAAAATGCAGCTATCTTTGATATACTGAGTCTGTTTCCTTTGGTTATACATACAGTTATACCATTCCTGAGCTGTAGGGCAGGAGAGCCATGGAGCCACGGGGAGCAGGCCTGCAGCATGAGTAGAATCCAGATCTGTCAAACCCCCAGAAATCTCATCCTGGGATCCTCAGGGAATATTCCCACTCCTCCCTGTCCTGGACCTATAGGTTTGGTGACTCATATACCTGGGTCCCAACTTTGCCTCGCCAGAGGTTATATAGCCTAGAAGGCAGGTTAAATTTTCTTTCCGCTTATAAGGTTATGTCCAGAAGCACCCAGAATTCCTCCTAATGTAGTTGTTGCATCCTCATCCCCCTGGTCTGGCCAATAATGTACACTCACCACAAAAGGCTCTACACATTAAACAAAGGTTTAAATAGCCTTTGTTCCATGCAATTAAACAATCTGCTCAGTGAAGCTTGCCTTCCTAGAGCACTAACAGTGGCCTGAGGTCTCCTCATCCCATGACTGTTATAGCCTCAGTTTCCCTCTCAGACTACCAGTCTGGTGGATGACCCTTAGTCTACTTATTTTTAAATCACTTGTGTCTACTATTCTCCTGAGCCTCGGACATTCAATGTAAGTTCCCTTAAAATCCTGTATTCCTTCCACTCCATCTCTAGAATCAGCATAAATTGATGTAGAAAAACATTTATTATTAATTTATTTTGCACACACTGGATTCGAATGTAATACTATTTTATTCCACAGCACAAGGACAACTCTTATCTGCCCTTTGTTTCTATCTAAATTAATTTTATGTTCTATGAGAGAAATAGTCTATCTTCCTCAACACACTCAAAGTGAAGTTTTCTATCTTTTTTTTTTTCCTGAAAAAGATCATATGCTCAAAGCTTCAGATATTTCATTAACTTTTAAAAAAATCATCCTATAGATCTTTTCACAGATAATACAAAACAGTGGGTAGCAATTTCTTTTTCTGTTTTGCCATTGACTTCATTCTCATCTGATAGGATTTTTTTCTTTTCTTTTCTTTCCATAGAGGAACAGGACTGTTAAATTTAGCCCTGTCTAATACTCCGGGATCAAAGCTCCCTACTCAGTTCCCAAAGTGGAACAGCCGCTGCTAGCCTCTCAACTGCGGACTTTATGAACCTGGACTTTTGGGGCCAAAGCCTGTGAATTGAATTCCCTGTATAAAGTTTTGCCTCAGATTTGTGCCCTGAATTTCATTTCCCCTAAGGGGTCCTTTTACTTTTCTCTGGCCAATGGCGCCTTACTCTGACGTGTGCCTAGGAGCTCTCAGATCTTTCAGCTCTGTTGCCAAGGCCTCCATATTCTGAGTCTTAATTTATCATTAATTTCAGGACAGAATTTATTTGATTTTTAGAGTGCTTCTTTCTGTCTTGAGATTTTTTTCCCTCATCCTGTTTTGCTTTCTCCTTACCTAGGACTAAGCTTCTAAACTTAGCCTTCATTTAGCTCCTTTCTATTCTATAAAGAAGTTTATATATATATATATATATATATATATATATATATATATATATATATATATAGTACCCTGCCCCTGCTGCTGCTTGGTGAGGAACAGAACCTGCCCCAGGCCTTGCTCTTTCTTCTGCAGTGCAAACTGGCAAAGGGCGGTCCAGACTAAGCCTTGAGCTTTCACCACCTCACACACAAAAGCAGGGAACTCTTTATAAGGAGTGATTCACATGCAAATCTTCAAGCTCTTTACCTCCTCCTCAGAGCTGATTTAGTTCACTACTGCTCTGCATGCTCAGGAGTAATAATGGAGCTCTTTGTTCTTTAAGAATACCTGTCCTATTATGAGAGGACTTTCCCAGTTTTAAGAGACATTCAAAGCCCACCTTCACACCAAAGCAGAAGGAGTTAGTGAATGCAAAACTTTTACTTTCAATACTTAATACTACCAGAATTTGACCATGCTTGACTAATCTAGACAGCTAACATTGATAGAATTAGAGTGCTTCTATAGCATATGAACTGATTTTATCTCACTTATTCTTGTTTCAATATATACAATTTGAGAATAGAAAAATATCCAAGGAAATTTACTGATAATAGTTCTTCTACCTATTAAAGTTCTAGTCAATTAAATGAGTTCAATTTGCTCCATTATAATCTTCCTGAAATTTTTCAAAAACACTTGAGAATTATAGGTAATTATAATATTCTATAAGTCTTTATTTCTTATTTAATAAACCCAGGAATATGAAGAGTTAGGAACATTGATTCTCTGTCTTTTAAATACTAATTTTATAATGAATGTAATTTTTTGTGCCAGTTGGATGCATTTCACTTCCTTGAAATCCCTTACTCCCAACAGATTTATTATTTACTTTTATTAATATTATGCTTATGAGAAGCTTGTCAATGTTCATTTGCATTTCCAGTATTATATTTTTGTGGAATGTGAGTTGTGATACTTCTGTGCATGATAATACTACTTTCCTTTACATAGAGTCTTCATAGTTGGTGATCGGGTAAGAAATTTGAAGTAGAAAAAATAAGATCGATATTTGTAACTAGTACATCAATGATACTATATTTAGAGTAAGCAGTTTTTTTTTTATAGTTACTTTTCTTTGGCTTACTTCTTGTTATATGGCTTGGTGCTCTTTTACCACATGGTCATTTTGAATGAGAATTCTACCAGTCATACTTTATATTATTATTTTACGAGGCTTCTCGGCTAAGTAACTGCATTATTGATCTTTTTCTATGTTCCTGATTCCATGTAAGTTTCACCTTCAAAATGCACATAAGTTATGGATCTTAATATACACTTTGATCTTAATTAAGAGACTTTCTTTAACGATTTCTATTGATTTTTTTTTTTTTTTTTCGGATGAAATTTAGAATCCTTAAAGGGCAACTCAAGTCCTTTCTGGTATAGCGTTGCCTTCCTTTTAGACTTGAAGTCTGTAGGATGTGTTCTGAATTACCCAACTGTTCTCTTTGGGCACTTCTCTGTCTTTGCGTACAGGCGTTCTTCTGTCTGAGTGTTTGTCTTTGTTGTGTATGTCTTCCCAGAGTCTAAAACTGGAGGCTGTGCATTTGCTACTTTCTTGATTACCTTCACCAGTCCTCAACTACTGAGGCCAAGGCTAACTTACAAGCTTCTCTCTGTGTGTACAGAACTCTGTGTCCTACCTGGACCAGGAGCTTGTGATGCTCACCCATCAAACTGAACAAAGTGAAAGGATGACATGAATTCCCTTTGTCTTTATCTAAGGACCAGGCCTGATTTAAAAAGAAGGTCATAAGCACCAGCTCCAGGAACAGACCTTAAAAATCCAGAAACAAGGTCTTACCTGCCCCCTCCCCCCAAAAACCTGCGGATAACCAATCTCAAAAATGGGGAAATATCTTATATCAGGATGGGCCAGCTGTGTTGGACAGCCCTAACTCATCCTGGTTAAACATTCATGACATAGGAATGCAAGCTACTGACTGCCTGTGACCCCCTAGCACCCACAAATGAAAATTTATGTTACCAAATCCTTCTAGAGAGTTTCCCCGCTGACTTAGAAGGTGCCTCTTCAAAGAATGGTTGATTCCAGCATGCTGATTGTCTCTGCAGAGTAGAAACTCTTTGTCTTTGTGTAGTATCTGAGTCTGGACTCTTACTGCAGTGATTTTTTTCGGACCTTTACCAAAGAAGGAAGTGATCTGCCACATGTACTGTACTTGGCAGAGTGCCAAGAAGAAATAAAGTTCATGGTTCTGCTGTGTGAGTGTGTGTGTGTGTGTGTGTGTGTGTGTGTGTGTGTGTGTGTGTGTGTTAAAATCCCTGAAGTCTTTTAGAATGTGCAATGTATGACCTGTGCTCTTGAAAAAACGCTTATCAGGAAATCAGTACAATAGCTACTTTCTCCAACCCTCTCCGTTACTAAAATAGTTCTTTAGAAACTATGAACTGAGCACTCTGTCCATGTGCTTCTAATTCAATATACTCAGAAATGCAGATTTCTTTTCCTGGTTCCTGTATGTAAATGTCAAGTTACCCAAATCACACTGAGCTTGGTACATACCATGCTGCATCTTTTTAGTTTGAAGAATCATCCCTAGGTTCTATTCCTCGACAGTTTAAATGTACCAGAATCAGGCAACGATGCCTTTCCAATATGCTGCATGGATTTATATCAAAGCTTTATATCTGAAGTGTCAGAAATCCTAAAATTTCCAGAGGCTGCATTATTTTTATGTAGATGAGGAGATACTGTTCTCTATTCTATTACATGAATTGTCATCATAATATTACAGTTAAAGCTAATGAACCATTCCCTGGCATTTGAAAAGCCAGTTAACAGAGCATTTTCCTGACAAAGCTTAAGTTTATAAATGAGTTAAGTCTCTGTGTGTGGGTGCTGTAATGATTATGACATTATCCTTCAACATTATAAAATATCCCCTTTCAGCCCCCAATTAAGGCAGGTGCAGCATACACAAAGGAAGAATTCCTAGTCATTTCATCAAAATTGGAAATATGGGGATTTGAGAGAAAGAACAATACCACGAGGGATATTATTTGTCACAAAAACTATTGAAACCTTAGGTGTATATGTACCGTTATATAGTTTCTTTACTCAACCCCAACTGAGCATAGATTATATAGACTGCACGTGGACATTTGTGTTCAGGTTCTTCTTCCTTCCCTCCCTCCCTCCCTCCCTCCCTCCCTCCTTTTCTTCCTTCCTTCCTTCTTTCCTTCTTCCCCCTTTCCCTCCCTTCGTCCCTCCCTTCGTCCCTTCCTCCCTCCCTCTCTCCCTCCCTCCCTCCCTCCTTCTCTTTCTCTCTTTCTCTCTCTTTCTCTTTCTTTCTTTCTTTCTTTCTTTCTTTCTTTCTTTCTTTCTTTCTTTCTTTCTTTCTTTCTTTCTTTCTTTCTTTCTTCTTTCTTCTTTCTTTCTTTCTTTCTTTCTCTCTCTCTATCAATAAGCTATTAAAGAAATGCATACTTATCAGTCTCAGAGATTGTCTCCATTTGTTGTTTTTCAGATACTCCTGGATTTTAGTTATTTTTTAGGTTATAATATAATTCCACACTTCCACACTTCCTGTTTCTCCCTCCACAGCCCCAAGAATCTCCAGTTAGAAGAGCTCTTTGGGTCAGGTGAGAGAAAATCTCCGTGAAGAGCTCAGATGCCAGTCTTCAGTCTTTGTGGGAATTTTTTTTTGGCAAATTTCAAGGAATACTTTACAGATTTCCTTAACCTTGTTAAAAGAATAAATTATTGAAAACTCAGTATGTTAAATGACTGTATTTGACATACCCCTATTTCTGTATTTAAATGTTTGTCACCAGCCTTGGATTATTGTTCTATGGTAAAGAATATGGTTAGATGAACTTTAGATATACTTCTTAAAATATTCATATAAAAATATGAAATAGTAAATACCATGAATATATATAACATAGTTTTGATTATATAATTATTTTACTATTATATTTCTATACCTGAGTTTAACCCATTGCTTTATTGTGGCCTAAGTATTAATTTATCATAAAGTCCTATAGTATATTTGCATAAATATAAATATACAATTTGTTTTGTGATAATAGCTTTCACAATACATGAAATATATTACATTTAATCAATATCACTTCAATGAGATGATAAAGTAACAGTATGAAAAAGTAATTTATATATAATGTTCATATACTACTACTACTACTACTATGCCCAGTTCTTCTTAAGAAGTAATTGGTCATATCCAGCCTCATACTTATATTGCAAGTGGTAGAATCTATGACATATGACTTTTATCTTCAGAGTATTTCTAAATCTTTTGAGTCAAGCTGAAATTAGAGTTTTCAAGTTAAGTTTGATGGTTTCTTTAGTATTAGATACAGTGTTCAATAAGTGCTAAAATTGAAGTCAGAATGATAGGATTTGAATTCTGAATCAGGCGTTAATGCACAGTGTGATTTTTAGACAGGTAGTTTAACTTCTGTAGCAGTTAATTTGGCCTTTCTAAGTTTAAAGCAATAATGCAAACGATTCTTTCTGATGAATCTTGGCATAGGGAAATAGAAGATTATAGATATTTAATTTTAAAAGTAAATTATGATGCTTAGTCAGAGCATGTATCTCAGAATATTATGGTTGTTTTTTCACCCAGTCAAGGAAATGCATATTTAGAGGAGTCAATCAAGCAGAAGTGCAGTGGACTCGGGATAGATAGTGAGAAGTGGCTCATAGTTTATTAAATCTTAATTCTGTCTTCTCTGGACAAGTTTTCTCAAATACATCTTACTTGATTCTCAAATGGTGTCTCATTAGATGTTTTCATAGATGTAACAAATCAAAGTGCAGTGATGGGGCCACGATTTTGGACTCTGACAGACACACAATTTCATTTAAAGTTGCCATTGCAGATACTTGAGCTGTCTAAGCCTTAACTGAATTTGTAAAAACAAGAAACTAGTAGGGGTTTTGGGGGACATTCTTCACAGCAGATATTCTAAGAACCTGCCATTTTCATCCATTTCAAAGCTTTTATCATTCCTCACCTCAATTTCCTCACCTTAGATATATTTGTATGCCTTTTCAGCTTTGTTAAAGAAATTATCTATCTCTCTGCCTATATATCTACCCATCCATCTCTCTCTCTGTGTGTCTGTGTCTCTGTCTGTGTCTCTGTCTGTGTCTCTCTGTCTGTGTCTCTCTGTCTCTGTCTCTCTGTCTCTGTC
>NC_034591.1:41417244-41431962 GCF_900095145.1 Mus pahari
TATATATATATATATATATATATATATATATATATATATATATAATGGATTTCCCTAATGTAGGCTAAATGGCTTATAACTTTGTTTTCCTCTTCTTCATTATCACAGTTAATCCTTTCAGGGAAAAACGGAAGGATATACTGGAAAATTACTTAGCAATAGCAGGACAAATGTGAAATACTTTAACTTGATATGAAGGCAAGAAAGAAAACATATATTTTTTTCCTACATACCTGCATAAATATTTTTGTAGATATTACATATGAAATGTAAAGTTTAAAATAATTTCCCATGTTTAAAATTTTCCCATGATTGCAATATCTCATTAACAGAAACACAATGAATGCCAAAATGGTACTAATGTGGCAAAGTTAATTAAAAAATGATTCTTTCAATATATACAAATTTTGACAAAGAAATCTATACTGATTAGAAATCACAAAATTTGCGTGTTTCTATCAAATATAAATTTAACTCTATCAACAGATGGCATTTTGCCACCAGGAAGGTTTTTCTGTTTATTTGGAAAATGAATTTCTAGAGGGCATTGCATTTTTCATGTTGGCACATAACACATACAATATTTAAGTAAATTCTTAACAAAAACTATAATTATAAAATGACTTTTTAAAGAAACAGACATTGTCACAATTAATAGAATTGCTAAACTATAGATTCCTGCAAAACAGTTCATAAACGTGATTCTTTACTGGATTATTGAAAATGGTAATCTTTGAATATAATCCTCTCTCAACAAAACATTCAATTCACTGTTAAGTAAAAGTTTTAAGTGCATCACACATCAACTATTTAGCAAGAATGCTTTATATGTTGTTCAAGATAATCTCTACATACATAAATGCAAACATCTATATTTTTATACACATATTTACACATATATACATATATATGTACATTTATACATACATATATAT
Source organism: Mus pahari (assembly GCF_900095145.1). Taxonomy (NCBI): domain Eukaryota; kingdom Metazoa; phylum Chordata; class Mammalia; order Rodentia; family Muridae; genus Mus; species Mus pahari. The sequence goes on from NC_034591.1 coordinate 41,418,180, forward strand.
ATATACACACACACACCAGAGTGATGTGTGTGCTTGTGCATGTGTGCTTGTGTGTGATCTCATGTCCTGGAACCATTTTAGGGATTGAGAATGACAAATTCTCAGTTGTAATACTACTGTCTTTAGTAGTTATTGCTGATGTCTTCTATTTTAATCAATAATGGGAATTTATATGTCTGTTTAAGAGAAGACCTCAGTTGTGACTGTAAATAAAATAAAACTGAAATAAGTGTTCAGAAAAGTTTAGTGTTTACTTAAAGGCAAGAATCTAGCTAACATGCAAAAATTTATATGAGAAAAACTACTTTGATTTTTTTTCCCCAAGGATAACTCTTTCTTACAAATGAAATAAGATGATATTAGTCCATACCATAATCCAGGGCACTGACATTGTAGGCTCCCTAAAATATGGAAATTCTAATTAATAGGAATTTGAAAGTGTCACTGATATCTATTAATGACTGGCAAAACTTTACGGAAGAAGTCATGCATAAACATGTCAAGCAGTTATGGTAGCTGGAATGTGAACAGAGAAACTAGGTTCTGTATTATACTTAAGGTCATAATTGCTTTTTGTTTTATGATCTTTCACTTTCTTGTCAGTTGGCAATACTGCTTTGAAAATGACAAATGGACTGTTATTTACTTCAATGAGTTAATATATGCACAAACATCTGTAGTTGACTCCCAAGGAAATTTTAAATTACTTTTTAATACTCATTCTTAAAATCTCCCATCCATAACTTGTTTATGTTTATGGGCTAGTGAACTTTTAGAAGTTCTTTGATATTTGTTTCTCCTATTTAGTGCATTGAGCCTGGACTTTAGTGTTTGTAAAGATCTCCCTAATATGAGTGAGAGAGATGCATGGGACAACTGACCAGGTGCAGAAATATCCTGCTCATTTTTTCAGAGGTTAATTAACTCCTAGCCTTCAGGTGAGTGATCCGCAATTGCAGATGACTTAATCTTCATACTCAATATAGACTGCCTGGAGTTTTATGGGAACGAAACTTGCTGTGTGCCAATAAAATGCACTGTTATCATTGACATAGATTATGATGCTCTTATAATATGACACTAAGGTTTGAGGATCATTCATTATGTCAGTTTACCTTAGAGTCTTGAGATATACATTGCTTCTGAAGGAATTATGACATCCAACAAACTGAAGTATCTATTATTTGAATATAATAGGTAAAAAATAAAATTTATAACCAAATAAATATAGGACAAATTTTATAAAACAGATTGGAATTTTAGACAAAATTTGGCAATATTTATTAAACAAAGAAGGGCAGTTAAGACATTTTACATAGACCCTTCCCTGAATTACCTTAATGATATGATCATTTATAAGAATAAATTAGAATCAATAAGGACAGCCTTACAGTTGGGCAATACTTCTGTGTCTCCTATCCTTCCCTATTATAAGACACTGTGGGGTTTTTTTATAGGGTAAATGGAGCCTGTAGGCCCAGGAAGTATGAATGATGAATGGGATTCTGACAGTCTGTGACCTTCAGTGGCTTCTGATACAGCACAAAGTTTCTCAGGTAGAATGACTTTGGGAAATGACAAAATAGAAGAGAATAGATAACAGCCACCGTCCCCAAATCTAATAATAGTTTTTCAAATCTAACCACAAATCATATTCTATCCTTTCAGTGTCTAGTACTTTTTGTGTGTTGGCACTTCAGAGCTAAACAGCTACTGATATGTCATCAAACATGTATGTAGATACTGAGTGTATGAAAATAAATTATAACCACAATGTATAGAAAATTCCGGCAAAAAGTAAATGAAAGTCTTTTTCTTAAAAGCAAACTGACATGGATATGACCATGTATTCATCATAAAGAAGGAAGACTTTTGTAGGAATATTAATGTTATTAAAATTATGTTACATGAATTGGCCTCAAGAGCATTGCAAATGTTTTAACAGTGACACATTATTTAAATTAATTACTCCAAATTTGCTTGTGGTTTCTTGAGCAGATATCAAAAATTTAAAAAAAGGTTTAAAAATAATATTTACAAATTAGTTACAGATTAAAAGTTGACAGACTATATTGGCAAGAAATAACAAAATATGTCATATATTATAATTTTCTTATGTAAAAGTCAATTATATATAAATATATATATTATATAGATATGGTATATTTTTACTCGAGGGAGTAACTTAAAATTTTATTGATAATAATCAGATAGACAGTATACTTAAGACAAAATTTATTGGTGTCTATACTCTACCAATGTTTTATTATGTTTTTAATTTGACGTAATCCAGAGAAAGCATTAAAACATCTTCAATGTCAATGGAAAAATAAAAATAAATGAAAGGAACAATGTAGTTCACAGACATCCCATTGATGATTTCAATTTTATCTGTGGTAAATTTATCTACTAAGCCCTGAGATGACTTTATTAAGTAGTACTAATAATATAGGCAGAGACTATGAATAAAGGAAGTAGAACATCAGTGTGAAGGCATGGCTTATAGGCTGTACACTTACAGACTTTGATTAGACTTAAACCTTACCTCCAAAAAACTCTTTTACATAAAAAAGAACATAGTTAAACACAATGCATGCTACTCATTTCTAGAAAGAAAAGGTCAAAGCCAGTCCTTTCTCATTAAGTCTAACAGTAAGCTGTTCAGAAAAATGATAACACTTGAAATTCAAACACATTGATTTTATTTATAGTTTTAGAGTTAACATAGTCAGTATGTTTATATGGGCTATTTACTTGGCTTTATATTTCTTTTATGGTTCTATGCAGGATGCAATCAAATTGTTCATCACGAACGTATTTGATTTTCCCTTGAGGATTTTGTAAGTCTGTACTTGATTACCCATCAAATTCCTATCTAGACAAAATAAATGCTGTTTTTCAATCTCATCATTTCTTTTTGTATTTTCCTTCTTGTGATGAGGATTGAACCTGGTCATTTCATAAGACAAGCAGGTCGTCTACCACTTGCCTACATCACCAAGTCTTCTTGTATGTTTATTGTTGCTGTTGTTGTTATTTGAAGGAGGGTTTGACACAATATTCCAAGATGGCTGCCAGTCATATTCGTGCTTCAGCTTCCTGCATTCTGGGTTTTCAGGAATGGGCTGACCCCAATGGTTTTAATTCGAGAAGGCAGTAAACGTTTTTAGAATCTAAACATATCCTACAATCTTCTGTTCCCTACTCTCACCATTTAAAGACTGATGATGAAGCAGAGTCCTGTTATTCAAGCACTAGCTAGATGAAAACTTCATGACGGACATTCCCACAATGCTGTTCGGTATTATGGGAGTGCAGGCATGGGGAAAACATGGTGTTCATTTCAGGAAAATCAGGAAACATTGTTAATTTCCAGAAAACATGAAAGATTTAAACATTTTTCAAAACTGCAGCACAAACAGGATATTTTTGGAAAAGTTTGAAAGTCCAACTTCCATTTTGCTGCTCTACACTGCATTCTAAGAACCCCACCCCCACCCGGCCAGATCACTCCCGTTAATTCCTGCCCTGTGCCTCTCTAAGTTAACCATCAGCTTTAAAACATTATTAATGGATTAACTTTTCTCCTTAATTATATTTTCTCATCTTTTCAAACATCGAAAATATATCCTTAGCTATGTAAACACACAGCATTCTAGGTACTTTCTCTGTGTTGAAGAGGCTGTGAGATATTTTATGAAGGAAAGTTCCTGAAGAAATTCCAAAGATGGTTCTTGTCCACCTCAGTAACTTTAAGGGCATCTCTTCCCCCTCCCCCAGGACATATTTCTGAGCCCCAAAGTCCAAATTGTTCTGGAATTATTTCTAGGTGAAATTGTAGCACTCCCCATTAAACAACCATCCTTGAACACATCATGGATTACAAGGGGAAAAGCTCTACTCTTGTTCCCTTGCCCCCAATTTATTTTGCCTATATTTCCTTTCCTTTTTGTCAATTCTATTCAGTCTATAGGACCCTGGCTACCCAGATTGCCCTTGTACTTGGCACTCCCTCTAAGTTGTCTTATTTTAATTTTAACACATTATGAGAATTAATGCATTTTAAGTTTCTTAACTAGGAGTGAATACCACAAATAATCTTAAAGTAAGCCTTTATTAGCTAACAAATGATAATTCTTAAACAACTGGAAGCGTTCTAAAGCATGCATAATCACACAGTGTTGCTGTTTTAGCACTCCGATCTTCTAACATCTGGCCAATGTTCACCAACAGACTGACCTACAGTAACAGGAGCATAACTGGAATTGATGTTGCAGAGTAAATACAAAAACAGACACAGCATTAAGTGTCATAGTTGGCCTGCATATGTATAATATATATAAGTCTTTTGGCATGTATCTCTGTATGGACTATTTTTTCTCACTGAGTACATCAACAAGGAAGAAGAATTTAAAACCAACAGCTTAAACAAAGTGATATTCTTTGAGACTAATTTATGTGATTTTACTACTAACAAGGCAATGTGCATGCCCCTTTCCTTCTTAACTTCTTTATGACCTTAATATTGCACGTACTATTATGGGCTATATCTAAAGTGGCATCACTTAATCCCCCGAGGCCATATTAAAAGCCTTAGTCACTGCTGATGGAATTTTGAGACTTAGTGCCACTTTTAGGGTATCATGATGTTTTATTAAAGATAGTTCACTATGGACATGTTCTTGAAGAGTGTATTGAGGCCCAGGATCCTTTTTTTAGCTTTCTGCTTCCTGGCAGCCATGGTATTAGAAGCTTTGTTCTATCATGTCCTGTCTCTATGCCATGATACTCTGTCTCACTATGAGCCCAGAGTTCAATGTCTGCATTGTGTTGCTTCAGGAATGGTAATCCAAATCAATTATTTTTTTTCTTTAAACTGTTTATGTTGCATCTTGAGATCAATGCAAAACTAACACTTTGCATATATATATATATATATATATATATATATATATATATATGTAATAAAGCCATGTTAAAAATACTGTCGAACTTATTTACTTTATGACTGAGTAAATTATATGAGATTAGAGTAATACGTTTTTTGTTCCAATAAATGAAATATATGATAAATTAAATGTAACTTCTCAGTAGAATCATAAAAAGGAAGGGAAATATTGCCAAATAAATGACTATGTCGGCGTGTTATTTAGTGTAAGTGACGATTAGACTTATTAGCACAAGTATCCTTTCATAATGTATTTTCAGTGTGCAGCCTAAACTCCTATTCCTGGAGAATATTTTCTGTAGTTATAAATTTGTATTTTATGGAACTATTGACATCATAATACTGCATATTGCATTTATTTGAAGCATTATACCTTTATCATGCATATATCACATTACTTGCTTTCAATATCCCCAACAAGCAATCACTTAGATGGTATGGGGAGATAGCTCAAGTAGGAAAATGCTTGCTGTGTAAGCATAACTGCTGTGCTGTGGATTCTCAGAATGCACATAAAATCCATGCAAACTAATGACAGATCTCAGGAGACTGAAACAAAGAATCTATTGGTAAGCTTGCTGGCTAGCCAGAGTAAGTATACGTTATGTTCAGTGGGAAATTCTGCACTAATCAATAGAATGGATAGCCTTTGGGTCTCCAGTTGCAAATGAACACACATACATACACCCATAAACATGCAACATGAACACACACGCCATAATACACATAACCAAAGAAACAAATATAATCATTTTAGAACTTATTTTTTTTCATTTACATGAAAGTTAGTTCCTGATATATTGGTAAACAACTAAGTTAATCCTAGTTTGAAAATGATAGTCCGATTAATTTCTAGGACAGAATACATAACCTGCTCACATAACTGTCACTCAGATTAAGCTTCCACAACTTAATGAGAAGATCATACCTGAACTTTAAGAAAGATGATGATGTAGTCTTAAGCTGGAGAATTTTATGTTATACATTTATACATATATTTTAACACCTTAGGTTTCAGGGTTAATGAGATAGATAGCTTAGCAGATAAAAATACTTATATTAGATCCCTAAAACCTACATGGTTGAAGGACACTACCTTTTTCAAATTGTTCTCTTATCTTCGTATATACATTGTTGCATACACATGTCCCCTAAGTATATCAATACATGTAATGATTAATTAAAACCATAGATCCTGTCTTTTTAATGTTACTTTGGTTATGCCGTGTTTTGATTAGTAATAGACAAAGGTAGATAATTAGCAAATGTAAGTAAAGTGGATGGTTATTTCCAGTGTGAAAATCATTTGCGTCATCATCAGTTATGTTTATTCCGTTATAAATGATAATCACCAAACAGATAAGCATTGACTTGTGGGGACCTTGAACTTACCATCTAATATTTTCCTTATGTAAAATAAACTCTAATAACTTATTTAGGTGAGCAGGGTAACCAAACAGAAATAAATGTTTCCGTCTACAAGTGGGAAGGTAGAACAGGAACTAATCTGTAAGAAGTGATGCTCTTTGTAGATTCTTCAGTGTTCTAACAATACCTTCTGAAGCAGGTCCAGTGCACCTGTATATTAAAGGTTTTCAGGAAAGAAAATGATTTTGATGTAGATATTTTGTGTGTCATGTCTGATTTTCATGTGAACCTCCTCTTTGTTCTGATCACAGGTATCTAGGCTTATGCACTGGTGTCCAGTTGCTATGCATTGAGCTATTTTCAATTGAGAACATAGTTATTTTCAGTATCAATTGGAAATGAGAGCAGCGGCCACCTGATGATGCAGACTATCTAGGCTTCTTTGTGGTATCAGACTGAGCACACATTATTTTTGGCTTGACACACCTTTGTATTGATTTTAAGAATTCTGTGCAGTGCTCACGTTTTCTTTCTAACCTCAGAAGACTCTCAGGGATAACACAACCATTAAAATGTAGGTTTGATGGTAGAACAGACCAAGTCAGTAACAGTTTCACTTTGTTAACTTTAGAAGCCATTGCAGTTTGCTGTCACCTGGAAGAAAATACTAGAGTATTTTAGGATATAGGAAAGGTCCACAGAGATAAGAACCATATACTTCTTTATGTTTGTCTACACCATCTTTGAATAGACTCCATTGTATCCCTTTTGATTAGCACACCACTGGACTAATAGAATTAGTATTAGTGTATATATATATATATATATATATATATATATATATATATATATATTTACTATTGACACTTTCGTCTTCTTACTGCTTGGCACCATCTTGCCTCTCTCACTTCAGTAGCTCTTAAACCTGAAGGAGGCCTAGAAGTTAACAAGTATTTCTTGCCCAGATTAGAACCACATCAGGTGTCCCTGAGCATGGTTATGGAGAAGATCCAACACCAAAGAGGAAACACAGCTCTGAATATTATTTGATAATCTATTGACCATACTGGGCATGCCCAAGAATTTGAATGAGGACATTCCATTCTTGTATATTTAGGTAGCCAGCATGTTTTTTAATGGAGTTGATCTTTGTACTTTAAAAATATCAATTCAGCAGTAAGAAGGAGGACAAGACTAAAAAAAGTACTAATTCATTTATTTTTTAATCACATGTAATTATGTGGCATAGTGTAAAAAGTTGGTATGTATGCATAGTTTATAATCATTTACTTTATATTTAATTGTATTCTGAAAAATTTAGAGTTCTACAAGTTCCCTTTTTTTTTAGAAATATCTGAACATTTTCATCAATGTTGTTGGTGTGTTAACATGGTTTTGGTACTGAAATGCTTTCCCTGAAAATTTCCTTGAGAAAATAGAGTTGAAAATACTGAAGGCTTATACTTATGATTAACATTTTTTATAGTACACACATTCAAAGTATGACTGCACTGCTTGTTCTGCTTTCATTGAATTCCATTATTCATCTTATGTAAAATTTTTTTATGCAACTATATTCTTAATGATTTAACATCACCACACTCGTCATGGTTATTTAATTTTCCTGCAGGGTGTGTTCCCTAAGATTATTTGAGATCCTTAAATACAGTCTTTTATCTATTTCAATTACGGTGAAATTCCAGAAGCTAGAAAATGCTGACATAAGGTAGACTCTCAATTAAAGCTTACTATACGAATAAATAGATGACATACTGAATGACTGACTGTACATGTAATATTTGTCTAATAGAGCGAGGTAGTTATAATTTTAAATGACTGTCAAAATATTTTGGAACAAATCAAAACTTACTAAGTAATTTTCCTACTAAAGGAAATAAAGATAATTGCTTCTAAAAATAGACTAGCATGACAAAATATCATTGCTTACTTTATAATAAATACATTTTGAAGATAATTTTATATATTTTGGTGACCAGAATTTTGATTATATGTCATCTCTATAACCAAACATGGATTTTAATGATGAATAGCTATGAATGTGATATTATTTTTAATAATTTATCTTTTATTTTATGTGCATTAGTGTTTTGAGTGCATATATGGTCTTGTGAGGGTATCCGATATTGAAGTTATAGACACTTGTGAGCTAAAATGTGGGTCCTGGGCTTTTAACCTAGGCCATCTAGATGAGCAGTCATTGCTCTTAACCATTGAGCCAACTCTCCAGCCCTGCATATGATTTTCTTTACAGCTCTATGCCTGCCTTTTCATTAAGAAAGTTATTAAGAAAGCACTTTGATTTTTTTAAAATGTGTTTTCTATATTACCAAGGAAAGAAAATTTACAACTGAGGCATTACTTTCAAAATAAACACTGAAACTCCTTTCCTTTAATGTTATTATGGAAAATTTACCTGATACACTAATCTGTGTGCATAAGTACAAAAATTTAGAAAGCAAGTTGATAATATGTTCATTTAGAAGAAGAAGAATATAAGAAACATCTCTAGGCTCATAATCTGTCCAGTTGTAGGTTCTTGCCCCAATTGAAGTTTTGTCTTATGAAGCAATCTGTAAATTCAATCTGAATATTGTTGGTTAGTTGCACCTCTGTTGCTATTGTATCAGTGGGTATATATGCCCCGTTACTTGTTATTACAGTTAACAGGGTTCATAGCTGGGCAAAACTACTGATTATTTCTCTCCAATGCTGACATGTATAATACCTTTACCAGTATAACAGTTGGCCACTATTGATGAAGTTTCCAAGTCAATACCTACTTGACTAATCCATATCTGTGACTCTAATATGTGGTCTTTAGTAATTAATTCTTACAGTCAAGTTTTAAATAGTAACCAAGAGCAATGGGAAATTAGAAACAAACAGTAGTGTGGAAGGTATGGGAAGAACTGGAATGATGGGATGAAGGATAAATTTGATCAAAGTACAGTATGGGATTCTCAAGTGAAACAAAAATAATATTGAGATTCTTGAGTAAAAATGACCTGAGTTCTGCAGTGTCCTACAAATATGTTCTGTTGCATGCCTACCCATCTCAGACGTGAAAAATTTAGGAAGAAAAAGTACAACTCTATGTGCCAATGTTAAAAAGTCATTGCTAGACTGATCATGGTGCCCTCCTCTGTAATCCCACCACTCTTAAATCTGATGTGGGAGGACTGTGAGCTCGAGGTTAGACTGGGCTAGATAGTGATACTCTGTCTCAAGGATGGACAAATGAACAAGCACTGACTGAATTAATACCTCCCATACCCAGTGAGATGCTAACGATATTTACAGTTTTGAGATTTCAGTTTTTGAGTGCATTTGAGTTGAATGTTTACTAACTTACTTTGGAAGAAAATTAAAGTTTAAAGCATCTAATATATTTAAAATCCCTGATGATATGGAATAAAACATATTGGTAGCTTAGAATTTAACTCTATCTGTCTCAAGTCAATATGCTTTATATAATTTAATTTATATAATGAAAGTACTCCACCCCTAGTTCAAATCTGAACCACTGTATGTAATTTCCTCTTTTTTATTCCTATGAGTCCTACATTGGATGTGCATATGTACGCACATGTATATGTATATGTATGTGTATGTGAATGTGTATGTGTATATGTGTGTATATACATATACACGTGTTTATATATATATATGTGTGTGTGTGTGTGTATGTATACACACACATGTGCACAAATACTTACACATACACACATGCACGTGTGCATGCGAGCGCAGGCATACGCGCGCGTGCACACACACACACACACACACACACGCACACACAATTTTCAATACTGGCGATAAGTTTTCAGATCCCTATAGCCTAGTGTGACCTGACTTCCCCATGTAGGTAGATTGCCTCGAAGCTTATTGCAGTGAATTTTAGATAATACCATTGTGCTGCATGGGGAGTAAGGCACATCACATCACATCTCTTTGCAGTTTTCAAAACTCACTTGGGGAAATTGGATTTCAATACTGTTTAATCTAGGAATGCAGACATAAACTTCTGTAATCACCACAGGTAGTAATTTTTAATACTTAAAAACATATGATTTCATGAGAAAAACTGTCATGAGTTAAATAGATTTATTTACTGTTTCATGGAATTATTTGATTTTATGTAATTATGGATGGTTTGGAGCTGTTGATTCTCTTGCCGATGCCTCCTGGGTAGTCACCACACATGTCTGGGCATTAATAGAAGCTTTGAGTGGACATCATTATCATCAGGTTACTAAAAATACTCAGAAATGTGAAAGTCACATTGTGGCTATTTAACAGCAGTGCTATCACATTATCAGTTAAATCTTGTAAATTAAATACCTCTTCATCTGCATGTCACAATGTCACAAATGTGAAAAATGCTCTCAAGTGTCTTTCATTGAGGGAGAAGTAAAACAGAAATTTAACATTACTGAATTTCTAAATCATTCTCTAGGTTTCCTGGTTTAGCACTCTATATCACTCAGATCAACACTGTCATCTTTAGATTCTTTGTTATCCAACTTTTATTTATGGTATTTTCAGGTCTTTATGCAACAGATTTGTGCCTATGAAGTAATGTGTTCTAGAATGTTTCTAGCTGTTCATCTCAATAGATGTAGCATTGTTTATGCGGTATCTTTCTTTTGAATCTTTAAAATCTTCCAAGTGTGGTAAAAAAATCTTCCAAGTGTGATAAACTCTAAGAGAATGTTCCATTTTCCTGACCACAGTTTTACATTGTGCATAGTACACACATTTCAGGCTGTTTTCAATAACTCTTCTAATATTTAATTTCATACTCAGTCTCGCTTAATGCAAGTAAGTGTTAACTAGATAAGTGGTTCCAGTTATTTGACTTACAATTTCATTTTCAAGGTAAAAACATTAAAATTGGCTATGACTATGAAGTAATTTTTGCAGCAACATAGAAACTGCATTTTTTTTTTTTCTTCCTCTCTGCAGTCACTCAAATTTTGTGCTCTGGCTTAAATCAACCACCTATTTCTCCTAGGGCGATGTTTTGTGTTCACTAAGGACTTCCAACAGAGGTTGGTACAACAGTTCAGTCGTACATTGAGGTAAATGAATTATATAAATTTAATAGATGAACTTCAAAATAAATAAAGGTTAATATGTATAAGTATGGGGTCCGATATAGCCACATACTAACAACTACTTGTTTAATTTTGTCCAGATAGGGAGCCAACCTGACAAATTGTGTAATTTAATATTTACTCTCTGATACAAGTGTACATCCAATTTTAGTCAAATTAATCATAAGGTCAATTAATTTACCTTTTAATTGTTGAAGCTATAATGTGAGACTCTAAACATCACCAAATCACATGCTGTGCTTTTGCTAATAACTCTCTGATTTATATCCTAGGATTAAGTAGTATATTTTATGTTAAATATCCACGGCATACTCTTGATTTAGGTTGGAATTAAGTCCACTTATACCTTAGGAGTGCACCTAATATTTACTTATATAATCACAATAATAAAACTGAATTTTATGATTTTCTTGACAAAATTAACCAGCTGATTTCCATTAGAATATTTTAGTGTTTGTATATTTAATGGTATAGCTTTATTATTACTCAATTTTATCTATTATTACCTGAATACAGTATAACTTAGCTAGCTCAGTTTTAAGTGAGAGCTTAGTAATACTGATTAAATATCTGTTTTCAGTACATTTTGTGCATGTGTGCATATGTTCATAAATCTGCATGCAAACACAAGAATGCATATTTGTTATTAATATAATACATACATAATTTCTGTATGTCAAACAATTTACTATTATTATATGACATAATATGTTATTATAATTACTTATGTTACTATTCCTATAGGCTTTGGGAAGTTATCCATATTTAATCATTTCAAATTCAAACAAGGGTAAAGGGCTATGAGTTTAGCTTGACCATCCACACTCTCTTTTGCATATCATATTCTAGACACTATGATAAATGATAGAAATACAAATATTCTGAGCTATGACCTCAGCCCTGTGCCTCTGTCTAATGCATTTACATAAATCAAAGGCTCTAAACCTCACTCCGATTCTTCCCCTATTATCCATTTTTGTCCCACCCTTTTTGGGATTTTTGCTTGCATTTGCTCTTGCTCTCTGCCTTCATTTAAATTAAATTAAATTTTGAAATGTTTGTCTTTGTTTCATTACTTTTGTACTTATGAGTGCTTTATTCATCTTGCATTTGACTTTGTGTTGAGTATGGTTCATACTTATGTAAATATACTTTTAATATTTTATAATAAAATATTAACTATCCTTAAGAACATATTTTTTAACAATAGGAAGACATAGGCTTTATAAAATTGAGAAAAGTTAGGTTGTGCTTTTTAAACTACTGAAAGGCCAAAATAAATTATATACCTAGTCACTTTTGTAATCTGATACAAAACTTTCAATCCTCCTAAACTTACATAATACAAGTATTTTATTGAAATATCTTATGTTAAAACCTACTGAAAACATTTCATAAAATGATAAATAACATATAGGTGATTAGATTATTTTTAAATACTTCTCATATAATTTTCCTTCTCACCAAATTTTAATATATCTTTTGCAGATAGATGATCTACCTTGAGCTAATTTACCTTGAGCTAATTTTATAAATTAAATTTTGATCTATGAAATACCAAAGAAGCAAGTATATTATTCTAAAGTATTGTATAATGCCTCACTGAGCAGTGACAAAACTAGCTGCTGATGCCTTTACTGTTTTAATATAGCTCATTGTGGATGCTGTTTTGGAATGCAGCATTACAATATCAATAATCCTATTATTTAAAAATTTACCAATTCCAAAGTGTTATGCAAAAAGTCATGTACTCTGAGCTCTCATGAAAATTTTTTTTAAAAAGTTTATATTTTTTAAAACAAATAAATAGCAAACAAGCACCACTCAAAATATAGTGACATTTTCAAGTGTCCAATTACCCAGCAATTTTCCAGGATTTCCAGAGCTGACTGGGAAAATGCTCCCTGTGCTTATTCCTACTGGTTTCAGGCACAGTCTCTTAAGGTAGCCCATTTATTTTGTCTGCATCTTGTCACCTCAGTGAAATGTGAATCTATATTGTTCAACACTGTCACTGTTTTCCTGAAGCCTTTCAAATATCTAGCTCACATACAAGATCAAATTATTATTTGTGGCATGACTAAATGTAGTAAATAATTACTTAATTAACTCTCTTTGGCTTCTCCATCAAATCTCAGCCTATAAGAAAATGATTGGGAAGACTTGGTTTAAAAGGCAGATTCCCCTGAGCTTGTGCCTCTAGCTGCGTATGTAGCAGAAGATGGCCTAATTGGCCATCACTGGGAAGAGAGGCCCCTTGGTCTTACAAACTTTATAAGACCCAGCATAAGGGAAGGCCTGGGCCAAGTAGTGGGAGTGGGTGGGTAGG
>NC_034591.1:41432765-41457453 GCF_900095145.1 Mus pahari
TAGACATTCTGAAGTATTTAAATTTTAAGATTCAATGGAATCATGAAAATCCTTTGTGAACTGGGTTTTTTTTTTTTTTTTTTTTTTTTTTTGTATAGAGATCATATCTGTTAACCCACCCAGCCATTGCACAAAGATTTAAAGGGCTAAGCAGGTACAGGCTTTCCTTTAAGACACTCTCAAAGGCATGTCATTAATGAATGTTTAATTACAGGAATAAGAAGTCAAATGAGCTTTTCCCATCTTCAGCTACAAATCACTTGTTCTGACACACAAGTTCTTCTGACATACTCTCATTTTTTCACAACCTTCTATGCAAAATATTATTATTACTACTACTATTATTATTATATTTATAGATTTGATTTCATCATAATTCCAACTTTCTTTTGTTATTCATTTGCCATCCAATTTTTTGATCTAATAGATTTTTCTTGTCTTTTTCTCCAGTACAAAATTAACACCCTAAAGCACCTTCAGATTGCATGTCATGATACTGTTCATACTCACACCTCCTTCTAAAGCATGCCCACCGAGGTAATCTCTCAGTTGCTCTGAATTTCATTTGTGTCACACTGAGGAAATAAGGCCATTATTCACCTAAGGATAAACAGAAAGAGACAAAGAAAATGAAAGCTGGGCCAAAACAAAAATGGAACTGGGGTTCGGAATTGAGCAACATGCCTCAGACTTTTATATCCTAAGTTTTAAAACAAGACAATGAGTCCTTGCAGCTCATTTTTTGTAATCGCTGTAGCTTCCTATTGGATCATTGCTCCCATATACTCAGCGACTGTAAATAATAGCCACCAGCAAAGCTTTAGAAATTTTCAGATGACAGGAACTAAATTGAGGAAGCCTTCCCAGGTGTCCCTAATCACAGGAAGGATGTCTAGGATCAGCAACCAGGGAGCAGTGAGCACAACGGGGTTACTGTTGGAATATCATGCAGTCCAGATTGGAAAAGTAAAAAATGTCTGTTTTTTATATACTGGAAGTTCTTTTTAATAGATATTTTTTTCTTGGTTGTAACATGGAAGAGTGAATTTTAAATGTGAGAGATATTAGAAAAGGCAATATCAATCAGTTACAGTATGTGGATTAATGCTACAGCAGTTCCTTTCTTTGCTTATAGCAATGCTGGTTGCTATTTTAAAGCTATTAGTCACATGCAATTGTACCTGAGTAAAATTTTTCATTACCACCCAATGATGATTCATTTTGTTTCTTTCAGAGAAACTTTGAGAATACATTTTAGTGATTATTTTTATGTTCGCAGAGATTTCAAATGTACCTACAATTTTTCAAAATTTATATAGATTATCTTTTTACATGGTCTACTTATGTAATCTACATATTTTAAACAGACTATTATCAAAAAAAAAAGCTAGAAATAGAATTGCCATATGATTCAACCATCCCACTACTGGTGTACTTCCAAAATGGAATGAAGATGTCAAAGACATGCTTTCACTCAAGTGTTTATTTCTGCATTGTTGACAGTTGCCAGGGTATGGGACTAATCTATATGCCCTTTAGGAGATGAATGGATAAAGGTCATGTGGTGTATATGGATTAGGAGACCACATGAGCTTATGCTGGCATATGCTACAGTATTACCAAAGTCCTCTCTCCAGTCTCCTTATGGTGTTACTGGGTAGCGATGGAACAAGTCATTTACTGGGTCTATCTTAGTTTAAATGCACTACTCTTATCAGTGAAATTGAAAAGATGATTTGAAATCAGCAAACAGGTTTGGAGTTATAAAAATGAGTCTTACAGAAGTTGGAGAAATGGCTCATATCCTCAAAGCACTGGTTGATCTTCCAGAAGACTAGGATTTGATTTTGAGCATCCACATGGCCACTCACAACTGTTTGCAAGTACAGACTGGAGACCCATGTTTGTACCAGGCATGCATAAGATACATATACATGCAGGCAAATACTTACTCATAAAATAAAAAAGAAATAAGTCTTTTTAGACAAGGATTGTCAGAGCTATAGGCATTTCACCATTTTTTACTGTTTCTGAATCCTTGTAGTTGATGGCAAATCAACCTATATTACTGAATTCTTGGGTTGGACCATTTTTCAACTTTTGTGTGCTATCATCACATTTTCTGAGACCCAGAAAGGAGTTGGGATAGGGAAACACCTCTTTTCTCTTGTGTCAGTGTTCTCTCTCTTCTTAGCATTTAAAAGTAGAATTGTAGAGATGCAATTTCTTATTTCATATTGGTTTCTACATGTTATTAGAAATCAAATCAGATTTTTTTTTTTACCAACATGTAACTCAAGATGCCAATAATAACTTCCCACTCTACTTCCAACAATGTTTCCTGGGCCTTATGGCCAGTGGTACTCCTAGGTTAGAACCACTTGGCTACAGTAATTAGTACTTCAGACCAGCCACTCTATCTGCCACAAGACCTCATTTATAGGAGACAGGCTTCCACAATTCAACTGTGTGAGGAACAGCTCAGAATTCAGATGCTGTAGTTTTCTGCAGACATAAGCCATCATGATAGGGCCTGTTTTTAATGAACCTCATAATATCTTCAGTGCCTCTTGCCTTCCATAGACCATACATGGGTAAAACCTTCTTGATAAATATTCTGCTTGTTATATTTTCCCTACTGGCTTCTGGAAACTCATTCTTGATGGTCCCAGCCTGATGAATAGCCACAGTGATCGTACTCTGTCCCATTCTGATTGCCACAATTCTTGCAGCCTATCAATTTTTAAAGAATAATCTTGCCCTCATTCTCATTTTCACACACAAGTCCACTTACACCCTCCCTCATTAACAACAACCGAGTAATATTTCTGAATAATAGTCTATTTACATGGAACAGAAAACATGTTGAGAGAGCATAAATAGAAAAGAAGTGTAAAACCAAAAATAAATAATTGAGGAGATATAAATTATTTCAGAAAACCAAGGTTTGCAGAACAGACTAGAGGTCACATACAAGCACTGGAAAGTATCAGAGGGTGATATGTGACCTTGCACATTTTCAAGGTTTTCACCTGCAGACAACTTTTCTTTTATAGAAAGTCTGTAGGGAAACATGGGTAAAAAAAAGCCTCCAGAGGTTTACACAATTTCTTTGCAGAGACAACTCCAGCTGAACTATAATATCTTGATATCAGTTTCAAGGTACTGAGAATTCTTACCCTGTGGTGAATGCTTCTCTTGTTTCCGGTTAAGAAGGTGCTCAAGAAAGCACCTGAAAAGAATGTTCAACATCCTTAATCATCAGGGAAATGCAAATCAAAACCACCCTGAGATTCTACTTCACACCAGTCAGAATGGCTAAGATCAAAAATTCAGGTGACAGCAGATGCTGGCAAGGATGTGGAGAAAGAGGAACATTCTTCCACTGTCGGTGGGATTGCAAGCTTGTACAANCACTCTGGAAATCAGTCTGGTGGTTCCTCAGAAAATTGGACATAGCACTACCGGAGGATCCAGCAATAACTCTCCTGGGCATATATCCAGAAGATGTTCCAACTGGTAATAAGGACACATGCTCAACTATGTTCATAGCAGCCCTATTTATAATAGCCAGAAGCTGGAAANAACCAAGATGTCCCTCAACAGAGGAATGGATACAGCAAATGTGGTACATTTACACAATGGAGTACTACTCAGCTATTAAAAACAATGAATTTATGAAATTCTTAGGCAGATGGATGGATCTGGAGGGTATCATCCTGAATGGGTTAACCCAATCACAAAAGAACTCACATGATATGCACTTGCTCATAAGTAGATATTAGCCCAGAAACTTAGAATACCCAAGATATAACTTACAAAACACACGAAACTCAAGAAGGAAGACCAAAGTGTAGATACTTTGTCCCTCCTTAGAATAGGGAACAAAATACCCATGGAAGGAGTTACAGAGAAAAAGTTTGGAACTGAGAGGAAAGGATAGACCATCCCGAGACCGCCCCATAATCCGCCACCAAATGCAGACACTGTTGCATATGCCAGCAAGACTTTGCTGAAAGGACCCTGATATAACTGTCTCTTGTGAAGCTATGCCAGTGCTCCTTGCTCTCTTACTCTCTTGCCTCTCTTCCCTCTTGCCTCCTTGTTCCCCCTCTCCTACCATTCCCTTATCCCCTCTCTTCACGTGGCCATGGTCAGCCTCTACTTCTCTACTCTCTCCTCTCTGCCTTTCTCTGCCTTTACTGCCCTCTTAACTCCCCTCCCTATCCCCTGAATAAACTCTATTTCATGGCAAAAAAAAAAAAAAAACTCAAAAAACAGAAGTGGATGCTCACAGTCATCTGTTGGATGGAACACGGGGCCCCCAAAGGAGGAGCTAGAGAAAGTACACAAGGAGCTGAAGGGGTCTGCAACCCTATAGAAGTAACAACAGTATGAACTAAACAGTACCCCCCAGAGCTCAAGTCTTTAGCTGCATATGTAGCAGAAGATGGACTAATTGGCCATTATTGGGAAGAGAGGCCCCTTTGTCTTGCAAACTTTATATGCCCCATTACAGTGTATCACCAGGCCCAAGAAGTGGGAGTGGGTGGATAGGGGAGCAGGGTGGGGAGGGTATAATGGTTTTTCGGGATAGCATTTGAAATGTAAATGAAGAAAATATCTGATAAAAAATGAAAAAAAAAGAAGGTGCTCAAGAGGTAACAACTACAGATTATTTTAGATATTACCCCAAATCAAAGTGTGAAAAAATATAGATGATTAGAAGTCTGAATGAATTGTGTGAGAACAATGTAAATCAAGAGTGTACTATGTCAAAGGAAAAGACATACTTAATTCTTTATCAACACTGTTATTTCCAAATTGAACATAATTTATAAGATAAAACAAATGTCTTTTGTTTGGGGCAAGAATACTTTAGCTACTAAAAACAAACAAAAACCAAAACTGTCAAGACCTTTAAATGCAGTCCCTGAGATTTGTTTGTGCAACAACAAATAAAGAAAAAGACTATTTCTAACATATTTTTTATTGTTTTGCTAATGAGGATATTGTGTTTTTATTTCTGACAGGTTCCCTGACAGCTTCTCAGATGTTACTTCCCTGCATCTGAATTCACCTGTCATCTAGCTGTGAAGCAGTCTTACATTTACCAAAACTGACACAATAACCAACATGCCCTGGCAATGAACCATAAGGAGAGAATCCACATACACTAGAGCACCCAGCTTCTCATTAGTGCCACATGTTTTATTAGTACATGCCATTTTCCTAACCTTTGCATCATTGCTCTTAGAATTGCAGCATCTACTGAATTTCTCAGTATGTGTGACATGTCTTAATGTCACATCTCTAAATAGAAAAGAAAGAGGAAGAAAACCCTGCTTTTTTTTTAAGCTTGCAGGCTCTTAGAAGCATATTTAGCCATGGGGAAATTGTGAAAAGTTAAGAACATAAGAAAACTTCTCCAAGTTCTGATGCAAAGGAAAACTCTGCTAATCTTTTAAGTCAGAGGACATGTCTGTATCCTGTCAGTCAGGATATACCTTAGACATCTTCCCAACTTGACAAGAGTTTGTGATGCATGCTAAGAATCCATGTTACTCTCAGCCTCTCTTATACCCTTTAACATGATGATCGATAATTAGAATTCTAGGATTTTCTTTGTATTAACATTGACTTATGCATGAGAGTCCTGTTGTAGCCCCTTCCTCCACTCTATTGGTTTCTTAAGCTTTATGACAAATATTGATGGAGTAAATAACAATTGTCAAACATGGTTTGGGGAACTACAGATAAAACTGAACACAACATTATCATAAAAAGATGTGGTGATATAGCTCATTCACACAAAGGAATCTCTTCATCCTCAACTCAACTCAACTCATTGGACTCTTTTGTCAATGAATTTAACAAAGTCTAGACATTTTCAGTTAACAAGATTATAACTGCAACCATTCTGATTTATGATATTAATACTTACATATGCATTTCATAAATTAAACTTGAGTAAGCAAAAGATGCATACTTTTTAAGGAGAACTTGAACTGAAAGTTTTCACAAACGCTTTTGTGTTATAAAAGCCTGTTTAAGCAATAAGGCTTGTATTAAAATAAGGACAACATATCTCTCATTACTAATAGTTGTAAAGTTAATATTTGCTCTATATTACTTTGAGACAGCTATTTTTAATTAGATATTTTCTTCATTTACGTTTTGAATGCTATCCCTTTTCCTAGTTTCCTCTCTGCAAGTCCCCTATACCCTCCCCAGACCTACCTAACCCACCAAATCTGGCTTCCTGGCCCTGGCATTCCCCTGTACTGGGGCATATGATCTTTGTAAGACCAAGGGTCTCTCCTCCCATTGATAGCCGAATAGACCATCCTCTGCTACATATGCAACTAGAGACACAAGCTCGGGGGGGTGGTAATTGGTTAGTTCATATTGTTGTTCCTCCTATAGGGTTGCAGCTCCTTGGGTACTTTCTCTAGCTCCTTCATTGGGGGCCCTGTCTTCCATCCAATAGATGACTGTAAGCATCCACTTATGTATTTGCCAGGCACTGGCATAGTCTCACAAGAGATAGAATCCTATATCAGGGTCCCGTCAGCATAACAAAGCCAGTCACTGATATTATCTGATACAGCAAATCCCAGTAGAGTTTGGGGAGTCTACTCTTGATACTTTCTCTGAAGTGACTGATGCTCCAGTGTATAAAGATCATGGTTCAATAATGTTCACGTTTAGAATTCAGCACAGGAAGAAATAAAACTTTTCTCTAATAGTTTGTCCTAAAGACCACATAACATTTGTGTTAGAGGAAGAAACACAATGTGTATTTATATAAACATTTCAAGCAAAGCAGGAAAAAATGTGCCCTAAATATTCATACACAATGCTGAAAGAATATATCTGCCAAATGCTTAACGAGGGATTTTACATTCATATCAAAGTTAAAAGAACAGATTATATAAAAATATCTCTGATTTTTCAGATAGTTACTGAGGAAATTTTTATCATGTGACTAATATTTTTCTAAAGGCAGAATCATGACAGTATTAGATGTGAAATAAGGAGTAGGAGGACTGACTTATTTCATGGGAGTGGTTTAGCCATAAGGAATACTTCTGGGGAGATTCCATACGGTAGTTAGACCATCAGATGCATAGAGTGTCTATCGGTTACCATCATGGTGCTGTGGCTATTGGTTAGTGCTTCAAAAATAAAAACAGAGGTAAGGTTTAGGCTTTCACTTTTCATTCCATGACTGAAGGAAGATACATTTCTCTTGTAGAGGTATCAGCAAGGAAATATATTAGAATTAAATTCTAATCAAAGACACATATTTTATTGTACTTTATTATTCTCCAGTGTGACTCCAGAGAGGTACATGATATCTGGCTAAGTAACTCAGGAGCATCAATAGCTAATCATACTGGAAGCATTTTGACTTTACTTCTTGAATACAATATTAAAATTCTGTCAAATAGAGAATTATTTCAAATAAAACCCAGTGATGTCTATAAAATGTGCATTTTCCCTCTTACTAATCTCAAAATCAACCTAGCTTGTGCTACACAAAAGGAGTAAACTCTTCATTATTTGAAATCCTCTTTGACAACATTATTATACAATAAAGATTGTGATTTTTGGCAAATTATTTCACTGGTTTCAAAGCTGTGGCAAAAGACTGTATGCTAACACTGTACCTCCTGCATTGATTTTTCCCAGGGTTAAAAAAGTACAATTTTGGCATTGGTTAGAATTTAAAGAATTGTTTTAAAGGAATATGCATGCATGCATGCCAAACTCAAATGACCTTCCCATTTGACAGTAGAAATATGTGACAAGACAGTGCATGGCCGAAAGCAAGATTTATGGGTTATACAATATGTGCTAATGGGGTCATAGTAGGAGACACCTCTACTGCACAGGTGAGCTACACATAACACACAGACAGCAGTTGAACTGAGGTGGAAGGTTGAGGTGGAGAGGAAAAGCCAAGGACAATAAGTGCCCAGAACTAAGCTGAAAAGTTAGCAAACAAGTTGTTGTTGTTATTGTTGTTTGTTGTTATTGTTGTTGTTCCTCCCACTCTTCTTTATATCTTTCTTCTTTTATTCTCCTTCTATTCTCCTTCATCATCTTCTTTTAAACAAATAAGTATAGCTATATGAAAAGTGCCTGTGAAGAGTAGGACTATAAAAAAGCTTAGAGACAGGGTTTGTTAGCTTTTCAGAGTCTTGATCTGGATAAGTGATTTTGTCTATTTTTTTGTGTGTTTGACAGGGCTCAGTCTTGAGAAGCAGTAGTTTCACAAGATGTGATGATGCTTCTGAGGACAATGGGGTGATGAGAGGCACAGAATTTGGAAATAAAAATATGTTTGGAAAGCATAAATAAAATATTTGACACAAAATTCATTAGTCATTATGAGTCCATAAGTCACTGATAGACAAGCAAATCTCCAGTAGGTGAATGCAGGTCTTGGGATACTTAATCTCAGTTCTTTTCCTGATAGAGCATCCCATGGAATAGGTATATACAGACCAATGTTTCAGAAGTAGTACAAGAAGACAAAATAAGAATTTAATTTAGAAAATTTTAATTCACCCTCTGGCTGTAGTGAATTTGCTTTTTGTCTCTACAACCTATATAATGAGGCAAAATGGCTAGAGGATAAATAATTATTTAAGCTCAATGGTTCAAATGGTTCAGCCCCTGGTGACTTGGACCTATATGCTTGGGAACGACATCCTGGACATAGAAGCATGTGACAGAAAGAATTGTTTACTTCATATTTAAGCAAAGGAGAAGAGAATTGGGACTCCACATAGCCTCCAAAGATTTCACAAGTAGTGTATGTGTTCATACTCACCACCTCTAAAGTATAAACAAGCTTCAAAGCAGTAACATCTATTGGAGACCACGAATCAGAAACTGGAATCTGTGGACTAATATTCAAACCATTCCAAGGGACGATACTACTTTAAAGAGAAAATTATAGTTAGTGATTATATACGGCCACTATCTTCAAAAAGCTCACAGCATAGGGGATATAAATAAGCTCATCTCTGAAAAAGAGTAATGCAGTTTATTGTGCACCGTGATAAAAATATGCAAGAGAGGTATGCATACTGGAACCTATATATAGGCAGAGTTTGAGTCTAGAACACTGGTTCCACCAATATCAGCTTTGTGCCCTTACCCTTCTTGTTTCCTGAAGTTTTATGTGTACAATGGAGGAAACTATGGCAGCTTCAGATAATCACTGTAATATTGCATTGTGAGTTTGTGGTTCATATACATATATATATGATTAGCACATAGTAAATACTATAAATATTAAGTTTTATATAACTTTGAACCTGGAAATAGAAGACATACATTGGCTTCCAAAGTCTTTTGGAATAAATGGGAAAGCAGCATAAAGTAAAAAGTAGAGAGAGAGTATTAAGGCTCAAGCACTCTAGCACTCTAGGATGGGTGACACCTACTGAGGAAGAGTTCCGTGCAGCTACTTTACATAGTGGAGAAATGTGAGATAACTTATGACAGAGCACTGTAGGGCAGAGAAGATGGGGCTAGAGGAATACAGATCTTAGATGATGATTTTGATTTACTTGTGTAGATTCTTGATTGCATACATGCTAAACACTCAAGGAAACGTTCTAGGACAAAAATTGTCAGAGATGTATTGTGTTCACATCACCATATGTTTCCAAAGGTCATCCTAGAGACAAACCAAGAGACCTATGTAGCATCTATTTAACATGGGTGTCAAAACCAAGCTCACATCAATTTAAATGAAGGAACTACAGGAGATATAATCCTAAAGATTTCATGGTTTAAGAGTGCGGAGGAAGAGGGAAAAACTGATAATACATGATATGTTTGTGTGTTGAGAGAATAACAAAGGAGGAGGAAGAATTACGGGGTGGAATGTGATAGAACGATCTATTAAAATTTTTTCCATTTTGGACTTGAAGTTATGAGTAACTGAGAAGTATCAAGAAGTTCTAAGAGAGAACCAAACCTTGATTTCTGGAGCTGCAGCTAAATATCTCTACCGTATGTAACAATTTTTGCATATTTGCCATCATTCAACAATACATCACAGATCCTAAGGATGATGGAGTTATATACGCATGTGGCACAGTAAAGACAGAAGAATGCCACGTGCATTATATCAGGGAAAGAAAATATACAGTGAAGCTAAGTTTCAAGTTGTAAGCACAGGTTTAGAAATTGATGATGTCATACTGCATTCAAGGTGGCACGTTTTAGTCCTCTAAAATTCAGATGGGATGAGCACCTCTCTAGTACTTTTTTATGCATTGTCCACTTTCCTTAAAGAACATTAATGAAGTGTCCACAAAGAAGAGCCCATGGCATACCGTTCTCTCTGGGCTCATTTCCTGGACAGGTATGCCTGGAGCAACCTAGTTTCTTGACATTACTATTTCAAGAACATTACTTCAGGCTCTGATATTTGTGACCTTACCACATTTCAGTTCAGATTTAACAATGATAAGAGAAGTTTAAAGGAAGAAAGATTTCTATGATATCTATACTTATCTACCAAGCTAGGAAAATACATTCTAAAATAGCTCCCTTAAGTCTTATTTCAGAGAGCCTCAGCTCTCATGTTGAGTGTACCAACAACATATACAGGGGTATGTTAGACTGTGTTACCAAGGAAATATTACCTAAAATATGACATTTATTTTAGTCTTTCTTACTACGTTCTTGAGCAGCAAGTAAAGAATAGCTTCTGTGATTAATTGTTATAGAAATATGGAAGCTGAGGATAGGAAACATTGTATCCTTTCAATATCATCTGATGAAACCGTAGCAAGTGATGAATCAACACTTGGACCCTGTTCCTGCTAGCTCTTTTTCATATACTGGCTTCCCTTTCTTACCTAGATAAGGATTTTAAAGTCACGCAACTAATTTAATTTTCAGGAAGATGCAAATGGAGGTTACACGAACTTAGTTGAATATATATTTCTTTATATACTGTAGTACATTTCTTTATATATTTCCATATGACCTAGACACATCTTAAAGTGAATGTTCTTGTATAATTGTCCAATCATTAGATAAGAAAAATGAATTTGTTTATTTCTCATTGAATTTTATAATGGAGTAACTGAGAAGTAACACCTTTTAGTCAAGAGACAAATAATAACTCAATTCATAATTACTAAGTTAGCTAAGTTTTAGCACCACACTGTGTACACAGTGGATGCACTGTTGTACAGAAGTATAAAAATACTTTCCTGGTGCGATGGCTCATTAGGCAAAGAATCTTCATGCCAAGCTGGATGCGTCTTATCCCCCTGAAGTGTTGGAAGAAGGGAATTGACTTTTGCAAGTTCCTTTGACCTCCATACATGTGTTGTGGCAATGCCCACCCATAAACATTGCAATGAAATTCTGACAAAAAGTACAATTTTACTTTCCTATGTGCTACAGAGATCCACACTTCCATTTATTAGGTCTGTAATTAGTATATTCTCAAGGTTGTATTTTAAAAATCAGCATCAGCATAACAAGTGCCTTACTCAATTTTTAGGTATATATAGAGAATATTTTTTCTTCATTTCTCCTACTATTCCATACAATTTACGTTTTTATGTTTCTGATTTATTCCGCTAGACCTGAAGATACCAGTTTATCTGATTTGGCTCTCCACCTTAGCTTGCTACTCAGCATGGACATTGTGCCTGTCACATCACTAGCCTTTTCTCTGGCATAGCATTCCTTGAAGCTGTGAAGAGCTTACACTGTGTTTTCTCTACCCGCAGTTATGGAACTACTAATTACTATAAAAAGCCACCAGTTTTGCTTCCTGGTAGAACATCTGTTGCAATGTTCAGCACAGCCTCCTGCTCTGTTCTTTTCAAAACCTTCAGGCCACCCAGCACAGCTGCCCCTTAAGTCCAGAGCTTCCACACAAGGACCACCTGTCCTCTATACCACACAATTTGTTCTGTGCACATATTCCCTACTTTGTGTGACTTCTCTTGAAAACTTAGTCAATAAAGAAATGAAAAATACCTATGAGTGAAAGTTTTATGATGAATATTGCAATGGTCATTACTAGTGCCATCCTTTCCACTCAGCAATTATAAAAGCATGTTGATTTAAGAAATATATTTTTAAAATAACCTCAAGTGTTAATTAACTGATATAACTGATAGGGAACACTGAATTTGATACAAGATGCCTGGAGAATCCAGTGAATACACAATACTATTCCAGCATCGTCACATTTTCAGTAAACACTGGAGACCTTCCCAGGAAAACATTAACATATTATTTAAATAAATTACTATTTAGCTGGAGATTAAAAATTGGAAAACTCAAAATTTCTTCCAAGCTCATTTGTCTACATATTATTAAACATACTTTGTTAATGTTTAAAGATGTATTTGATATGAAATTACAGTAATTGTAATAATTATTCCAATTATATTTACCTCACACAGACTTGCAGAGGTCATATATACACACAGAAAAAATATGACTAATCTCAATTTGATATATGCAAATAACCAATTCTGTACTCTGTGTTAAAGTTCAGTACCAATATTTCCTTTGTCCTATACATATTAGCCTTGAAAATTTGAAGTAGCTTTGAATTACAGTGTATAATGAAACACAGAAACTGCTCTTAAATTTTATGGTGAAAAGATGCTTGTTACTGTGTGTTGGTTGACAACCCTGTCGGAATGTGTTCAGTAGATGCTCCATGCCCAGTGCTTCATGTTGGCTAGCCGCTTTGTTCTCTCTACAGACAGGACAGATGAATCAGTCTCCAGGATGTCATTTGACATTAGGATATATGGTGCTGGTTTTTTTCTTCCTTAAACTGATTTATTATGTTTCAGATATTTCCTAAGGCAATTTCCTCCACATATTTTGCTTCAGAACATGTACAGTAAGTCAATCTATTAGAATGAAGTTTAATTTTTTTCTCTTGTGCTAAATCTTGTGATGAGGTTATAATTCTTATCTGCCAGGAAAGAAAATAGAAATATGTAATAAAAGCCCCTGTTTGGAGAAAAATTTATTTAACCTTTTACCATTTTTTCCTGATTTGTAATTCATAGTGAGAATAGTATTATTTTACAATGCTTTAACTATAACAGCAGCAACAACAACAACAAAATACTTCTTCCTTCTCATAACTAAGTTATATAAAAGTGCATGCATTTGGACAGAAAAATGAAGATACCTTGCTTTGAAATATTTATAGTGGATTAAGTGGATTTTCAACTAGATAGAAGGCCAACGCTTGCTTTAGAAATCTCCCAGCTCACACTCGCAAAATAAATCACCAATGAGTAATCTGACCCTTTTGTTATGCAGATCCTTTCGTTAGAACTGACTTATTTCATCTTCCTACACAGTAAAGCTCAGTCATGTTTACTGGTGAACAACCCTTTCTGTGTATGCAATTACTAGGGTTTACTGGTGTCGTCTTGTCTCCCATAAACTTCCATGCTACAATTCTGTCAGATGTATATATAGCCATGCTGGATACCCACAGAAACCATGCCATTGCCAAAGGTCACTCCTGTGTTTTTTTTGGAATCATAACTTTGATTGATGACATATGATAACTTCTTTATTTAATCCTGTTTCCCAAATACCCTGGACAGACCTCCCTCTCCTTCTCCCTCTCTCTCTTTCTCTCCCATTTGCTCCCTCACCCAGTCCTTCTCCCTCTTTTTCCCCCTCCCCATTCCTCCCTCTCTTTCCCTCCCTCCCTTTCTCTTTCTCTTTCCCTCTCCCTCCCTTCCCCATCTCTATTTCCCAGCTGGATTGTTACTGCATACTCATGAGGTTATTATTGGACGCCACTGTAACTTCAGAAGCCTTTATACTCTTCTAGACCATATTTCTTCATCCTCACCTGTCCCTTCATTTCCCCCTTTAGATGTACTTTATTCAAAGTTTTAAAATTCCAAAGGAAGACTATCAGTCTCAAATTAATTCACCTTTTTGTGTCATCGGGCCAGATCAACCTCTGAGTCCAGGAGAGGGTGACATCATAGATGAACCTAGCAATATTATAACTACTTTCAAAAATTATGTTGGACCCTCAACGGTAACAGGAACTCCTAAAAAAGACTGCCCCTTTCACATTAAGAAAAGACTATTTTATACCCACTTTTCTATATGGATGTGGTGTTTTGTATTTTGCTGTCTACTTTTTTCTTTTATTGAAAATAGAATTTTATCTCACATAATATAGCCTGAGTACAACTCCTCTCCCTCTACTTCTCCATAATCTTCCCTTCCCATCTGGATCTACTTCCTTTCAGTCTCTGATTAGAAAACAGAATGGATTCTAACAATAATAATACGATTATATATAATACAATGTAATACAATAAAGACCAATACACGTGAATAAGAAAAAAAGAGAAAAGTACACAAGGAAAGAAATAAGAAACAGACATAAAGTTAGAAACTTAACCCTTTGCACATGCACAAATTCATAAGAACTCTTAACTGGAAAATATGTTATATAGATATAGAGATAGAGATAGAGATAGTGAGATAGATATGTGTATCTATATCTATCTATCTATCTATCTATCTATCTATCTATCTATCTATCTATCTATCTATCTATTTATCTATCTATGTGCAAAGGACCTTTAGAATAAGGAGAAATATATAACAGTTATATCGTATATGTATATATACACATAAGATAAAATCAACAACAATAACAGATCCCTACCACGACATAATGAGATGAGAAACTGCCAATGGTGTCATTGTGTTCAGTTTCTGTTCATGGTCTACTGCTGTGCATGCAGCCTACCCTTGGTAATAATTTCTTTCCCCAATGAGTCTCACTTGGAGAAAACTAAATTTTCATTTGCAAGTGATTATCATTTGGATAGCTTCTTAGTTAGGGATGGGGGCCTGGGCCCACTTCAACTTTTAGCTCTAGGTCTTCAGATGGTGGAGGTCCATGCCATTCCTGTGCATGCTGCCTTAGTCTTTGTGAGTCCATGTGTGTTTCAGTTCTGTTGATTTAGAGGGCCTTGTGTTTTTGGTGTCCTTCATCCATACTGGCTCTTGTACTCTTATAGTCTGCTGTTCCATGAGGTGTATCTGAGCAATGATAGAGATATTTGATTTAGAGTTCTGTATCTTAAGGTTTCCAATTCTCTCTATACTGTCTAATAGTGGGTCTCTGTATTTTTCCCTATTTGCTGTAAGAGTATTCTTTGATGATGGCTTATTATGACATTGATCTATGAGTGTAGGAGAATGTCTTTAGGAGCCTTTTTTTGGTAAATATCATAGCTCAGGCTCTTGACTACTCAAACAGTCTTAGTAGCAGGTAAGGCTTCCATTTCATTGAGAAGGACTTATGCCATATCAGATATTGATTGGCTATTCCCACGAGTATTGTGTCTTTATTGAACTATATCATGCAGGCAGGACCTAATTGTAGAACAAAGAATTTATGGATTTACTAAGTGTTTATACTTCTCTGTTTGTAGAGTACAGAGTACCTTTTTATTCCAAAGACACTAATATGTAGGAGTGAAGGTTCTGTGTAGGTAAGTCCTTGATTCTCCGTGTTCAATGAATGAGTAGATGCTCTCTTCAACAATGGAGTCTTGCTAACAGTTTGGAAAGAACAATCTAAAGTTCTGGTAGCAGCTTGTGTTGTTTGGAATTTCTCATGGGACCCCTTTGGTCAACAACTAAATTAGATTTACTTGAAGCTTCATTTAGTGACAAGAGGTGTTCAACTAGGGCTCTGTCTCCTCCATTACTTGATGATTTCATTTAAGATTACTTTCATATATGTAAACATTTTATAAAACATCAACTGTTTTGTCTCTATACCACACATCAAATATATCTTAATTTTTGCTGTCTCTCCTCAAATTCCCTCTCTTGTGACCCTCTGACCTTTCGTCTAAACTTGATCCTCTTGATCCTGTTGCTCCTTGCCTGCCAGGAACCAGCCAGCCTGGAGCTGGTTGAAATGAGACACAGAGTAGGACTCTGTTGTGGCTTTTAAGACTGAGGGTCTCCATACTTTCTAGCTCTCTTAAATATACTGAATGCTGACGATAACTTCTAAAAAGTCCTAAAAACTTTTTTGCTCTTTCTGGGAGTTAAATGCTGCTGGCTTGGGTATTAACACCTGTAGCCTAACAGTTTAAGTAATGTACCCTTTGTCATATCGCCACAGAAATCAAGACTGACTTTCAACCTGCTAGTTGAAGTCACAGGAAGAAAAAGGAATTCTGTGAATAGTGAATTTAGCGATTATTTCTAAGTTGTAAAATGTTTTCTATGAAAGCTCTCTAAGAAAAAGGGGGAAAGCAGAATGACCATCTCTTCTTTTTGTGTTCAGCACTTATAAGTCTTGCAGAATGTATGATTACATGGTGAAAAGTTCATCACAACTTTACACATAAATTCAAATCATAAATCAAATTAGTAGTGTACAACAGAGAATGTTTACATGCGTATGATTAGAAATAATCATCTGGAAAACATACACTACCTGTCACAGCTCCATAGGTTCATGGAGAGTTAAAATTATAACTAAGTTGTTAGTGAAATGTTGTATAGATAAACCCAGTTAATATTTTCTGTCTTTTTAAAAAATATTTTTATTTTCATTTCAAATGCTATTCTGAAAGTTCCCTATACCCTCCCCCCGCTCCTGCTTCCCTACCCACCCACACCTATTTCTTGACCCTGGCATTCCCCTGTACTGGGGCTTATAAAGTTTGCAAGACCAAGGGGCATATCTTCTCAATGATGGCCGAATAGGCCATCTTCTGCTACATATGCAGCTAGAGACACGAGCTCTGGGGGTACTGGTTAGTTCATATTGTTGTTCCACCTATAGGGTTGCAGACTTCTTCGGCTCCTTGGGTACTTTCTCTAGCTCCTCCATTGGGGGCCCTGTGTTCCATCCAATAGCTGATTGTGAGCATCCACATCTGTGTTTACCAGGCACTGGCATAGCCTCACAAGAGACCGCTATATAAGGGTACCTTAGCAAAATCTTGCTGGCATGTGCAATAGTGTCTGGGTTTGGTTAATACTTTATCTTCTGTGCTAGCACTTATAATAAATCATTAGTTCCCTTTTCCTGATCTTTATTTGTTTTACAACCCCTTAGAATGTGCTCTGGGTAGTAGAATGTTTGCTTACTATCTAGAAGCAATTAACTAATGACACATGGAGAATGGCAGAATTCTCATTGCAGTTTTGACTATCAGAACGGACTAATAAAATACATATATAATATTCTTTTATAATATAATTTTAAGAATTCTTACAGGATTATCAATAATCCATTTGTCTATATAGCATCACTACAAGATAGTACATCATAGTTCTGCACAGATCTCCTTAAAAAGGTTGGCTAATACTTAGTGATCGTTATATATGCTTAATAATAACAGAAGCATATTAATAGCAGGAATCTATCCTAAAATAAATTTTCCTGGTCCTTGCCTATAAGAGTAAATCTGTCGTGGATTACTTTAATCCAAGGCAGACTATCTCAGGAAGATCACCTGCTAGTTATTTGCTTGTCCTATGTCAGCTCCTGACACCATTCCTTGCATCTATCTATAAATATCTTTTCTATTTCCTCTTCCTAGGGGATAAATCTGTTCTTACCATTAGCTCCTTACTCTGTACCTAGCCTCTGCTCTTCTATGACTTGTAACTTGGTTAGCATAGATTCAAATCCAATATCCACAAATATGTGAAGATACATGATACTTCGATTTCTAGAGCAGGATTATCTCACTCGGAATTATTATTTTTCAGTTATAACAATTTACCTTCAAATTTCATGATTTCTTATTTTAAGAGGTGAGTAATATTCCATTTTGTTAATGTACTACATTTTATTTATCCATTCTTCAGTTGAAGGATATCTATGTTGTTTCCAAAATATGACTATTATGAATTGAGCAGCAATGAACCTGGGCAAGCAAGTGTCTCTGTACTAGGATGAAGTACATGTCCCAGAGTGATGTACCTTGATGTTGAGATAGGTTGATTCCCTTCTTCCTGAGGAGTTACAACACTGATTTACATAGTGGCTGAACAATTTGGCAATCATATAAGCCATGGATTGTTGTTCCCCAAATTCTGCTTCCTAAACAATATGAATTGGCACATGGTTTTTACTGATCTTAATTACTCTGACATAAGAGAGTGGGAAAGCTTGTATTGTCCTTGATCTTAATGGAATTGCCTTGAGTTTCTTTCCCCTTAAGTTGAAGGTGGCTAGGGGATTGTTGTAACCTGGTTTTATTATTTTAAGTTATGTTCCTTGCATGCCCAGTCTTTCCAGGACTTTTTTCATGAAGCGATATTGGATTTAGTCAAGGTGTTTTCAAAATTTAATGAGATGATCATGTGTATTTTGGTCCTTGCTTTATATTGCAGATTATGAGTATTTGTTTACATATATGGTTTACATCCTGGCATTTATGGGATGTAGCCTACTCAATAATGAAAAATAATGTTTTAGGTGTGTGCTAGGATTCAGTTCACAAATATTTTATTAAGTATTTCTTATATCTATATTCCAAAGGGAAATGGCTTATAATTCTTTTTTTTTTTAATTAAGGTTTTATGTCATTTGGGTTTTAATGTAAATGTGGACATGTAAAATGAATTGGGAAATAGTTCTTCCATTTTTATTTTGTGAAATAATATGAGGAGTACTGTCCTTAACACTTCTTTGAAAGGCTAGTAGAGTTCTATGCTAAAACCATCTGGCTCTAGACTTTTTCAAGGAGAGTTTAATGATGGTCACTATTTCACTGTGTGGTATAGGTCTGCTTAAAGTGCTATTCCTATGTTGACTAAACTTTGGCATGTGGTTTATATTGAGGAATTATCCATTCTTTTAGATTTTCCAGTATGCTGGAGTACAGCATTTTAACCTATGTCCTTATAAGTTTTGGTATTTATATTGTTTGTTATATTTATTTTTTAATTTTAATTTTTTTAGTGTGGATATTCTCTCATTCTTTCAGTTATTTTGTATAAGGGGTTGTCAGTCTTGTTGATTTTCTCACAGAGCCAATTCTTTGTTTCATTGATTCTTTGCATTTTGCCTCTTTGTTTGTTTGTATTTTGTGGATTTCAGCCCTGAAGTTGATTATATCTTGCCATCAAATTCTTTTGGATACGATTTCTTTGTTTCATTCTAGAGCTTTCAGGTGTACTGTTAATATGCTAGTATGACATCTCTCTATTTGTCAGTTCTATCAACTTACTTCTTATAAATTCCTTGTATCTCATAAATATGTGAATGGTGTGTATTAATTTTCATTCAATTTGATAAAGCCTTTAATATTTTTCTTAAATTCTACCTTGATGTGTCTTTCATTCTGTGGTAAGTTTTACAGTTTCCATGACTTTGAAACTTTTCTGTGATTTATGTTGTTCTTCATATCCAGCTTTTTTCTGTAGTGGTCAGATAGGATACAGGGTGTTAGTTCTATTTTCTTGTATCTCTCGAGACTCCCTTTATGTCTAAACATGTCATTGTTTTCAAGAAACTCCCATGAGCTGCTGAGGAGGTATATTCTTTTATGTCTGGGTGAATGGTTCTATAATATCTGTTAGGTTGGTAAATATTGTAACTACCCTGCCTCCCATACTCTCTTGTTTAACAAAACATCCACTCATTAATAAAGTCACAATCCTAAGAAACATTCCCCATCCTTTTCTTTCTCTTTCACATTACAAAATCCACTAGCAAGCTGTCTTGAATTTGCCTGGAAACATGAGTGAGTATCTTTTGTACTGTAATATCACATGTCTGTAAGTGTGTTACCAGTTCTCTCTTCATACCTGACATCTTCAGTGATACCAGTTGTATCTTCTTTGTTCTCTCATTTTTTTCATTGTACTGTTGAAAGGCAGATGTTATTAAAAATCAATTTACAAACTAATCTCTTTTGCTTCATGCTTCAGCAAAAACGGCTTTTATCATTTTTAATGAGTCAACTCCACATTATTCCGGAGCCTTTGATCATACCCCCCTTTCACTCCTGCTTCAAAAACACCCATCTTTTCTCCTCCTGCCCCAATGTGACCACGATTATCAATTAATTTTATTTTCCTGGATCCACTATCACTTTTTCATGAATACCTCCTTTGATTCTGCAGATAAAATCTATCTCTATAATTGAGTTTCACAAGATTCTGTAAATTTTTTTCCATGAAGTTTGACAACTTAGTGTAAACTGATTTGGTGATATAGAAGCCTTTGTGAGTTATCACTTCAGGTTATCAATTATTTACTCAGTGTTTAAGGAATGCTATACCCAGCTTATTGTTCTTATAATCTATATGACAAGTCAAACACTTAAAATAAACAAATTTATTCTTTGAAAGAACAATACTCTTCTTTCTCCAGTTGTGTTAATGTTTATCAAACACTTAAATGTGTGGCACATAGGAAAAATACAAACTCATAATCCTAGCCACCATAAAAAACAAGTATAGCATAAAGACATGATTATCAATAGCATATGGAGACTATTTATAATCTGTATCAGTGAGCAAATGTTAAGGCAGACCTGGTAAGTACCTTAGAACAAATATCTTCTAAGAACGTAGGGTATATAATTCCTACATCCGTATTATCACAGAAATTGATTGCGCCCCTCGGGTAAGAAAAGGTTTAGTCTGTGGAAATGAAATTTCAAAGAGACTTATACAAAATCCTGCGTTTGCTTTCCAAGGTTGTTGGAATAAATTTGAACTAATCATAACCCCTCCATCCTTCTTAGCTTTCATTTTTTTAAATGACTAAAATGATTTATGGAGACCTTATGGCTGTTCACTCCCTAATAAAGTTCTCCCTCCCTCATGCTGCTAATTTGCTTGACTGGTCTATTTTTAAAAATTAGCAGTTTTCAGAAACAGCCTCCAGTATTGTGGCTGTGAGGAATCTGTTGAGCAGAAATAAAGGGCTCAAACAAAATGTAATACTGTAAGCAAGTATAAATTTTGGGAATGATATATGATCCTGTGTTGTGCTACTTTGGCCCCTGAGGCAGGAAAGAAAGCAATCTGGTTTTCTGAAAGATTCAAATATCTTACCTAAGCTTGGCTAAGAATACATCATTATGGAGAAGCAGAGTGGAAACTCACCATTTTATCCTCAAATTTTCAGTGTCAGTGAAAACAGCACAAAAGAGAATGTAGGGTTCAAAGCACGAAAAAAGAACTGGCTTATGGTGGCTATAAACTTAATTTCTTTGAACCAGGAGTCAATGCCCTGCTGAGTAGATTTAACGATGGGCATCCTGTTCTTCTATTAATGGCCCTTTATAAATTTTAGAAATGAGATAACATATTCACTTAAAAGACCACTGAACAGCCACTTGATAAAAGCTGAACCAAGAATAGATTTCTGTTGGATCATCAACTATTTTATTTATTTTATGATAGTACAATTTTTTTCAAGTTGTCCTTCATTTAATACAAAGAGGTCAGTACTGCCTCAGTTTCGATATTAATCTCTCTGTTTCTTTCTAAATCCTATTAAGAGGGTAGACACTTAACTTTATTGTATTAATATCAAGACCTCAGAAACCCTTTATATGGATACAAACAAGGATATACACCTTTCAGAAGGTTAAGTTGACATTGTTATCAAGAACAAAGAGGCTAATGCATTCCTTGTCATTTCACAAAATAGTGTTTCATAAGCACTGTGATTTTTCTCTATCTGATCAGCAAGAAAAGTTATGACGAAATTACTTCTTAACAACAATAATAAAACAACTAAGTCACTTTTAGTGATGAAAGTCTACCCTTGAACTGAAGTTGTTAGATATGTACTACCCTGGAGGATGTTACCTAAGGCCATCATTCAATTAGTCTGGGAAAAGAATCTCTTCTAACCATTCTTTAGATGCCCCTTACATAGCAATTCTAAGGAAGTTAAGTCTGAAATGAGACCCTTACTTAGGGATGCTTGCATAGTATTCTGCAAATAGTTGGTTATATGTAGCCAGGCACAAGATCCTGTTGCTGAATATTTCATCCCTGTCTACCACTCAGAAGAGAGACAACGCTCAGATTAGAGAAATAACCAAGGAGCACGGATGCTTACCTCTGAGTGTGCCAAGGAAACCCTAGTCTACCACTAAACTTAAGTGAGAATGCATTCTTAGGTTCTTAACTTTTCTCACAAACAGATTCATTGCTTTAATATTCTAAGCACTTATAAAAATAAGACCTTTAGGCAAGCAGGAAATTCACTGGAAAAACTCATGAATTAAATCACTTGCTTGGTTAAATTAACACTCAGTTTCCACTGGATGTTGAGTCAGGTAGTCCTTACTCAAATGCGTATGCTCCACTGAGCCCCATCTTCTTAAAAGTACATAATTGAATGTGAGAGAACCTCTGCATTTCTATTTTATTTCAAAAGAATAGTGTGCCTGTTGTCAAACTGGAACATATTGCACTTCCTATATATAATACTAGAGTCATTTATAGACCTTGATCAAAGTCTGTCCTGAAATGAGAGGAATATCGTGAGGGAGGGGTGAGTTTATCCTCCTGCTTCTCTACCAATCCACATACCATCTGTGTTGTGTTGCTGCAGGTCTGTGATGAACTTCCCATTGCTTTTGTATATTTTAAGGAGTGAAATTGAAATGAGTTGCCATAGAAAGGAACACCCTTTATATCTGCCTTACATGTGATCAGAGAGTACTTTGATGATAGAGGAATATCGTTTGTGCTGAGAGTGTGTTAAACGTATGTGATAACATGCTCTGGATTCTCCCGTTAACCCTGCTCAGTACAGACCATAGTTCACTATAACACAACTCTAGCTCACACCTCTTCATACTCATCCAGGTTGTCTCTGTCAAACCTGGGGCACATTAGCTGATGATCTGTGAGAACACATGTTCTCACACAACACTCACTTGTAATATATATGTGCTTGTGTGTATGTGTGTGAGTTTCGGTGTATGATTGTGTGCGTACATGATTCCTGACTTAAAATTAAAATGCTAATTTCTTTTTACTTTCTTAATTGTGTTAAAACAATATGAAGAAGCCATGCTTTGAATTTTACTTGTGTTCTTTTCCAAGATAATTAATACATATCACAATACTCTCTTGGCAGCACAAAAATCACAGTTCCTGGTTATCCATATAGCTGTGAATGTGATCTGCCAGTTCTCCACATTGTACTGTATTGCTAAGTTTTGGGTATGAAGAGCATTTCACACTTCTATGGTTTCAAATGTGACTATTTTAATAGAACATATCTCCACCATACATATTAATGAGTCTGTACATACACACACAAAAACCCACACATATCTTGAAAATTAGTATCCAATATTAGTAACTAATAGATTCTTTCCTATGACATGAAAAAAATACCTAAAACTTCATCAAAATGTAATTGTCACAACATACAGTTAGAATCTAAAAATTAGTTCTATTATTGATCAGGCTTTGGGAATCAGATTAGGAAACCAAAAATGACTGGCTCCCTCACTGACATAAATGTGAAAATTCTGTCCATGTCTTTTTTCCTGTTCTTTATCTTTCATTATTAGCTTCTTTCTATTAATTAACTGAAACCTTGGAAGAAAATAAAGGTTTACTTTGCCATCAAAAACAAACAAATAAGGAACAAGCACAACAAAATACCAAATATATAAGCAAATCCTGAACAAGCCATGTAGGTTATTTTCTTCTTTTCTCCTTGGGACTATTTTCCCATATTGGGTTGCCTCGCCCACCTGCCATATGAGGGCTTTTGCCTTTTCTTACTGTTTATCCTGTTTGGCTGTTATCTCTTAGAGATGGTTCTCATCTGAACATGATTCAAAAGGAGGGTAGAAGATTTAGGAGGAAGGGGAGGAGCCAAGGGCGGGGCAAGGATTGAAGGCAAACTGTGGTCAGATGTATCTTGTGAGAAGAATCTACTTTCAATATAACTAAAAATAAAATAAAATACATTTATTAAGTAATAAATATCGAATCCTTTTTTTAAAATGAGGACAGAAGCAATTGACAGAATTATTATGAGACCTGCATGCGATTACACCATGCAAGGCCTTCAAGAAGATGTTAGCATGAAATTTTAGTTCATTCATTATTTATAGCATTATGAAGAATTATTTTTACGTGTAAATTTTTGCCTCTTATTTTACCTTTATTGAGAAATTTAACTGCATAACACAATGAAAACTGAAGAATATGTAAACAGGAATCCTGTCTCCTACAAATAAAATTGCCTTAGAATAGATTCAATAGAACTGTGCACTCAATTGTGATCTCATGTGAGAGAATGAAGTAAACATGTCCTGCACTTAACTAAGAATCTATCTTCAGTAGGTATCTGCTTGAAAAGAAAAATAATGAGTTTTATTCAGTGTAGTCTTACTGGGTATATAAACCACACCTTAGGGTAGACCCCATGCCCAGTGGTAGGGGACCAGCCAGTACAAGATGAGCTCAAAAGTAGTTTTGGAAGCTTTTTGTCTTACATTGCTTTGCTTAAGCATTTTTATCTTCTGTTCCTTTTTTTCCCTCTTTTTTTTTTTTTTTTTTTTTTTTTTTTTTTTGGTTGGTTGTTTAGTTTTTGGTATTTTTTTTAATCACTTTCTGTGTCTCTTTTTGTCTTACCAGCCTTTGG
>NC_034591.1:41457543-41466944 GCF_900095145.1 Mus pahari
CAAAAGTAGTTTTGGAAGCTTTTTGTCTTACATTGTTTTTCTTAAGCATTTTTATTTTCTTTTCCTTTTTTTCCTTTTTTTTTTTTTTTTTTTTTTTTGTTTGTTTGGTAGGTTGGTTGGTTAGTTTTTGGTATTTTTGTTCATTTCTTTCTGTGTCTCTTTTTGTCTTACCAGCCTTTGGGTCATGCATTTAGTTTCCAGTTTTGTGATTTTTATGGCTGTAGTATGCACACGCTCATGGTTTTCTCATGCATTTTGTTTCTTTTTTTATTTCTGTTTTTTGCTGTTGTTCAATTTTTTCTTTTTTTAAGGGCAGAAAAGATGTATAATTGGATGTGTGTGGAGAAGCATCTGGGAAGAGTTGAGGGCAGAGAAGCCATGTTCAGAATACATTGTATGAAAAAAAGTCAGTGATTTTGTGTGTGTGTGTGTGTGTGTGTGTGTGCTCGCGCGCGCACACGCATGTGCAAGCTACTTCACCATAGGACAAAATTTTTAAATGATTCTTAGGAACGAAGTGGGAAGAAAGAGTTTAGTTATGTTATCCCTCAGTATTCAGTGAGATCATCTGCAGACACATTGTCTAGACACAGGAACCCCACATTAAGTTTATTAGTCAAGGAGAGTTTCAGTAAAAGTATGCCTCACCATCTGCCATGTGGACAGAGAGAGCTATGTAAGAAAAGTTTGATCAGCCCACAGTAGTATTTGAAGTAGGAACTAAAGTCTGGTTAATTAGTTCTCATGAACATTACCATGGCTGGGTACATACTCATTATCTGTACATATGTAAGTTATTTACTTAGGAAGGTTTATTAAAATGATAAAGATATAGGGAAGAGAACATAGTGTTCAAAGTGAAGGTCTGTAAAAGCATGTTTCTCAAGTATATCACCATAGAAACCAAACTTTTACTCTAGCACTTGGCATATATGAAATCATGCGTTATTTTTCATAGTAACTGAGATTTCTAAGGAAGCAATTGTCATGTTGAGTGACATGGCTAAAATAACCCTTATGTTTTATAAGAGCTACAATAAAAATGTGTAGTTGTAGTGATTAATGACATGACAAATATGACTAGTCGATCCTACAAAATAAAATGTAGCAAATAAAATTAGTGACTGACAGTAAAGCACATTTAACTTGTTGGGATTATTTCTTGAAGATGTCAGGTTTCCTAATCACAGAATTTGCAGTTCAAGTCCCTGCCACTTCCCTTAATGCCAGCCATGAAAATAAGGGGACACTCAACTACCTACCAACAGCATTAATGGTACAAGCAATTCTTTCTATGTGTATGAGGCACTGTTACCATTTTTGCTGTAGTAATTCTAAATGTTGACAATTATCTCTATTCTGGAAATGATGAAGCTGTAACTCATCAAGGTTAAACAACTTATGTTGAGACAAACACACAGAAGAAAGGGCTTGTGGATAGTCAGGGCACATTTCTTTTACTAGTCAATAGATGTACATACACGACAGCTTATCAAAAACTCAGCTTTCTGTTTAAAAAAATAGACATAGGAACAAATTCACCATGAAACTATTTTGAAGACCAAATGAGAGAAGCAATGTGAACGTGATTTAAACATTTATGCTCTGATGACACATAAGAATCTGGATTTCTCCAAAAATTTGAGAATGTTAATTTGTGTTTTCAGCCACAGTTGTAAACTATATTTTAAGGGAATCTGACCCGAGTCACCACATTTCCTGTACCCCTAGAATTTTTTTTAATCATATACAATTGCTATTTTTATTTGTGATGTTATAAATAATTAGGAACATTTCTAGCTGTTTTCTTTTTATGGAAGCATTTTGAATTACTAAGCTATTTGGAAGGCAGCCTGCATAAGAGAGGACCCCACCGTTCACAATTCTATGACAGACTTCGATGTTCTTTTACATCATGGGGTCTAGTAGACCAGTTGCTGATTTTTAGGGTGTTAAATACAATGTGGATCATGTTCCCAAAGCACAGTGCTAGGAAACTCAGTGTCGAAGATTCAGTAGGATGGAAGAGGGCTAGGAGAACGTTTGATGTATCTTCCTCTCATTGTCTTAAGGAAAATTACTAAGTTCACAACATGCTAAATGAGGAAAAAAGAATGAAGGGGCGTTTTCTCTCATCTGGGTCTGACATATGCAGTGGGGTTGAAATTTTACACACCCCAGGCACATATGCCAAAATCCGAACTCGCTGTTCTATTCTGAATATCTTTGCAAGTTTTACCCTCCTGGCAGGTAGAAAACGAATGTAAGATTCCCAAATTTACCTTATTTAAATCCCTTTGTTGCTGTTCTTCAAAACATTTCACAAGAGACTAAAGAAAATATGTAGTCTATTCAAATCCAGAATCTTACTCTGTTATTTCTGCTTCGTCCCCTTCATCAGTGCAATTATCCCTGTGAACATGGAGAAAGTTCTGCCTTCCTTAAGCAGCTTGAGCGTTTGCTGTGGCTGGAGTGTGTCCTCTAAAGTTGCATGTATTATAAGTGTTGGTGTATTATAAGCTTTGTCCCAAGAAGGCCATAAAAGAAATGATAGTACCATAAAGGTGGGATTTAGCATGGGGCAGTGTCTGTAGATGTGCTTAATTCAAATCTTCAGAAACTCTTGTTAGTTGTCTTGAGAAGGGTGAATATAAAAGAACAAAACTGGTCCCTTATACTCTATGGCTTACTGGCTCATCAGTGGTTGATCTCTGCCTCTTTTGTGAGCTACCATCTTTCTTATAAAATCCATAATGAGAGACACAGCCGTTGAACTGATCCTGGTGTCCATCCTTGAATCTTCAAGACTGAACTATATGATCTTGTTTTTTTTGTTTTTTTGTTTGTTTGTTTGTTTTGTCATACCATTGAATATTTTATTGTCATGAAGGAAAGTGACAACGCTGGTTGACTTCTAGATTTATTCTTATTTGTTACTCATCTTGGGTAATAATGGGTAGCTGACACTGGAGACCAGCATTTAATCTTGGTCCATATTAGCAGTTTCTTTCTTTTTATCAGCTATTTTCTTTATTTACATTTCAAATGTTATCCCCTTTCCTTGTTCCCCATCCAAAAACCCACTATCCGCTCCCACTCCCCCTGCTCACCAACCCACCCACTTCTGCTTCCTGGCTCTGGCAATCCCCTACACTGGAGTACAGAACCTTCACAGGACCAAGGGCCTCTCCTCCCATTGATGACTGACAAGGCCATCTTCTGCTACATATGCAGCTCAAGCCATGAGTTGCACTATGTGTTTTCTTTGGTTGGTGGTTTAGTCCCAGGGAGCCCTGGGGTTACTGGTTAGTTCATATTGTTGGTCCACTTAGGGGGCTGCAAACCCCTTCAGCTCCTTGGGTCCTTTCTCTAGCTCCTTCATTGGAGACCCTGTGCTCCATTTAATGGATGGCTGTGAGCATCCATTTCTGTATCTGCCAGGCACTGGCAGAGCCTCTCAAGAGACAGCTATATCAGGCTCCTGTCAGCAAGCTCTTATTGGTATCCACAATAGTCAAGCTATGTATTGCAAAGAAGCATGATGCTCCCATCCTTTTTCTACCCTATTTTTGGTGCCTATGTGCTCTTTTACAGGTGGAACAAAACCTCAGATTGAGGTCTTCCTTCTACCAATCGCTTGTGTTGAACTGTCTCACCCACAACCTTAGCTATAGAGACTGTCTCTGAAGGAAATTGTATGACAGGTCTCTGGCCCTCAGCACAGCTTTTTCCTTCTCTTCCCAGTCGTGTATTGCAAATGTTATAAAATTTTGCTGGATTTTGTTACATTGGGAATCAGGACAGAAAAGCAGAGTAATTTGCCTGCTTATCTTTTCACCTGAGGATTACCATGAACAGAACCCACTAAAAGATAAGTCCGTCTAGTTCCTCAGTTCACATTCTGTTCTTCAACCTTGCCGAGTTGCTGTTCGGTGTAATCAATCTCCTGCTGACTGTGCTACTTTTCTCAGTGGTTTGAAATCAATTTGCAATACAACTTGAGAATAAAGAACCCTATTCCCAAAGTGGGCCATCGCTAGCTTACCTGGTTAATCTATATTGTTTGAAACTTACTAAAGACTATGTTGTCTCAACCCTAGATTCACTTCCTATCTTCTAGGTGCCTTCCCTATTCTGATGACAAGAATTTACATCTCCTTGTTAAGAAATTCTTCCAATTAAATTCTTTCTCCAGAATTAGCACATATCCCTTCTTTCTAGGTGGTTATGCTGCTGAGGTAAATATTATTTGTTCTTTTGTTTAATGCTATTTAAAAGTTTTAACTTTCACAAACAATTTCCTGCAGGAAAAGAAAACAAAAACCAAAAAACATAAGTTTGGATAGATGGCTCACCAGTCAAGAGCATTTCCTGTTCTTGCAGAGGATACAATGAATTCCCAGCAAACCACGTGGTGGCTCACAACCATCAAGAATTCTATTTCCATGGTACCCTCTTCTGAATTGGTTAGTCAATAGACAAACATGTACTATACATCTTTACACTCAGACAAAACACTCATACACAAAAACATATACATAA
Organism: Mus pahari; assembly: GCF_900095145.1. NCBI lineage: Eukaryota > Metazoa > Chordata > Mammalia > Rodentia > Muridae > Mus > Mus pahari. The sequence continues at coordinate 41,462,086 of NC_034591.1, forward strand.
ACCTTTAAAATGTAGAAAATGTAGATCCTTTATATATCATCAACCATTTCCCAAAACATTCAATATATTCCTCCAAAGATATTATCTTCTTAAAATTCAGTCTCGCAGATTACATCTGAATTGATGTCTATGATTTTATTTTTCCATCATAATCTTTTTTATTGTGACTGAAAGAATCCCGCTTTAAATGAATCTGGGCTAATGTGTTCTCTTTTACCAACTATGGCAGGCGGGAAGTATTGTTTTCTCTGGAAAAATTTACTATATACTCACTGGCTGGCCGAGTAGTTGCTGGCTCTTATATATATTTAAAAAAGCAATATTATCACTTTGTTTCCTAATTCATCCTGTTCTGTTGACCTTCTTACAGTTGGACTACTCTGAAAAAACAATCTTTTGCCTTTACTGGTTATTAAGGTTTAGAGATGAAATGACCCTTACAAGCTAATGGTTAGAACATTTGATATCCAGACATTTTTGGATGTTTTGGAAACTTAAGGAAGTATAGCCTACTCAGAGAAAGAAAGTTACCTGGGTGAGCCCTGCACAGGACATTATTATTATCTGTCTTACTGTCTGCATTGTGTTTGCAAAACATAAGAAAAAGGTCTGCTTTGAGCCCGTGCTGTCAAGAGCTTCTGCCCAAACTCATGAAGCCAAGCAAGCAGGGTCTGGATGCTCAGAAACTGGACCAAAATAAATCCTTCCTATGTTCAGCTGTTTCAGCCATATTCAGTGTCATGGAGAAGAAGAGAAGAAGAGAACTAATAACTGTTTTTTTCTTTTTTTACTATCTATATTTTATTTGTTTTATTTCCAGCTTGGATGAGATAAATATAATTTTGGGCCCATGTTTGCCCTACTCTTATAAAACAAATGTCCTTACATCACATTAGATATCAGCCATCTTCTTTGCTCTCTTAATAAAACTGTGTAAATAGGATGTTATCTTATACTCCTATCAGGTTACAAAAAAAAAAAAAAAAGAAAAAAAATGTATTTCTTCTATATCTCATTTCTTTGGAATGACAAAAATGTTATAACTTATTCTTATATTGATAACAAGCCTTATGTTCTTTTTATACATAAGCTTGTCTATAAAATGAGCAGTGGGCCAGGGACCAGGAAGACACACCTTGGAGACATTCCACTGGGATTTAACATCTTCCCGCTATTGCTATGGGGCTATGACTCTAGCAGCACTGGCAGTGCCTCTGCGACCCTTATCTTCAGACTGTCAGTCATATTTACCACTTGGCAGAAGTGAATTATGACTGTATAAGGTGATGTATATAAAGAATCTGGTCTACCATAAGGTCTCTATGGACAGAGGGATACATTATCTAATTGTTTGTCAAATACAATTTGCAGCAAGTAATTAAGATGGTGTTATCAGCATTACCATGTAAATCAATCACAACAAATTAAAATGATGAGATATTTTGGTCACAATCATGTCTGTAGATGGCTGCAAGCCAAGCTCTGGAAGAGAAGAACTAATTGAATATAAAGAAAAATCTATTTGTGCTGGGTCTATGAGGATTTTTTTAGCATCACTTGAAACATATCCCCTACCTAATAAGCAATGCATTCATACATACATATATATGTTTTTCAACCTAGTCTTCTATGTATAACAACAGTCCAAAAAACTGGACTGTATAAGAAATCTGAGTAACTCCACTGAAGAAAATAATCAGAAACATAAAAGTAAATAGAATTGCAAATAAGTTTCCAGTCAACTCAACAATAGATGTGAATGCAGTCAGGTTTAACTGACTCATTAATCTAAAGGAAAAGTATTCTCTTTTCCCCCCTCTCTTTCTTCTCTATAGTTTTGATTCAATATCAGCTATTTGGAATTTTGTACAATGTTCATCTTTCTAGTGTTTCCACAGTCAATAACCTCACTATCACAGATTTGCCCTGAAGTATATTATAAGGCAGAATTTGCTAAAATGAGCAACAAATTGATTTTGTCTTCGTAGTGACGCTTAAGAATCATTTTTCTCACCCTCTTGTTTTTTCATTGGCATTCCTAGTTGGCATCCTTTGTATTATGTATGTATCCTCTCTCTATTATTCCTCATGCTCTTCTCTAATGTATTTATATTTACCTGTAGCAGGTGGAAACAGAGCATATAATGGAATGAAAATGCAGGAATAGACAGTAATTTCCTGGCTCACTCTCTCTATCAAAGTTACTAAAATTGTGTTCTCTGCTATGTATTCCACAGACACAGAATAATTTACTACCTAGAAAAGGTACATTGACAGGAATATATACAACATACTGTACATATGTGCACACATAAAAACTTGCATCCCCACATATGTATACAAAGCTATAAATAAACCCTGATTCTTCATGCAAAGTTTCTCAACATCCATTCAATTAGCAACTAATTTTTTGAGGATTACCCTGTGAAGCACTGTGATAATCGATGATGAGCCTGTTGAATAAATATGATTTCTTCTTTCTTGGGTACTTTTATCTTCCAAACCATATATGATTGGCAGCTACCATTGCTAAAAATTTCTGCCTATTTTATTGCTTATAGTTTTTCCATTCCAAATCTTCAATAAGACTGATAACTCAGTTCTACTCATACCCTCCCTTTGTCTGGTTAATGGAGCAATGTCTTATTAAGCATGTGAAGACATTTCATTCTCTTTCCAGACATCACAATTCACCAAATCACCATGCTTTTCCTTGTACCAGCACATTTTCTTGGTCTGTACTGGTATAGGTGGGGTTTGCTTCTGGCCCATGGAAAATGAAAAAAATGGACCTTCTCCATCAGGCTACATTTATTTTTTATTTTCGTTTTATTTTCACCCAGCCTCTCCAATCATATTTTAACTATCTTCTCCTTCTATTATATTCACCATATATTTCAGAACTGATTATTTTATTTTTAAATGCCCTTAGAACAACCCTGCGAATTGTTTTATTTAAATGAAAGTTGTTATGCTTTATCAGTAAAGGACTATGTTTTCAAAATAAATGAGAAAATACTCTTCATGTGTGAAATGGGAAGAAATGCTAAGAAAAATGCTTCATGTTTATATGTTTTCCAGAAAACAAAACAAAGCAAAATAATTAATCACCATTTTATGCATATATTTTCTTAAACATATGTAGAAAGTAACTTCACAAGTTCCAGAGGTGTTGAAATGTTACTCCTATCTCAAGGATGGGAATTTCAAATTAATATCTATAAAACAGTAAGGGACTTAAGTTTTCTTTGTGATCCAAGAAGCTTCCATGATGTTGATAATGGAGACATCTTTGGGTTTTGCTCCCATAGTTTAGATGACAATGTTGACACATTGTTACTGTGTTTTTGCTTGCTGTTTTCTCATGACCCAGTGTTCTCTAAGAAGGATGTAGTTCATGGTGATACTCAGACCTGCAGGTTTTCACTGGAATTTTACTGTCATTTCTGACAAGTAGAAGGATCTATAAGGGAAGTGACTCCATTGTCAAGAACAAAGTATATAGATGGAAGAATACCAAGCTGGTGTTTTTAGTGTGCTTCTCAGGTTTGGGTCATTGTAAAACATGGGGCTTTCATGTCTTTTTCTCATGTTAGTTTTATTTTACTATTGTGGTCATTAAGCTATCATGTCAATACTTCATGAAATTTCACATCACATAACAACCCAGACTTCCTAGTGTACAGTATATGTTCCTTCTTCCACAGCTTTTCCAACACCCTGAATTGTGTGATCTCTTGTAGGCAGAGCCCTGACATTCTGTCGCTATGGTTAACTTTGTATTAACCAAACACAATTCAACTGAACAAAGCATCTTGGTAAAGTTTTGCCTAATCCATATACCAACCATTTTGGTCTTTATAGGAGAGCTCTCTTTGGACTATTATCACTCACAAATGGCAAAGTTCAAATAGTTTCATAACATCTTAGTCAGTAGCTTAATAATCTCATGTACCAGGGTTAGTAGTAAATGAAAATCTTATGAAAAATGTATAGAAAAAAAATATATATATGAATATGACAGGAAACATATATAGAAATCTAAGATTGTAAAAAGATGCAAATTATTCTATCATTTATACCAGCTATAAAATAAAAAAATATGAAGATATTTTATATTAAGATTTTCATAAAAACAAGTTAATGGCTACATCACTGGCTGCTATTATAGTACTTGCTCTCCTAGATAAAGGCTTAACAGGTCAAGTACAATGGCTGCTAGGTCCAGTGTGATACGACAGCTCAAGTAGAATAAACACTGTGGAAAAGTATTGAGAAATAATGAAGTATTGCCTGAAATGAAGCTATAACATTATAGGAACAGGAAGAAAAAGAGTTTCTTATTTAAAGAAGTAGACAACTCCTTTTGTTTTGTCATAACATTGATAGAGGAAGGAAAAGTGACAAAAGCCTGAAGAGCTAATAGTATCACATTAGAGAGTCAGAATGAGGAAGTCCACAAGCATCATTATGGGCCCAGAACACTTAAAGGAACCCCCAACATTAGATTTATTTTGTAATAGCCAGTTATAATTTTCAGTTTCCCACCGTGTTCATCTTATTACTGATTAGTTTAAAAAATCTGCCACACCAAACTACACTTAAGCAGAAATAACTTGTAGTAATTGCAATCATTAATTGTGACAATAAATAGATAGTAGATGCAAGATAGATAGACGGGTAGATAGATGATTGATAGATAGATAGATAGATAGATAGATAGATAGATAGATAGATAGATAGATAGACAGACAGACAGACAGACAGACAGATAGATAGATAGATAGATAGATAGATAGATAGATAGATAGATAATATAGATAGATAGATAGATAGATAGATAGATAGATAGATAGATA
>NC_034591.1:41466974-41539765 GCF_900095145.1 Mus pahari
ATAGATAGATAGATAGATAGATAGATAGATAGATAGATAGATAGATAGATAGATAGATAGATAGATAGTCAGACAGACAGACAGACAGACAGAAAGACAGACAGACAGACAGACAGACAGATAGATAGATAGATAGATAGATAGATAGATAGATAGATAGATAGATAGATAGATAGATAGATGGGTGGGTGGGTGGATGGTTGGATGGCCAGACAGATAGCTAGTTAGTTCACAGCACTATTGGTAAAAAGTAAAATAAATTATAATTTATTTGCATATCAACCTGTAGTGATTTGTCATTCTAGCACTCTTATGACCTTTGGAAGTCACATACATGTAGCTTGTGTCCCATGGCATTCTTTTCCTAGGCCATATAAAGGGGGAGTAAGAGCAGGGCTGTAATTGTAAGTGTTCTGTGCCTGCCATAAGAAGATGCCTGCTGCTTCATGGCTTACATCATAGAAACATACTTGCTTGCAGTTCTTGAGACTAGACTTGGTAGACAGAAGCACTAGCTTTTCTCCTGGGATGGCAGATAACTATGATCGTTTGGCCTAGTCTCTCTGTACATACTGGTCCTTGGTGTCCCTGCCTCTTTTTAATAAGGACACACACCCTACTAGATACAATTTCCATCATAACATCCTCATTTGGTAACAGTTGTCTTCTTCAACAAGCTTTAATTTTTACTGGAAACACAGTCCCATTTGAGAGTCTAGGGCTTCAACAATGAACACAATTTACTCTATAAATTGCAGACGTCATGTGGATGTGAAATTGAAACACTGATTGCTTACTGAGTTCTGCTTTACTCTCAAAGAACTATATCCACAGTGACTTACAAAACTATTAGAAATGCCATTCTTAACTCGTTCTGCATCTTTGTTTTTAGAAATAAATTTTCATGGAAACATTCTTTTTGTTTTAATAAATAATGGAAATTTATTATATTTATGAAGAATAAAGCAATAAGTTTTGGGGTTGATTTTTTTTTAACATTCTCAATATCAACAATTGCACCATATAAGCAAAATCTTTTAAGGGACTACAGTCATTCACCAATATCCAAAACTTAGTGACATAGAAATGGTCAAAAAGTTTGAGACATCAGCTTGGAAAATTAAAGCTTGTGATATCCACAAAGTTTATTCATCAAAATTGATATGAAATCTGGAAAAAAATGGCTTCATTTAAATGCAAAAGAAGAAAAAACTTCCAGTGCAAATAATAAGGAAAAACTTCAGTTCATATCTTCTTGTGTTCATATTCACTATGTTTGTGGTACTGAATCCCCTGTACACAGAAGTAAATAAATATGCATAGCTTCTGCCATTTGGTTTATACCTGCAAGGAGAGAAGTTAACTTTCAACACACACACACACCCACACACACACATGCACACACACACACACACACACACACACACACACACACAGTTACCTCAAAGAATCCAATCTAATGGGTTAGAAGAAATGAAAATATTCTGTAGAAAGGAGATAGTTGGTTGAAAGAAACCTTAAAAGCAGTGTCAAAGGCTATAGTGTTAGCCATGTTTAGACATAATTGCACCTATTTTTTTGATTTATTGAATCTTTATTATTTATTTATTTATTTATTTATTTATTTATTATTTTCTTTATTTACATTTCAAATGCTATCCCAAAAGTTCCCTATACCTCCCCCTGCTCCCCTACCCACCCACTCCCACTACTTGGCCCTGGCCTTCCCCTGTGCCGGGTCATATAAAGTTTGCAAGACCAAGGGGNCTCTCTTCCTAATGAGGGCCAATAAGGCCATCTTCAGCTACATATGCAGCTAGAGACTCGAGCTCAGTGGGTACTGGTTAGTTCATATTGTTGTTGCACCTACAGGGTTGCAGCCGCCTACAACACCTTGGGTACTTTCTCTAGCTCCTCCATTGGGGGCCCTGTGTTCCATCCAATAGCTGACTGTGAGCATCCACTTCTGTGTTTGCCAGGCACTGGCATAGCCTCACAAGCGGCCTCTATATCAGGGTCCCTTCAGCAGAATCTTGCTGGCATGTGCATTAGTATCTNGGTTTGGTGGCTGATGATGGGATGGATTCCAGGATTGGGTAGTCTCTGGATAGTCCATCCTTTCATCTTAGCTCTAAATTTTGTCTCTGTACCTATATCCTTTCATGGGTATTTTGTTCCTTATTCTAAGGAGGAATGAAGTATCCACACGATGGTCATTCTTCTTGGTTTTCTTGTGTTTTGCAAGATGTATCTTGGGTATTCTAAATTTCTGGGCTAATATCTGCTTATCAGCGAGTGCATATCTAGTGATTGGGTTACCTCACTAAGGATGATATTCTCCAGATACATCCATTTGCCCAAGAATTTCATAAATTCATTGTTTTTGATAGCTGAGTAGTACTCCATTGTGTAAATGTACCACATTTTCTGTATCCATTCCTCTATTAAGGGACAACTCAGTTCTTTCCAGCTTCTGGCTATTATAAATAAGGCTGCTATGAACATAGTGGAGCATGTGTCCTTATTACCAGTTGGAAGATCTTCTGGGTATATGCCCAGAAGNGGTATTGCTGGGTCCTCNGGTAGTACTATGTCCAATTTTCTGAGGAACTGCCAGACTGATTTCCAGAGTGGTTGTACGAGCTTGCAATCCCACCAGCAATGGAGGAGTGTTCCTCTTTCTCCACAACCTCTCCAGCATCTGCTGTCACCTGAATTTTTAATCTTAGCCATTCTGACTGGTTTGAGATGGAATCTCAGGGTTGTTTTGATTTGCATTTCCCTGATGACTAAGGATGTTGAGCATGTTTTCAGGTGTTTCTCAGTCATTCCTCAGTTGAGAATTCGTTTAGCTCTGTACCCCATTTTTAATGGGGTTTAATTGCACCTTTTAAAGCATCCAAGAGAAAAAATATCTTTATATCTTGTCTGATGGGAAAAGAAGTGTCAAAGCCTTTGGAGAACAGAAAACTACAGGGTTTTTTGGGGGGCATTTGCTGCTGACCCTAAAATTTATACCAGTGATGAATAACCAGGACTACTTTGTTGTTATCTGTGCTGTTTGTCAAGTATGGTGTATTAACAGATGTGAACGGTCTCTCCTGTAATTGACCTTTAGGTCTCCCTCCTCATACCACCTCACAAACACACACAGAGCTGATCGTGGGAACTCAGCCTGTGCCAAAGTTAGAAAACTATTGTTTCATTTGCAACAGAATTAATAGCTGTTCATCCCTTCATCCCTTCTTTCCAGCTGCCTTCCCTCCTTCTCCACCTCTTTTCCCTCCTTTTCTTCTTCTTTTCCTTCCTTTCATCCCCTGATATTGGGGGTTGATCATAGGCCATGCCAAGCAACTGCTATACTTTATCCCTAGCCTTTTAAGTTTTTCATTTAAACTAGCTCTCCCTAAGTTGCTGTGGTTTACATTGAACTGCTGTGTCACTAAAACATGAATTCAACTTGCTTTCCTTCTTCTCTCAGCCTCCTTAGCAGCTGAATTACAGGCATATGCCACCAAGCCTGGCTACACTTTATTACTTCTCATTCTTAAAACATATGGCTTCAGGATGAATTTGTACTTGACACCATTGGATGTATGCTTATTTATCCTAGATATGCCTTCTGGCTCATTCAAAATATGAACATGTTCAGTATGACAGATCTTCAAATATTTAAAGACTGCCATTACGTGTCATTGAATAGTTTGTTCCTCAATGTAAATATCACCAAGTTTTTCAACCAGTTCTCAGATTATAAAGATTTTCATTACTTCAATCGTCCTGGCTGTTCTTCTCAAGGACATATCCCAGAATAGTAATATCTTTATGAAGTTTGTTTCTGAATGACTTACGGTGTTTTCAGGTGTGTTTGCAAGAGTATATGTACATTGGGGCTTTTGTTCTTCTTGACACAGATATGAGATTGCTTTTTGAAAACCTAAGAAAACATCATTGAGTGCACATGTTTGCCTAGAAAGTGTTCATTTTTAAAAAAGAATATGGTTAATGTGAGAATACCTTGTATATTGCCCTGCTAATTAACTTACAGCCTCCTGAGTTCTGAACAAAATGGCAGACTTCCTTTGTCAGCAGGGCTTCTTCTCTCACCTTTGCTGGGGAATTCACCCCCACATACACACACACACACACACACACACACAGAGAGAGAGAGAGAGAGAGACAGAGACAGAGACAGAGACAGAGAGAGAGAGACAGAGACAGAGAGACAGAGACAGAGAGACAGAGAGAGACACAGAGAGAGACAGAGACAGAGACAGATACACACACACACACACACACACACACAGACACACACACACACACACACATACACACCTCTACCTGGGGAAGGTCCTGTAGCCTTGGAGAGATTTGCAGGCTCATCTTTCTTTCTCCTGATAACAAACTTGAAAGCAAGCAGCTGAAATTCCAAGAATGCCTCCTCATGCAAAAGAGGCCTCTCAGAACCTTCTCCTGCAGCCAACAACCTTTGCCCACACTCCATAATCCTACCTCCTAATGTCAACGCACTATTACCACTCATTCACATTGAGTAAAGTTTATCTGTCTCCCTGAAGCTCAGTATGTACTCACAGGACCCTGAAACCCTGTTCCTTTACATACTTTGTCTTCTTAGGCCATTGGTGAATGACGCTAGGAAGAAGAGAGACCAATACTTTTATATCTGTATATATATATATATATATATATATATATATATATATATATATATCCAATAGCTTTGGACACCATTGACTCACAACTGATGCATTCTTATTCTATTCTATATACCTTTTCACTCTTTCTACCTCATCATTCTCAAAACTATTATTCTAAGTGCAAATGCATCCATGTCATACAACTTGATTTGTTTCATTGTTTCAGATAATTAAGACTATATTGGCATAGAATGCACATGGCAAAGAGGCTTAGTCCAGGGAGTTAGTTTTTACTACTTTTCACATTTTATGGGACCAGGAAGAATGGCAAAAAAGAGGACCAGACACATGGCTTGACTGTAACACTCCAAGGCCTAACAATATTGACACACTTCTACTGACCAAGTCCTATAAACTCCTATAACAGTGCGACAAGATTATTGCCAAGTCACTAAACATCCAGGCCTATGATGGGACACTATTCTGAAACTATTACATCTAGAAACTAGGTTCATCCAAGAATAGGGGAAAGTTTTCTTTTGAATGACTTTTTCTTGAGAATTTCATACATAAGTACTGTATTTACACCATTTCTACCAAACATTCATCCCTCCAATTCTTCCTGAGTTCCCCTACTTCCTGTCAATTACATGACCTCTTCTTTATTTATTGTTTGCTTAATGGATACATAAATAATGTGTATATACACACACATAAACACACATACACACATATGAAACCTACTGACCTCATTTAGTGTTTAACCACATGTACATATATATAGGGCTGACCACTTGGAAGTAGAAAATCTATCAGGAACCTCATCCCTGCATAGAACTAATTCCCCATCTGAGCAGCCACAGACATCCCGAACTACTTAGCTACAAGTAGGGAATTATGAAATATCCACCAACAAACTCTATATGTCAATTGATGTTGACATTATTATATAAGTCTTATTTAGGTACTACATCACTGAAACTTCATGGGTACATCTTCTTGTCTTATATAGAAGACACTCTATAGCAGCAGGCAAACAGATCTTCTGGCTCTCATAATCTTTCTATAATATATATCATTAGTTGTTTGCTATCCTTACCCTGTCGCTTATTCTCTGCATTTCCACTAGTTGTGGATTTCTCTAATTGTTTCTGCCTGCTGAAAACAGACGCTTCTTAGTGAGGAAAGTCTTTAGAATACAGTTAGAAAATACATTAGTTTACAAAAATGACAATAGTAGGTGTCCCTCTATGGTCTGTGTCTCCTAGAGACCTACATGTAAAGACACAAAGAAAGATGGTATCATGGGATTTTTAGGTCAATGGTCAGAAGTGGAAAACAGTGTACTGAATGAGGCAACCAGACCTAGAGACATAAATGCTACATACCCTCTCTCATTTGTGGATCCTGGCTCAGAATATTGGGATTTGACTATGTCATGTGAAGTCACCACAGAAGCTAGAAAAGGAACCACAAAAGTAGAAAAGGATCATGAAAGGATGGGGCGGAGGAGCTCTCATGCATGGTAGAGGAATGAGAGGAGTTTTGAGCTTAAGATTTAGGTTGTTTAAAATTTACGGTTTTGTTTGCATGTTTGGTGAATGTATGTGCTTATGTTATCAGAAGAGAACAGAGGATCACCTGAAGCTAAGTTAACATGCTGTGAGCCACCTAATATGGGTGCTAGGAAGAGAATCTGGTCTTTTGGTTGAGCAAGAAGAAATCTGAACTCCTGAGCCAGATCCCCAGCCCCGAGTTTTCATTTATTATGTTTTTACTTTTGTTCTTCTTAATAGTAAATAAATAAAAGCAGATATGAACATGGTTGGAATTTCCATTGTTTTCTTTGCTATACCAGAAGAACTCTATAAGTGTCTGGATGTGCTGTAGAATCCAGTTTGTGACCCCAATTTGTGATTCTTTTTTTTTTTCCTAAATATAGTAGTGCTTGGGTCTGAGAAGGATATATGCTTCCAGGAAATTTGACTTCTTCCTTGATTCTATTTCTTTCCTTCCCCATCACTTCATGTTTTCTCCCCTGTAAACATTTCTTGAGTTCAACTGCAATGAAAGACAATGGAAAATGTCATCAATAGGACAAATGGCTATGTGATTCCTATTCTGGTAGGAGTTTATTGCTTGTTTGCCTTTGGACAGTGGCCTCTTGTGGGGACACAATTGAGAGAGACCTTCATAGCTCATGAGTCCCAATGTGATGCTTTGACCTAATTAGTTTATTTTCACCACTGTGTAAAAAGATCCTAGAGGGAAAAAATAGACCTTTCCAGGTGTGAGCTATTACCCTGAAATAGCATTTCCCACCTGCACTTGTCTGTGATCATAGTCCATTAGTAGAAGTCAGAGGACACCCTGTCTTCTATCTAGACTCTTGGGACTCACAGACTTAAAAAAAATAGAATATAACCATTGTGATATATTTGTGTGGTAGAAACACACTCTCATTTTATCTTTAGGGGCAAGAATATTAATAATATATCTTGCAAGGTTTAAATAAGCCTGTAGAATATCAGAGATACACATTTGTTATTATTGACCTTCCAATCACTCCTGTCAACACTGTGCTTTTAAAAAGCTAGCAGTTCTTGATATTTACAAGTAACCAGGTACAGAGTTTTCAACTTCACTAATTTTGCATAGTCAAGTATAAAAAGTGAACCACAATGATGGTTCAAGCAAATGATTAACTATTACAAAATTAAGTGTGGATTAGCAAACTTTAGAACCCATAAACACTTAGACTTGACACAAGTAATAATGAGAGACAAAGACAACTGAATCTGATATAAGCCACTCAACTGCACTGCACTTTCTTCTGCAACAAATAGGTTTTTGCAACCAGCCTCAGTGATGCCTGATCCCCTTGCTTTTTTACTACTTGCAGTTGTAATGAGGTGAGCCTGTTTTTTTCTACTATTTAGGCAATGGATGGATATGTTTTTCCTATTGGAAATTATGACTTAGAATGTATATTCTGTGGTCATTTGATACCTCACCTGATCAGGTGAAGCTGTTAAGACATAACTTAAGTTGAAAATATGAGTATTAAAATGCTGTACATAATTACATTATAAGTAAAGATCTGGAATTGCAGTGTTGGAAAACAAACTGAGTGTGTATGCTATGTATGCTAATAGCAATAAAGGCAAGATGAGAAAGCTTTGGTTTTGCTCTTTAGAATGACTAACTATAGTTACTATTACAAGTTCCAGGAGTGAAATCTGTCCTTGCCAAGCTAAAGTAGAAGACAAATAGAGAACTGCTATAGGATGGAGTACACATGTACTCCCATAGCAGAATGTGATACAGGCTAAGAAATAAAATACAAGAAGAATAAACACTATCTATGACATGCCAGTTTAAATACCATACAAGAAATAGTAAGTAATTAGATGTCTTAATTACAGTTTCATTTGCTATGAAGAGCCATCATGACAAAGGCAATGCTTTTAAAGAATAGCATTTAACTGGGACTGGCTTACAATTTCAGAGGTTTAATCCATTACCATCATGTCAGAAAGCAGTAGCATAGAGACCAACATGGTTTTGGAGATAGAGCTGAGAGTTCGCATCTTTATCATCAGGCAGCAGAAGAGGAATCTGATTCTACACTGGACAGAGCTTAAGCATAGGAAACTTCAAAGCCTGCCCCGATAGTGACACATTTCCTTCAACAAGGCTACACCTACTCTAACAAGGCTAAACCTTCTAATAGTGTCATTCCCTCAAACACATGAGTTTATAGGGGCCAGACCTATTCAAACCACCACAGTAAATATTTATAGAAACTCAAGAATTAGAATATAATGTTCTTTGTACCTAAAAAAGGAAAAGCTATTGGTTTTGTTTGTTTGTTTGTTTTTGCCTTATTTCCAGTTTTATTTCAACTGAAAAATAAATACATATAGTATGGTCTACTGTTTCCAGTGGGGGGAAATAGCAAGAGTGTTTCTTGAGAATAAAGAGCAGGAAGTACCCTTACACAGTCCCCATGCCTTTTCTTTGTAACATACAGAAAATTCCTCTTTTTTCCCTAATCATCTTCTCCGTGACCATTATTAAGAAGGTCTGGCCTGCTATGACTTCCCCAGAGAACATTTGTGGGTAGGAACCAGGAGCTGCCATGTAAATGATGCTCCCAGGTGGTGGGAAGCTATTGTTTTATATGTCGTTTATAATAGAAGCAGAGAGAGAATCTCATTGCATAAATTCAGTTTTCTAGTATTCAAGCATCACAACTTCCTACTTTGTTTTGTCTTCTGGGACAAAGTACATATTCTAGGTCTTGGTTCAATCAAGTGGCAGAATCCCAGTCCCAGTCATCACCGACCGAACGTCCTTCAGAATGTCGTGTCTATTGAATGCCAGGTGAGGGGCCATCTGGCCTTCAGCAAATATTAGCTATCCCTGCTGACACCCACTGGGACTTCCATGCTCCAGTTTGGTCTGTGGTCACTGGTCCTTGCAGAGGCCACTGTAACCCTTTGTCCTCATCCCAAGGACATATTAAGGCTGCCTGTGCAATTTTGCTGGTGGCCGTTTGCTTCTCTATACAATTCCAGGCTAGCAACTCTATGATCTCTTCTCAACCCTCATGCCCAATCAGACTTTCCTTTACAAGCTGAAATTAATCGCAGGTTTTGCCTCTCTCTTTTAACATGTGAACTTGTGGGCACCACTCTCTCAGTGATGTGATATGTGACAAATACCTAAAACTTTCTATTCTCCTCACCCCTTTATTGATTCTATACTATGAAATTTTGCCTTGGAGTAGAAGCACAAAGAAAAAAAATAATAATAAAAAGACTTCCTTACATGTGTTGTATCATCTCAATATTTTAGAACTATGAGACTTTAAATGTAATTTTTAAAATCCCTATTTAGTTTGAATTCTAATGTGATAGTACTGACTTGAAGCAATGAGCACCAGACATCCTAACTCTCTCAAAGTAAAGGAATCGTGAAAAGTAGAAGAATATTTCAAGTAAAGAGTTGATACTTCTAATTTAAAATACAATAATCCACTGAAAATAGTTTTTAAGTAATTACATTTAATTTAACATTGTATATTCACATGTGACAATGAAAATCACCATGACATTCCATCCTCTTTGTATTGAACACTAAATAACACAGCAAATATGCTCATTGATTTATAGAGGTTGTTTCTTCCTTGTAGTAAGCATCACAAAGAACTGATAACATTACGTTTGAATGTAAAACTGCTGAGACAAATTCTGAATGATTAAACAAATATGATGTGGCTTCATGCATTGATAAGTTTTCTGGGGCCCCTGGGAATGCACGATGTTTAGATAATGCTTCCTGAAAGTTCACTTTAGCAACCAGAATCTTAAAGGCACAAGTTTGGGATTGCACCTTAGTGTGTGGGTATACAGCTCTTGGCTGTAGTTTAATCATAGAACTTCAGACAAATGCTTGGGAACCTAGGTGAGGAGAGTAAAACTTATAGAAATTCTAGAAGAGCCACCTACATGGAAACATACACTTCCATTTGCAGTCTCATCATTTCCATGAAGACATTTTTGATGTGAGACGTTAAGGACTTAATCCTTAAAGTCTCACATCATAAGTAATATGAGCTACTGAGAAAGAATTAATCCTGATATTATTAGGAGTTGGCCATAGTAATGGAGCCATTTCCTGAAACTCTCCTGGAATAGCTTGTTCTCATTGGTAATATTCTTGGTACATCCAAATTTCAGTTATGGATTCACTTTATTATACCTTAAATCTACTTATTTCATATAGGCCAATTTTAATCATAGTTCCAAAATATAAAGGTAATATGTAGAATAATAATACTAGAGATATAAGTATGTAAGGAGATCGATGGATGGATGGATGTGTAAATGGTTATAGATAAAGTATTTATACTTTCTGCAGTGAATCTGATAGACACTAAATCTAATTTTTATTAATTAAAAATTAGATTTCTTTGTGGTCTTAATTAAATTAAAACATGTGACGTGCATGACTAGAATCCCTGTATGTTAATTAAATCTAAAGTGGCTTAAATTAATAAAGTTGTATATTAAAATATATATTGTGAGAAGGAAAGGAAGTTGCGTGCCAAATCATAGTCTTCCCTGTGTTGAATATTGCGGTACTAAAAACCAGATCTAACGATGCTCATTGTTCCTGATCCACTACTTGCTATTAATTTTCAATTTACTTTCATATAGTTAGAAAATTATGAATAATTTTACATTTTTTTAAGTAACTTTTTTTTTGTAACATTGGTAAGTTATTCAATTCACAAGAATGTGTCAATTCTGTTTGCCATGTCAGAAGCATCTTACGGGAACGAGAATACTGTTCAGCAAGAAAACAGAACTTGTTTTAGAATAATCAACAGTGTAACCACCATACCCCATTCATCTGCATATTCATATTAACACTTCATTAATAAAATAATCATATTGTGAGAGAGACTGAACTTTAAATTATGCATTAAAGTTAGAGTGTTTTAAATATGTATTTCAGGAATACGCTTAAGAAAATATTGAATATAGGTTCTAGATATTGTTTAAAATGCTAATTTATTTTAGCTAGGATTTAAATTGCTAATGAGTAAAAAAGATCCACCCGTTGTGTTCTGTTTTGAAATATTTAACCAAATGGTGATGCAGGGAGAAATAATGATTTCAAGACAAAATATCTTAGTTCTGGAAAAGTATGTATAGTTTTCAGAAAGACATGTGGATCTCCTTCTTCAGCACCAATCTGGTCAATTTCCTCAGTTTCTAACTTCCAAGTGCTACCTATGTTGATAATGGTGCTAACTTGTATGACAAAGAAAATTAAGCAGATAACACTTTCCCCAAACCTATATACCTTGGACTAATTGTGGAGAGCATTTTCACTAAAATATCTCTGTATAATATCTACCATAAATGTGACTTTGATCACTGAATTCTCTGATGTCTATTATACTGTCACGAAGCAGAGGACTTACAGACTCTTTGTTCAGGTTTATGTGTGCTAACTTTTTATGTTGTTGCTTCATGTTCTTGCTTGTGGTCTTGACAAAATAGGGTTTGTGCAAGAACACAGACTTCTTTTCTTTCCTATTTACTGGACTGTACTAAAATCAGGAGCAAGAAGGCTATGAGTATCATTTACACCTCAAATGCTTTTTCAATATGTTTCAGACCTATTCAGTTCCAATTGCACAGATGATATTATAGTAATGTGTTCAAGACTAAAACCTGTCAGTGTCCTATAGATACACCGAGCTGCAGCAAGGAAAGAGCTGCAGTGTCTGTCTTGTTGAATTAGCCATCCTTAGTTGAATCTCAGTTCTGAGATAGGATGAATTATGTCCCTGATACTGTAAAATCATTTTAATCAGGACCTAATATAGAAAATTAATTTAGCTGGCTTTCTGACTTTCATAAAGTAATTCTTTAAAGAATTATTAAAAACAAGTATTATATTCCTGCTTCATGAATGGAAAGTAAGAGGACTCTGATATAATTTGTTTTCTAGATGATACTGTTATCAGAATTGAAAAAAATTATCTAGAGTTTTCTTATGAAGGGAGATGAAATGTTATAAAATGTAAGGATTGACTGTGATTTTTGTATGGAGGAAATTGTTTTCTTTAACTCTATTTGTAATTTAATTTACTTTGTTCTGCAGAAAGTGCATAAGACCATGAAAGGAACAATGAGATACTAGCAAAACCTTTTTAAAGGAGAGAACCGGAGGCTATCATGAACTAAGAATGCCTATATTTGTCAGTCATTCTTACGTAGTCCCTTGAGAGAAACACCTACACAACCCCTTGCATCAACCGCCTGGCCCTTTCTCATACCTAACTGTGCCTGCGTATGCTCCTTTCTGAAATCAGGCATAGCAGTTTACAAATGCCAGACTCTCCTGTGATCCTGACATTGCATTTTTCCACACATTCTTTAAAGCAATCGCTGCTTATTCTTTCAATAGAAAACATTTGATAACATAGGCTACTTTTTAATATGCAAGTTACCAGAACATTTTTGGTAACTTTTAACATTTCATTTTAACTTTTAATTTTTTGTTTCTGTAGTAGTACTTCAGTTAATGATCAGTAAGTAGTCCATCTTTCTTTGGCTGTTATAATCTTCTAGCATCTACACTAACTATGAAAGCTAAGTAGAACAATGTGAAGGCATCGTACATTGCATTAGAGTTGCCAATTATCTGAAGACAAGGTAAATCACACCAATTTAGTGGGTTCAGAAGGTTAAGACACTTCAAGAAACTATGGATAATCTTATATGAATGTTCAAAATAAGCAAATCTCTGAAGGACAAGAAATGTGTTAATCATCTCTGATGCTTTCCTATACTCATGAAATTGTGCAACTTGTTTTTACTTCTCTTTTACACAAATTGTTCAGACAATTTGCTCAATCATGTTAGGAAAATATGTCTACAGTTATTTGGAAAAATAAATTACAATAGAATTTAGGAGATATGTAACCATGCCACTGATAGCAAAACACAGTTCTTAAAAAATATTTTTTACTAAAATAATATTACACACACATCTTCTTATTTCCGTATTTCTTGCAACAATGGTTTAGTTCAGTTTCATTTCTTTTTTTTCCAGGAGGTAGCTCTTTTATTCAAAATTTATTTTATCAAAGTCAGGGATTACTTTAATGCTGTGAATGAATTATAGGCTAGATTCTTAATTTTCATTATATAAATCATGAATATAACCCTTATAGCAGTCTATATAATAAAACATGCTTTATAAAACAAATGTGTATTTAATAGGCATCCTACGGAAAATGAAATAGAAGAAAAATCCTATGTTACTGAGCAGGTAATTTACTTGCAGCACAATTTTCCATACATATTTGGGCAATATCTAACTACTGAGGGAATTCAGAAAACGGACAGATATGGAAACTAGGAGTTCAAATGATTTTGTTATGATGGGTAAATGTATCAGAAAATGAAACATGTTCTCAAAATCACATCAATGTGTGTGTGTGTGTGTGTGTGTGTGTGTGTGTGTGTGTGTGTATGTGTGTGTGTGCGTGTGTATCTTTTTTAATGAAAAACGTATTTATTGATTTATTTATTTCCCATCACTTGACATTTTATTTTAGTGACTTACCTGTTGTTGTAAGTCTATGAATATTACCCCAATTTTTCAACCACACAGTGTCTGAGGAAGATATCACTAATCTTAATCCATTTCCTCTACTTCACCCTTTTGTTAAAAGACTGACCTCTTCGAGTGAGTCCCAGAACTAAGAATACAGCTAAGGTCTTGGTTACAATTCCTCAGACACTGATATATTTGTCTTTCCTACTCAAAGGAGACTGCATCACCAAAAACCCTTCCAAGAAACTTGAGAAATCAAACTTTCCAGACTGGTGTGAACACTAATGCACTGCCCTATGATGTCTGAGTTACCTTCAGTTAGTCAATGGGTCCAGTGTACTCAGAGTACGTGTTTCGTGTGTCCAGTATAGTGATTGCCAAGAATATTTAATATCAAATGCCTGCGTTGTTGTATGATCTGTCTGTCTTTCTGCAATCTTTATTTTAGATTTCGGCATCTGAATTTGAAACTCATTTCATTATTTGTCAAGGCAAATAATGAATGGATATTTGAAATAATTCCATGAGTTTGAAAATGTCATGCAAAAACAAGTGGGAACAGAAAAGTCAACGGTGAAAAAATAGCAAATTCTCTTGGAAGTAACATGTAATTATCCTATTGAACATGGTGATTTACATAGCTGGAGAGCAATTGATTGCTGAGTGTATTTAATGCAAGGCTCCTAAAAAGATTTTTTTTATAAATACCTGTCTGAGAAGTCACACAAAAACTATAGTATGGCTTGTGATTGCATTGGGTGCCTTGGCCATTAATGCCATTTGTATCAAGGCAGCCTGTCTTGCTGTCCTGTGTGCATATTATTTCTGAACCTTGTTTTAATTAAAACTTAGGAAACAACATTAAACCCTTAGCTGCTAGTTTCAGGTCCAAACTAAATTTAAGGAAGTTTAAGATGGATACACTGTCATCAATGGATTGCTTTGCCCTATTCCCTTTGAATTAGTATCCAAGAGTAAACACCCAGATGTCTGTTGTATGTGTCTGTGTGTCACATGCGTTTGTGTGCTTGCAGATGCATGCATTGTGCTATGTTATCCCTTGCAAGGTCTTCTAGAATATCAGCTCTGAATCACAAGGAGCACCAGAGTTTCAGTGGTGCCAGGTTTGATGGACAGCCTGGCCTGTAGAGTTCAAGAGCAGTGGCTCCCTGTCTGAGAGCAGTGGCTCCCTTACTTGCATTTTTTTTGGCTGGTCGGGGTGTTTTCAAAATTGCGTTTCTGGAGCTGGTTTTCTACCCTGTCCCTTATGGCGCTGTCACTGTGGCCAACTAAAGAATAAAGCGGAAGAAGATTTTCTCTTTGAAAGGCTAGACAGAGATTCCCTTCCTTTTTCAGGTTTCAAAACCTCAGGAAAAAAAAAACTTTAAATTTTTATGGGTTGATTAACACCGCAGATAGATTTAAAAAGAAAAATGGCAGTCATCGTGTAATAGTCTAGCATGTGAGTCAGACCTTGGAAGAAGCAGGTTTATTCAGTGGAGAAAGTGATGGCTCCATTCTTTACATCCTGCTGATTCTGTCTGGGTGTATATTCCCATAGCCTTCATCTTCCCTATTGCCCATGTTCTCTCAGCTCTGTCACCTTTCAACAAATGACAAAATTCATTGTTAATTGTACCTTTCCTTCTTGATGCTTACAAAGACTGATCACCTTTTTCAGTTCTAAACTCTTCAAGGGCTCTCAGGGCTGGCAATTGAGATATAGTCATTACCTGATATTTGATGTCCATTGAGAATTCATGTCTACTTTTCCTAAGTTTTCATTGCTTCTTTTTCTAGGCCTTCTCTTTCATATTTTCTCAGCTGGATATCATTTGGCATTTGGCAATGGCCGTATTTTGTTGTGTGACTCTGGTTAAGAAATGATTAGTCAGCTTGGCTTTAGTGAAACTAATGCTAACAGCACCCTTCAGTCATCCTGACAACCAGAAATCTCCCAACTGACTTCAACCTCCAGTAAAAGTGATTTACTTCCTTTCAAGAACTGGCCTTGAATCATATTTGCCTCCTGGCCTTTGTTGCTCACTCTGTGGCTTGCTTAGGCTGAGATATTTCATTCTTGTGGTTTTCCATGGGGCTTTAGTGACTTTACCTTGAGGTCTAGTCCAAAGAGTTTTTACCTTCTGCCCCAACTCCAAAAGGAGATTGCGAAGTTACTTCAGTACTAACACATGCATGTCAACAGGTCCTGTGTGATATGTCCATTCTCTACTTAACAAGTGTGTTCATGGTGAGTTGTATTGCAGTCACACATTTCACTGGGACCACTTCACCTCTGACATTTTCCCACTACAGGAAAATGAGAACTCAAATCTCAGTCTTCTAAGTTGTCTAAGACTTTTACTTTTCACCTGGTTACCAAATATATAGTACTAATTTTATGAAGACAATATATAGATATAATTACTGCCTAGACTTGGAATTTTCCTTTTGCTTCTTTTCTTTTCAGCTCTGGAGTCTTTGCCAGGCTTGAAACCAGTATCTACCTCGCATCTACCCAATATTCTAGGGACCCCTGCAGAATGTAATGTATTTTCAAATTGTCCTCTGAAATATTTGATTACTTACAATATATACACATCCCAAATCCTGACTACCACATTCTTATTTTACATGGTTGTTTTAAAACCCAGGATCATTCAAAACAGTCAAGATCTAGTCTCTCACCATATTGATCTGAAGAGCAAAGGTTGGGTGAACGGAGCTGAAAATAGTCAGACCACATACACTTAATGAAGTTAACTTTTTAGACAAATGTAACAGTGTCATTCCATAGAACTAACTTCAAATGTCAGGGAACATTTGATATTTTGAAGGCTGCTGAGTAGTAATGGTTTTGAGCACATGAAGAAGGGCAGCACCACAGTTCCCATTACTATCAATGGCACTCATATGGTGAGAGTCTCACTTACGTCAGTGGAAGCACGACCTCCGCTGTCACGGCACATGTTACTTCTCATGGTGTGTGATTTTTCTCCTCTAATTTGAGGCAATTTAATTTTCTGCCCACTTCACAAAGAAATGTCAGCCTGAATGACTAGAGCGTTGATGTTGAAAGTCTCTCCATCACACACTGTACTTGCCGTAAAATTGGTTCTGTTATCCTCGATAGGACCAATGAAAGGCCAAACCCAGTACTCTTTATTATATACTCAATTTTGGAAATATGTATTTTAACACAAAGTTTAGTCAGATATCTTAGTAGAGATGAACAAACTCAAGAGAATAGTTCCTTACTTGAAAACTGATGACTGAAGAAAAATATTTAGATTCTATATATTCAAAGATATTTCTGCAAATCTAGGAAAACTGGCGCTGATATTTATTTCAGTGTTCATGACATCCGATGACTGGAAGATGGTGTCTCAAAGGGATGCTATAGGTTCCTTCTATGACTTTGCATGCCAGCTAAGTCATTTTATAAGGTGTTGGTTTTCTTAATCTTCAATTGAAAGTACTTTAGTTACTCTCATAAGTTTTTTAGGGAAGTTTAATGACTTAATGACCCCAAAACACTGTAAAACACACTTAGCAAATGTTTAAGTATAAGATATTCATTTGTAATATTATGTGATAACAAATATCATGGCATGATGCATTAAAGAAATCACTGGTTATCACATTGGTTTTACTACTTGAAGGATATTTTATGTGATTTTCTTTTTAGGAGATTGTATATCAATGCACTGTTTGTGCTATATAATTACATTTTAAAGTACTTAATTTATAAACATTCACAGAGAACATATTCACTAATCTGTAAGAAATATTTTTGTGTGCTCCTGTCTAATACACATAGCTATTTTAAAAAAAAATCTTTGGAAGGCAGAGATCAGATCTCAGTTAATTCTGTATTTTATCTCCTGGAACCAGCTTGGCAATAGTGGACAGTTGGGACATATTGTTTAACACATTAATCTTTCTTAAAATAATCATTGCACTTTTGTACTCCCTGCTCCTATCGAGCAAATGTAAGCAACAGAACTTATTTATGTCCCAGGGTTATTCATCTTTTGTTTCTCTTATCGGAGGAACACTTTTAATTTTAGCACTGAGTGATTGCTTCAGAACTTGCAGGTCTTGTCTACCTGAATTACTACGAACTTCTTTCAAACTAATTCAGTGAATAGAGTTAAATACTATGATTTAGGTTCATGCTGAATTTGATTACATATTATAGTTTGTCCTTAAAAATATTATAAGTTGAATATACACACCTCTGGACCTTTAATTATTTCTGCCTCTTCTTCTGTATAAAATTGTGAGCCATGAAATGAGGAATGTGACTTAGACATTTCACTTGTGGGCAGGGGATTGGGGAGGTGGTGAACATTTCATAATTTCTTATTGTCTACATGTTGACCAGTGGTAGTTTTCTCTGTTACTTGCCATCTGCCTCAAGAAGCCACTACTCGGAGTACTGATTAAGACGTTGATCTATAGTTATAATAATTTTCTACAAGGAGTCATTTTGGTTTATGTCCTTTTAGTTGCATAATAGTTTTAGGTTTTCCCCAAGGGTTTATGACCTGTCTATTGTCAGGTTTTTGACCACTTTAGATATGTCAAGTATGGGTTTTAGAGTGTATCTTATATTAAATCAAGAGGTAGTTGGTTACTATACCATTTGTACCACTGTTGTATCAATGGGAGGGAGTATTTTGCCAAGCAGGTCATTATGGTAACTTGTGGGGTTATGATCATTATTTTCCCTGGTAGAATAATCAGTACTACTAACACTAATAAGTCCATTGAAGCTTCCAGCTATTTTTCTTTCATGTTCTATGGTATAAGTATATGGCGTCTTCAGCAATAGGATCTTACTATAAAATTATGGAGAGTAATTAACAGCATTGAGTCCAGAGTCCAGTTCCTAACTCAGAAACTCTAAATGCATGTGCTTTTCCTTTATCTTTATATATTATCTACTGTTTTAGTCAGTAGAACTTGTTTATTTATTTATTTTTTTTGGTTTCTTTTCTATTTTTTATGTGGGATGAGAGATGGTAGAGCAAATAATTTGAAGGTTATCATGGATGTAGCCCAGAAGATCAGTTTGAGTACTTATTAAGACTGTGAAGATAGAAACAATAGAATTTTTCTATCTATCCTAACAGTATATTTTGCCCTTCTGAACACATGTTTCTATCTAGTTCTCCCTTCAAAGAAATACAGTGTCTCTGTCACAATGTTCAGTTGATTAAACAATGTATATTTCTTGATATATATTACATTAGAATATTAGAGGCAGGAGAAGTAGCTTACAGTAAGGGTACTTGCTGTACTACCATGAGAGCCAGTATTCAGGTACCAGCATCCTTATACTAGTCCAGAGGCCTTGACAAAATCTAACAATGAAGGATCTTGTACTCTAGTCTCTCACACATAGCCTCCCCACATAATTAAATCTTTTAAAATAATAATTTTCATGAATTAAAGGATAAACTATTTTCCAGGACTATACAGAGAAACACTGTCTCAAAAAAAAAAAAAAGAAAGAAAGAAAGAAAGAAAGAAAGAAAGAAAGAAAGAAAGAAAGAAAGAAAGAAACCTATTTCTCTCTATTTCATAAATGAAACAACTGAAGCATTCAATTGCCAATTGCTTAAATTATGACTCATGACCATACAGTCCAGAAATGGATAAACTAGGAATCAGTCTTAGGAAGGTTGCCCATGAGATAGTTGTTTCAATTGTCAATTATAAAGAATCTAGAACCACTTGGAAATGGTATCTTAATGAGGAATTGTCTAGAATAGGCTGCCGTGTAGCTATGTCTGAGAAGGATTCTTTTACTTACCTTGATGATTATGCCTAAAAGAAGGTGATGGTGACACCATTCCCTAGCTTTCAGTCCTAGACTGTTTGAAAAGAGGAAAGTGACTACTGTTCTCCTGTGGTGGCCTGCACAACATGACTGGCACTAGGATGTAGAGTGAAACTTTCTGCTAGATTTCTCTATGTCTTATAATGTTAGCATGTGGTTGGTTATTCCTATACCATTTGAGCCACTAGTGCAGTAGTGAGCATATCTTGCCAAGCTGGTCATCATTGTTCGCTTTACAGGTGAATGAATTGATTGTGTTGGAAGACTGCCTGAGAGGGGACCATTCTCTGGTCTTTTGATACAGTCAAGGAGAAAGTGAGATAAGCACAAGCATATATACATTCTTTTATCTCTGCCCATTATAGATATAAAATAATCATGTCCTTCAAACCCTTGATGTTATGATGGCCAGGCTAGAATTGACCATAACCTGTTACTGTGTATAAGAATATAATTTACTCTCGTAGGTTGTTTTACCAGGGTATTTTGTTAGAGCAACCAGAACAAAACTAAGACCTATTTTCATTTGCAATACCACAGTGTTGTCGGGCACCACCAATTTCCAAGAACAAAACATAAATAATGACAAACACGCATACACACAAACACACACACACACTCACACACATACACACACACACACACACACACACACACACACACACCATCCATCCATTTTATCTCTTAATACATGGTAATATCACATAGTACAAAGATGTACTTGTAAATTGTTCATGAAATTAGAAAAATTTGCTTCTGGGATTATAATTTTAAATAAAACACAATATGTCTTAAAAGAGCTTAGCTTACACCATACATTAAGATTGATGTTTGAGGATGCTGTGTCTTGATTTTATGTATTCACATTACAACTGAGAAAAAAAGTTAGAAAATTACAGAATCAAAGCCTTTATACATTTTTTTGTCTTTAGAACAACTTTTGCTTCATTTCTAAAGATTGTAATGTCTGTAAAAATATAACCTTTTATTTATTTCTTGCCATTTCTTGCTACCTGCATGAGATAGAAATAAATATTTCCTGACCCTAAGATAATTTTGAATTTGAGAACTTATTACAATGTGATAATTTACTTCTTCTAATAAAGTAAATTAATATCCATAACTGTCGTCCTGAATTGCTCCTCTATGTTCAATGTCCAGTGTTTGAGAGGTCTCAGGTTCCAGATTAATTGAGATTGCTGGTCCTCCTAGAGGATCACCCTTCTCCTCAGCTTCTTTCAGCCTTCTCTAATTCAACAACAGGGGGCTGCTGCTTCTGTCCATTGGTTGGGTCTTCCAGGAGGCTCAGATATTCCCAGGGGGACTTGTTGAACCTTCTGTATTTTAAGACATGAAATCATTAAAGGAAGATTCCATTAATAGAGTTCATTAATACCCTTATTAAAATCAATCAAGCTTTGGTCTTACTGTAATATTTCGGATATGAAATCTTGGAACTATTAACAGAAACAAATACATGATATTGGAAGCACTGAAAAGAAAAAACACATTAAGTATTATTTCAACTAAAGTAAAGTAGTCTTTAATAAAGCCTGCCACTATCTTCTTTCCTTGTCTAATATGATATCAAGCCCATACTGTATTTTCTGACCCATTTCACATCTCAGTTTTTGGTATTACAATACAAGGTTCTGTCATATTTGAATGAAACATTATACAAACACGGAGGAATGTATCTATTACTCTGCATGGCACCAAATCAAAGTTTTCTGCTGCTTTCTTATTTTCTCAAAAGGAAATCAGGCAAAAGACTGATCAAGTAGAAGCTTATTTAGTACATTAAGCACTGAAAAGAAAATTTGAAGTAGATCTTCTAAGGCAAATTTGTAAATAGTAGCATAGTATACTCTGCAAATTCGTAAATAGTGGCATAATATACTCTGCATTATAGAGTTTTAAAGGTTTTTTACATTTTTTAAAAGTTTCCTTATTATATTATATGTGTGAGTGTGAGGTGTGTGGGGGTGTGTATGTGTGTGTGTATGTGTGTGTATGTGTGTGTGTGTGTGTGTGTGTGTGTGTGCGCTTGAGTATATGCATGTGCTTTGTAAGTGTCCATTATCTCATTAAAATGAGAAAATATTTTGGATTCTCTGAATCTGTAGTTACAGATGATCATGAGTTACCATGTGGATCCTGCGTGCTGGACCATGTCATTCACAAGAACAGTAAATACTCTTAACTACTGAATTATCTCTTGGCCCCTATACCATGTTTATGAGTCTTTATGAAGTGGGAAGTTTTTGTAATGAATCTTGAAGATGTGTTTGCCATGTTATGGTGAAACTTCCTCTTAAGTTATAGCAGGTGTTTTAGAGCATTTTCTCCCTGCAGGGAAGCCTACATGGAGAGAGCAAACCACAGCAGTCAATGGTCATAGAATGGGGGTGGGACTCTTGAATTTGAAGTCTTTTGTTAGTTCATGCTTGCCAAAAAGAGTGTTGTCCAGAGGTCTTTATTTCAGACAAAGCATGAATAATCCAACTGCAGTGTAGGATTGTTTAACAACAGGAATGTTGGAGTCACAGTTGTAATGTTGCAGTTGTAAGCTCTAGTTATAATTTCCTTTGTTATCTGAAGTGAGATAGAATAGAATGCACTTTTAACAGTTCTATACATGTGATTGACTCACATGTGAAACATTTCTACTCTCTACCTACATGCATATTAGGATTTAGGCAGAATTTTACTTACATTCACTGATGAAATAAGAGAGGAAGAAAGGAAGAATGGAAAGGTTAGAGAACAATTCCATCAAGAAGACTAAGGTTTAACAAGTGATAGATTTATAAGACCTCCCTGGTGTTATTGGGAAAGATACAAAACAAACACGCATGGGACTGCTTTCTTACAGAGGACAGTTTCTTTTCCTCATGCCTGGAATGGAACAATTTCGAGGAGGCCCCTTGCCAAGTAATGCCCCAGCTGCAGTTTACCTTTTGCAGTCTTTCTATGTTAACTGTCCTTGGGATATCAGAAGGAAACAAATGAAAGGAGAATTGACCCACGGTAACTATAAAAATACAGAGTGATAGACTGTGGGTTTTATTTAGTGCAGGACTCTCCTCTGTCACCTTGGGTTTCCACAAGGGAATAAGAACTCTTTCTATGCCTTAAGAAATAACACTATTAGAATGAATATTTCTATCATCGTTCCTACTCAGCAGGCTGCTAACAGAAATCAGTGGTATTTATATGTTGTTTGCACCAAGGAACCTGCCATCCATGGGTCCATTTCTCAAACATCAGGAGAACTTTCTTTGGTTGTAAGAAATAGTGCTCTTCAGTTCATGTCTCATCCCTCTTTCTGTCAGCACTTTCCTCTTCTGTTCAGTCTTTTCCCCAGGTAAAACCGTTCATGCTTTCCCCTGCCCTATACCCTTCACTCTTTGTTTGCCTGTAATTCAAGGAGATGTACCCAGCAGCAAGGTGCATCTCTCTATGGAGAACAGAGGCTCGGCTTTTCCAATATGAGGAGGAACCACAGCAAAGTAGCAGTTGTCATGAAGTCCAAGGATCAGCTTGCCACTGACTGAATTCTACAAGATAGAAAAAGCCAACATTTGCCTTAGTTTTGTTTTGTTTTGTTTTGTTTTACCCTCTTGTGTTGTGAACGGGCGTGGGCTCTCAAGAAAATAGATCTTTGGAAGAACTGCTCTGTGTAAAGATTGTAAATTACAGTCAATTTTATGACATCATTTTGTGCTGCTGAATCGGGAAAACAGCCAAACCTTGTAGCTTTGTTATGTCCTTGTAAATAATAAATATAAGTAGTAATTACAACCATGAAATAAATATATATTACAGGTCCTGCACTGTACTATACATCATATAATTGCAATATCAATATTCCAAACAAAGGCAGACTACAAATAAACGTCTATTATCACTATATGAGCAGTACACATGAGTCAAGTGGGTAACAGAATTATTTATAACTAACACACGGTTCAGGTAGTGTCACCTTTCCTTGTATGAACATTTAAGACTTGGTAATAAATTATGACACAGTCACAATGTCTCATGATATAAAGCGATGAAATCACTTCCTCTTCCTGAGCCTCTGCAGCCCCAGACCAGATTTAATAAATTAAACTCAAGTGCTATAAAACAACAGCAACAACAATAACAAAATTCTTGAAATCTCAACAGCTTTAAAGACTTTCCCACATATCAAGTATAAACTAAGCCACCATAAAGTGATCAATTTCCAGAATCCTTAAGCCTTTTCCTGTTTTTGAGTTACCAGTACTGATAGTGCTAAAATACTTAATTTTAAACTAAATCTGCTTAGAAGATTACTTTATAGACACTGAGGGACAATAAAAATGTCCGTTTTGAATAGACAAGATCACAACATTCCATGTTTATTAGATTTCAGTGATAAACTTAAAGATGCTCCAAGCATAATGAGTTAAAGCATAGACTTTGACTCTGGATTCAAGTTCTGGCTCTGGGGTTGTTTTCTTGTGGAAGCATCGAGTTTCCACACTCTGAGTTCTTCCAGGGTTAGAATCAGTTGGTGTTGCTTACCACATCAGTTGGTAGATATAGGTGTTTGTTCACATGGCATCAGATAAGGAAGCAGGGAAAGAGTAGGCCATTACTTGCCTGGCTTTTTTTTTTTCCTTTCTTCTTTTTATTCATCCTGGCTTCCCAACCCAATGATGTAGGATAACCAAGAAAATGGGACTCCCTGAAGAAGACCTTACCTATTGAAGTATATTCTCAGAGCTTTCTAGAACCAGGCAACTTGATGAGGAGTAACCACCACAAATTTTTGAGAGTGTATGATGAAAACTACACATTTAACATAAGAAAATCTTGTAGCATTTGATCTGATTAAAATTTTATTTTAAAAGGCTGTTATGTGAAATTTTGTGTGATGACCTAATTATGATAGTTTTATGCTGCCAAACATGTAAGTCAGAAACAGTTGCCATAAGTTCTTAGCCCAGTCAAATCCTACTAGAAGTAGGCTCTTTCCCATCAACACTTCACAAATGATAACCAAGAAGATGGAATTAGGACTTAAGAGGTGTTTGTTTGTTATTTGTTTATGTATTTTATTGCAGTTCAATTCAATGGATATTCATTTGTATGGCATGCTAAAATATCCATTGCTTCTTTCAGAGCATCTGTGGAGCAGACTGTGTTCAGGACACAAAAGAACATACAACTTACTTAAGCAGAAGTCCTAAGTGAATTCTGGGTCAATTACAGAAGCTTTTCTAATTTGGAAAGCCAAGCATGGGCCTTACGTTGCCAAAAATACTCCTAAAGCCACACTTCAAAACTAATTTAATAAAAACAAAAGTAAATGATAACTGTATCTTGTGAATTAACTTCCCAGAGTATGTTCTCTTTTAAGGATTCTGCAAGGAGTATTTCAAATTCTATTTCTACACCAAGACAGAGAGAAAAGACTCAACCATCTTACTTTCTATACATAAGCAAAACAGTAGATAAGAGAGTTCCAATATGAGCCTTATATATTCTGAAGGTAAGAGATTATAAAGGAGAACACCGGTGAAGAAAATTAAAACGTATAGCATAATTAGCTGAGAAATTTCAATTTACCAAGTTTACAATAAGAAAAATAAATGGACATATTAAGTTTATAGATCATCTTCAGCTCTTGCTCTTAACATATCATTTCTCAACTACATGCAATGGTCAGCGAGCAGTATTTTAGTTTATGGACAGAAAAATTATTTGATCATTAAAAAAAAATATTTGTTTTATTTTCTTTATAAATGTTTTGCTTGAATGTATTTCTGTGTAGAGTTCACATGCAGTGAGCAGAGAGGCCAGAGGAAGGCATTAGATTCCCTGTAGTGAGAGTTGAAGTTTGGGAACCACCAGTTGGGTGCTGGGAACCTAGCCTCAGTCCTGTGGAAGTGTGGCAAGTCCTTTTCACTACCTTAGGAAATCATCACCATTAGTCTCTGATTTTCTTTATGCATAAAAAATTTATTCAAAACCAAGTATTTACAGTAGCTTTGGGACCGAATTATTCTTCTCTTTCTGATGGCTTTCATATTTTCCCACGGGAAAGCTAAAATAAAGAGAATGAAGATTTGCCTCAGCTCTCCTCAGCTCGACTGCTTGAGCCAGTTCCTCTGCTTTCATGTGTAGAAGTTGAATGAGCCTCTTTGTCTTTCTGACCTAGAAGTTGTGAGGTGACTTGGGTATTCTCATTTTTATTTATTCCCTTCTTATAATCCTTGTCCATAATTCTCTGTGTTGAGTGTTCAGTTCTGAAGCCACCTTTACTTTGAACTTAGTTGACCTTTTTGGTGACCCCTTAACTTTAGGCACTATTTTAAGCCTAAAAGCCTGAAAGAATTCACTTTATTGGGTTTTTTTTTCCCCTTATAATTTTCTAGTGTTGCATTGTTAGGTTACACCGTTTTACTCTACAGTGTGTGTCTGTCTCTGTCTCCATCTGTCTCTGTGTCTCTGTCTCTGTCTCTGTGAATGTATAGAAAGATAAAATGCAAATATATATAGGCACACATACACACTACACACTACACTACACACACACACACACACACACACACACACACAGAAAGAGAGATATTCCTCCCTTAGAAAGTGAACTCCCCAAAAGCAAGCATTGCCATAAGATTTCTTCTGCCTATAGTTCCTCAATCATTGAGATTTCCAGATTATAGAAAATAAATACCATTTATTAAACAACCAATGAAATAATTGGTGCTTGCCAATTATATAAATACATTTTCTTTCCTGTTCCACTTATTTTACTGCTAGAATCTCTCTTCTTTTAATTTCTAGTAACTAACCTTGGAGCATCATAGTTTTTGTCCTTATACCTGTGAATTCAGTGTTAGGGAATGATTTTAGTCCCTGTCAAATAAAGTTTAACATAAAGACACTTCTCTAATCCTCCAAATATCAGAGAGGAAGGAATGAGGAAGTAGATCTCAGTGAGTCTGCAGCATCTACACTCCAGGCCCAGTGGTCTTTCCCCCTTGCTCCGCCTGCCAATGAGTCTCATTCTCTACTTTAATCTAGACAGAAACTACATGTTCCTAATTAGAAGGGAACGTTTTCCATGTTCATATTTGGAGAAAGGGAAACCCTTTTCCTCACTGTGACACAGGCCACCAGCTTCCTCCACAACTGAGAGTATTGCTGTGACATTTGTGTTGATGCAGTCGGGTTTCCTTAGAGACTTCTATTAAATGTTACTGTAGACTGAGCACTCTAGGAGTTTTAAATGCTATAATGTAATTGAATTTGAACCACAATAATAGACCTCTAAATTATTATCCCCACAGTACAGCTTGGAAACCTCAAGTAGGAACAAAATCGGCAGTGGTCCCAAGGTCCTCTGTCTGCTGATGAAGCTTATACTCAAACATTTGTCAGCCTGATTCCAACGTGTTTTTCCCCTCCCTACATCCTCATAGCAAATAGCTCTTCATGCATCCAGTCTTTATTTTTTTAAAGAAATCATTTTACTTTTATTCTCTGTCCCTAAAGGCATCTTCAGTTACTAAAATCCTTAAGAAAAAATCCATTTCACTTGTACCAAGGCTTCTCATTTTAAAACATTTAAAATTATCATCTAGAATAGAAACAACAGAAACAATTATCTATTTAGAACACATGTAGAGAAGTGAGTTACAAGAAAAAAAAAATTCTAAAAGCAGCCCATGGACATAGAAGGGGCATTTTTATACCAAAGCTCATTATGTTTTACTAGCAGAAAAAGAAACCCTAATTTGAGGGTTCAGCCTGCCACAACCACTTTCTTTCATCTGAAGTAAAAGAAACCCATATAGGACAAAGTGTTTTAAGAGGCTTGGCATTCTATATTCCACCAAGACATGGAAACAAATTAACTAAAGATCATGAAAAAAAAATTTTATCTTCCTGGATATTTGAGGTTCCTATTTTCTCCTCCTCCTGCTCCCACCTGGCCCCTCATGAGCTCTCCTGGGAATCAAAATTCTCCTGAGACAGGGTGCTGCCTCGGTGGTCCTTTGGTAATGGCAGCATCTTCTTTAGTGCTTCCTGCTCCAGACACACTAGTTTAAAACAGTTCTCCACAGCCTCCAGTTTCAAGGGTGATCTGTACCTGTTCAAGGGACCGCAGTTCATTAGCTGTAGTAGCTTGTCAGCTGCCACGAAGATGCCCGAGTGGTGTGAAATATTTATAAGAACGGATGGATCTTGTATAGGTTTTCAAGGGCAAAGGTCACTACCTTTTTTTCCTCAGATAAAACACTTTTCCCATAGTTCTCTGGCAGCAAGCAGTCCTAAGCATGAGCTAGTTCAGATATTTTGCCTCTTCTCTCACCCCTCCTCTAGACACATTCCACCTTCAAGAACCTAGATTTTTTCCACCAGTGCCCTCGTCAAATGCACATGACTCTGTTTTGTAAACTCATTTTCATTCATATTGTCGTGTTCACCATGCACGTGGCCCTGGAGACAGCTCAAGATCTGAGCTGCTGTTCGAAGTGACGTAACTGAGAGAGCCTTCTACGAACCACTGAGGTTTTCTAAGAGGCTCAGATGCCTTTGCAAAAGAGGCTATAAATACGTATGCAGATTAATGGAAATCAGGTTATTTTTTGAAATATAGAATGCTATTTTTGTTTTTTAAACAGATTTCTGCTCCCGTTTGATTTTGCTTTTGTCACCTTCCCGAAATCATAATCTTCCCACTCCTGTTCTTGTGGGTTTCCATTGCAGATCTAACAAATCAGTGACTAAGCTTAGTAAATTAAAGAAAATTTAAAATATACTAGAGACAGTTGAACACTTACATTTATTCCTCTCAAATAAATTCTACATTAGTTACATCAGTATAAATGGAAACTAAGATGCTTCAGTGTAAGGAATATATAGAATTATAAGGTTAAATCCTCATAATCATGCCTGAAGTGTAAGTAAAACTAATGGGTTTTTTTAAATATTAATTACTCTCCTAATGTAAATGTTTTTACAGTAGTAGAACACACACAAGAAGTATTATCCAAAAGCTCCGGAAAACAATAAATACATTTGTGCACACACACACACACACACAAACACACACACACACACACACACACACATTCCCATGTATATAAAACATGTAAATGCACACAGGCACACACACACACACATATTAGTCTAAATGTCTAAAGCTTTCAACTTGTATGTAAAATTTCACCATCATGCCTGATGTTGTATGTCCATAATCCCAGCTACTCAGTAGGTTGAGCCAGGAAAATAATGTGAAAGCTGGCTTGGGCTTTAAAATGAGGTTGAGCAATTTTTGAGAACATGTCTCAAAAATGGGGAAAAAAGCAACAGAAGAAAAGACAAAATAATAATCAAGCAAATAGATGGAGCACCTGACTACCTTGTGTATGGCTTTATGTTCAATATCTAATACCACAGAAATGTAGATAGAAAAATATCTAATTGGCTAGCTAAGTAATACATGATAGGTACATGGAAAGCTGGCTGAATCGCTGGGTGAATGGATATAGAGACATGACATTTGGTATCTGAAAGCTCAGACAAAAGATATATCATAGATTTAAAGGAAAAGAATGCAGCATAAATGTTTGACCTGTCTTTTCTATGCATATTCTGAACTCCAAGATTTATTTTAAGTTTCCTTGTTAAAAACAAGAGTTGAGAGGTAACCCTAAGAATTTTAAATACCCTAACTAGTAAAACTGCAATTATAATAGGGGTCTTGCTCCGGAGAAATACTATTTTCTATAATGTTTCTTTGATAAAAATGATATTTATGCAATTTGAATGCCTAAATAAATTTGAAAATATATCATTGTAGAAAATAGAATAACATATATTCCATGCTCTGAACCTTTTTTTTTGGACGAAATAATCATTTCTGTTGTTTCCTTTTCCTGTAATAAGTGATCATAATCCCTGTTTTATCACAGAGCTTGCAAATACTCTCTGTAAGGTGGAATAAAAGAAGAAAACTACTACCACACATGTGAAAGAAACAAAATGAAATTTGATAAGAGAATCATAAGATAACCACACTAAAAGAATTTATTATCATATTTTCAATGAAGTCTACACATATTCAGTTTGATGAACAGTCCGCTGAGATGACTAGAGGTGCTTGCACATTTCTCTGCTTCACAGCCACATTCTGCACATCTATTCCCACAGACTTCCATTCTCCCATTTGTATGTCCACCAAATGCTTCATTAATAGATAACAGTCACTGACACAAGCCAAGCTGTTTATGCTTTGAGAAAGTCCTGGTAAGACCGGAGAAGCAGTATCTGAGTAGTTAACCAAGATATTCATTTCAGAAATATTTCCCATATAGACGAAGATGGTTATGTCATAATTTGTTTTTACTTTGGAGCATGCTCATTCTTTCATACATTGAATTATGCATGTATTTTTCTGTTTTGTTGAATATGGTTTGGTAAAATTAAATGAGTTTTTCAAGTAAATTGTAAAATAATTATCCTTAAAGTATTTATCTTTAACATTAAGTGTTTTTTTTCTTTCATGGTTACACTTGTATTTTTAAGGTCATGAACAGTTGTGTGAAGAAAAGCAAACAATACATGTGTAAAATAATATTCTCTTTCCTACATTACCCTATTTAAAATGATCATCAGAAATTTTATTAATTAATTAATTTATTTCCTTTACATCCCAACTGCAGTTTTCCCGTACTTCTTTCCTTTTATTCTTTTCCACCTCCCCCTTCACTACCTTTCTACTTCCCTTCAGAGAAAGTGAGGTCTGCCATGGATATTCACTGGTTCTGGCATATCACATTGCAATAGCACTAGACATCTCTTCTACTATTGAGGCTACATGAGGCAGATCTGTAGACGAAGGGTCCCAAAGAGAGGCAACAGAGTCAGAGAGAGGCCCTGCTCCTTAGGAGTCCTGCATGAAGACTAAGTTACACAAGTGTTACATATGCACAGAGGGATCAGTCCTATGCATGCTCCCTGGTTGGTAGTTCACTCTTTATGGCACCCTATAAGCTCAGGTTCGTTGATTCTGTTGGTTTTCTTGTGGTTTTCTTCAGCTCTCTGACTCCTACAATCATTGTTCCACCTCTCCAGCAGGATTCCCTAAGTTCCACCTAATGTTTGGCTGTAGGTCTCTGCATCAGTTTCCATCAGTTGATACATGAAGCATCTCTGATGTGGCTAGGCTCTATGACATCTTCTAGACAGAACACATTGTAGGTGAAAAGTTTTGTGGCTAGGTTGTGTCTTAATCAACTTATTGGGAGTTTTGACTCATCACCAATTTTTATAATGAAAAGAATTCTGGGAATTTGCATGACTCTCAGATTCTTTTGCATTTTAGGTCTCCTATTTTAATTATTTAAAACATACCAAGTTTTTACAGTTAAAACAAAAATTTTTAGCTGTCAGTCTTCTGTTTTCACTCCCATGTTAAACATTATAGGCTGAATTTTACCAGTAACTCTAGTATTCGATTTATAGAAGAAACATACACACACAAGAAACATTTTTTTTTTATTCTCAGATCTAACCACTTGTATACTAATTCATAAATTATATCAGAAAAGGAATGATCATCCTATGTTAGGATATGAGCTGGACATGTGACATCTTTGAGCACAGGAAGCTGTATAAGTCCAATTTTTTAAATGTCTTACAGGAAACACTGGTAACAAACATCAAGGTACCATCGATCTCTTTTTCTTAGAGTGAGCTTTTTCTTTTCAGTAGGAACATGCAATGAGAGTCCTAATAACGTATCACTCAACTATCTAGATTGTCCAAGTTGAATAAATTTTGATTATCAGGGTTCATTCTTAATATTGGATTGTTTTTTTAGAACTGGTTATATATAATATATAAACCTTTCATTTCCAGAGAGACAAGCCAATAATAGGAGTAATTGGTTTTGTTATAATAAACAACTTCATTCACTTATTTCTTGAATAATACATGAGTAACACACAATGCATATTTTCAGAAGCCTTCAGAGTAATGGACCAAAATATAGCAATAGGAGTTATTTGTTCACCTTTACAGAGAATACTATGCTAGCTAGCTTACTATATTAGTTTTTATTGCTGATTAGAAAATTAACATAAATTTAGTAACTTGTGTGGTTGTTGAAATGATGGTGGCCTCAATAGGCTCATATGTTTGAGTACTTGGTCCACAGTTTGTGAACCTCTTTGAAAGTATTAGGAGGTGTGGCCTGGTTGAAGTAGGTGTGTCATTGAGGGATTCAAAAAGACTAGAACCACACATGAAACCATTTACTATCTTAAACTCTCTGTGTGAGTTTGACAGGGTTTTCTGATTCCGTTCACTCAGAGCTGAATTTAAGATATTGGAGAGGCCCTAGGTCCTGTGAAGGTTCTAGGCCCCAGTATAGGGAAATGCCAGGGCCAAGAATGGGGGTGGGTGGGTTGGTGAGCAGGGGGAGGGAGAAGAAGATAGGGGATTTTTGGAGGGGAAACTAGGAAAGGGGACAACATTTAAAATGTAAATAAAGAACACATAATAAAAAAGGGAAAAAAAGATACCGGATTCCATCAGCTCTTGTTTATGGGCAGTGGGAACAATATGCTCACTCTCTTCATTCTATGTTTATTCCTTGTTCTAGACTCTAACCACTTACAAGGGTGGTTTTGAACTTGTCTTTTGGGAGTGCCATACTTCAGATATCTACGATTTTACCTCCCAACAGGAGTTAGAGGAAATCTTAATACTACAGCTTCAAAAGATAAGACTATGACTTCATGGATAACCCTTAATGATGATCACTTGTTTAGTGTTCTGAATTATATCAGGCAAATATATTTTGACATGAAGGTAACAGCATCATGGGAGTAATTACTGGAACAATATATTAGCTACATTCTAGAATTTTCTACTCTACAATTAAG
Source organism: Mus pahari (assembly GCF_900095145.1). Classification (NCBI taxonomy): domain Eukaryota; kingdom Metazoa; phylum Chordata; class Mammalia; order Rodentia; family Muridae; genus Mus; species Mus pahari. The sequence goes on from NC_034591.1 coordinate 41,499,560, forward strand.
GACACCTTTTTTTTTTTTTTTTTTTTTTTTTTAAGCACTAAGATTAACTTTCAGCACATTGGAGGAAAAGAACAACAACAATGAGATGCGGAAAGGTGTATTATATTGTTAAAAAACTTAAGAATATGCAGATATTCAGTGTGCTTGTATTTAAATAAATCTATGGATGGCAATGAATGGATGAAAAAAGAAAAAAAAACAAATATCAAAGATTTGACAAATTTAAGAGGAATAAAAGGCAAATTCAGGAAGAATTTATTGCAGCTCCAGCAAGTGCATTCCATATTCTTTGCTTATTTATCATGACAAGAGATACACTGTGGACATTTACTGGATTAGGCTTGAGGTTCCCTTTCTTTTCTGGCTGAGGGTCTGCGGTATTTCCAATGCATTGGAAATGCTTAAAATAAAGAGTGGTGGAGATACCCAGTAGTCAGTTAGATTCATATCGTGTAAAGGGTAATGAAACTGAATAACTATAGAGGTAATATATATAAATAAGTAATGTGAGCATTGCTTGTGATCAGCAACATTTAGAGTCATGGATCAAATGATCCCCCTGCTCCTTTAAAGCAGAGAACAAGGTTACAGAAGCAGACATCAGCTTATTGTAGTAAATTTGGTAAAGAGGTAGAATATATGAATAGAGGCAGCTTTTTCAATAAGCTGAACTTAGAGGAAAATGAAACTTCCAGTTCAGCCTGACCTTGTGCTAGTCTTGTGCATGGTGTCTGTCTGAGAGTTGTGTCTGGAAACCATCATTTCCTTAGGTTCAGCCATCACTTCAGGCTCTTACAATCTTTCTGCCCATCTTAAAATCTTGTTCATATAGCTGTCACATCCTTGAAAGAGGGAGAGTGACTCAGATATCCCGTTTAGGGCTGAGCATTCCAATGTTCCTGATCATCTGCATGTTGTTTGACGATGTGTCGCTTTGTTAATTGCCATCTATACAAGAAAAATAGGAACTTTTAACAATAGAGAAATCTGAGAATAATAAAGATGGGAGATTCTCCTCACAAGTTTTGAGTAAAGTGGTGTAAGTTTTCAGCTAATAATGTGCTTATCCATGGATATCAGATATTTTTTTCCATATCTTGCACCGAGAAGAAGACAGTTTGTCCATGTATGGCCCTTTCTCACTTTCTCAACTTCTCAGTGTTGTTTCTTTATCTTGGTTTCCTCTAATAATAATCCTTAGCCAAAAGCTTCCCCATTGTAGATTATTCTTACAATGAAATTATTCAAGATGATATGAAATCAACAATTGAGCTCAGTAGTCAATAAATCTGAATTCATTTTCCAATATCATTGTAATGAATTCTTCCCCACTTATTATTTGAAACATTGCAGATCTACTCCCTAACAATTCTGGAGAAAGGAACATAGAAGGCTTTCAAAACTAAATTATAGCTGTCTGCCAGTCTTGAGTTCATTCTGGAGGTAATAAGATGGAATCCCTCACTGTATCTACTACAGATTCCAAATGTTCTCTCCATCCAATAGCTCGTAGTCCTACATTTATCTCCATGGTATAACATTAATCATTTCAATTTCTGCATCCATCCTCCATTCTCTTCCAATGACCTATATCTCATCTCTCAGAATGACACTGCTGATTTTGATGGGTCCAGTTGGATAGTATAATCTCCCATCTCAAGATCTAAAACTTGGCTATATCCTTAAGGTCTCTTTTACCATATAAGGTAATATAGGTTCTAGGGATCTCTATGTAGGCATCTTAGGGAACTCACTACCATGTTTGTCCTGAAATGGTAAAGGGAAAACTATAAAAATATGGCAGTTATATGCAGGATAAAGACAGGACCAAATAGGACACATGGCATTGGATGTACATTTAATCTTAACAAAAACCAAGCTTTGGTCATACGAGATATGCTGTCTTGCCACCAAATTCTCAATTTTTTTTTTTGGTCTGAACTTTGATAGAATCATTGGCCTTGAAAGAAAAAAAAATGTGCTGTGGTAGTTGCTCTTCACTAAATTCTCATTTTTATCAATCTACTAGAAAATCTGGCAGTTTAATTTCTGGTACATTGGAGGCCATCAGGTGTTCTTTAAATGCAGCCTCTCTAAAAAATAGAATCTCATCAGTACCATCTGGCAAGCCTACATTAACAAGGAAACAGAGTGGCAGCCTCAATCTGCTTAGGATACATATTTCATACAGTACAATGTCAAGTAAAGCACAGATGTTTCTGATCTCTAGATTGAATATGGTCAATGGAGGCTGCGTTCTTGCTGCACATTCTATTATTAGCCACATGAACACTGAAGTCTGTGTGTTCCTTTTGTCATCTGTGAGCAGTTACATAAGCTGTACACAACACCCTTTCTACTAAGCACTGATGCAGGGAAGAAAATGATTGCAACTAGAAGTGGGTGTTGCTGCCTAATACGTATAAATGTAGCAAGAAACCATTAGACAATGAAAGTTAGCTCCCAGATGGTACAACCATCTGGAACATAAATCTATAAAGGTACTTGTGTAGTAGTTTTGCAATGAAAAAGCAGACCTCACTGAGAATTTTTAATGGGCACTTACGAACTTCACTGTTAACATTAGTGTTGATAAATGACAATTATACCTATATACAAACTTACATTCATCAAGGTACTCTCTAGAAGCTTTGGGCTTCTACTAAAGGAGAAAGTGTATTATGAACTAATTGGTCTCAGGGAGAAGGCTTCCAGCTGGTTTAGTGAAAATCTTTAATTCCATATAAGTATAGGAAATAGCATTCATCTATTTAGATTTTCTCTTGTTTTCCCATTTAAATCCCTCGCAAATACTAACTAAATGCTTGCCTTAATTCTCTCTTACAATCTCATTTCACAGTTAGGCGAATAAGATAAAGAGAAATGGTAATTTATTTTCATCCTTAAAGTAAATAAAAAATGGAGTCCCTCTGCTCTAACATGATTTTCTCTGTAGCAGACTAGGAAATGAGAAAGGCTTCGTCTGTACATCATTGCAAAGGGTGTGCTTCTTAATCCCATTATCTTACTTGCAAGCCAGACCTGCAGCATCCTTCAGGGCCTATTGTAGTGGGGATTCTTTCTTATAATAATTTGCTCATAGGCTCCCAATTTATCCTTGTAACATTCCTTTCAGAAACATTCAAAGTGACAACTATTTGGAAACTTGTTTTCTGACAAGTAATTTTAGAAAACTGTATACTTTTATGGATTTAGAAGGCCACAGCAACAAGTCTATCTATATGCTGTGGTTTTATTTACATATTTATGTATTTTTTAACACTGAATTGGTTCCTCTGTTGCAGTTTTCTATGGAATGAGAGGTGAAGAACTGAAGGGCTGAATTTTCAATGTGATCTGAGAAATGCACAATAAACAGCAGAGAGACTCATTTTCTAGAAACCTGTCATAATGAGATTGCACAGGATATAGGCCCAGCTTCGGGATTACATATCATTGATCCGTGACTCAAAGCATGAACACTGCTGATCCTAAAATCCCTAGTGTTACCCTATTAGAACATAGAAAACATAATCTCTGAATGATAACATGTTCTGGAAAGACAGACATGTACATATGGAAATATATGATATCTCTCATACTCACAGTTCAGCATTTTGAATTATCAACCCTACACTAAATATTAAATTAAAAACTTACTAGTTGTTGATCTGTTATGCATTTTACTGATAAAAATTCCTTAGATGTCAAGCATGAGTGCCTCACAAAACACATATAAATTGGATCCCTTTATTGGTCAAGCCCAGTACTTCATCTTTGTCATACCTGTGTAATGGAATAGGGTTATTCATTGGCTGAATATAATGTTAGAGAGATGTGTATTTGAAAGTAAAAATTGGATTCAAGATTTTGTCCATGAGTAGCATGTTTAAATTCTGTTCACCGTGAAGTGATACATATAATTTCATTTTGGCATTTTAAGTGTCTTTAGTAGATATACTGCTTTTTAGCATTAAATATGTTCTGTGAGTTCATTCTTAGTTCCCCAGTGCCATAAAACTTCAACAAAAGGACATGGGAAATTCTAACCATGCTAATGTTGTTAGAGAAATCATCATTAGTCAATGTTCTGTTTCAGCAGAGGATTGGGAGCTGAATTCCCATCTCCCTTTCTGTCTGTTTTTATCTGCCAGATGCATAGGATATTTCCCCAGGAAGCTTCAGTGCAATATGACAGAGGCAGAAACTAAATTAAGCGCCCAGACTTTGGCCACGAGCTGGTGCAAAACAGATCAGTTCAAATTTCTCCCATTCACTCCAGCAGGCCACTTGTGTATTTTATTTCTGATTAAAATTATGAATCTGAAATGAATACATTAAACTGAAAACTACTCCACTCAGTGATGGACACATTGTTACTCAGAAGACACAAAAAATTATAGGATTTGACCTGTTTGCTCATACATTTGGGAAGTAAACTGGGAATAATGAGGACTTTGAGCATGTTATTATGTCTTATAACCTGTCTCCAGAGGATAAAGTGTCATAAGCTTCCAGTGTTTCATGTACTTAGTGTAGAGTATAGATTCTTAAACTGGCATAATATCACAAATTACTCTTCTTTTCATCATCATAAAATTATTTCTTCCATGTTGCATATGAAAATTGATAAGAATAGCATTTCTTTTACTAGGAAAAACTCTGTGGAGCAACAGATAAATAGACTTCTAACTTCACATATCCTATAACTACCATTACCAATCATGTCTGCTAAAAACAGAAGGTAAGTCTATTGACATGCTGTAAATTGTAAACCAATAGAAATTTGCTGATTAGCCATACCCATAAGTCTAGGACATTCTTTCCCAGAAGGAGTCTCTTTGTTTCTCACCATCTATTTTAAGTGTGCCCTGCCTTCTTTAATAGAGGAGATACTGTCAACTTTTTCTTTATAGATACAGATTATTTTATGTCCTAGAATAAATGCAGTAGTTAGTATTTCAGCCTTATCTGTGAATTTTCTTCTACAGTTCCTAATTCAATTTCTGTAAACATTTTAATGAGATAACACTATTTTATTGTTGGTAATATTTGCTTTTAGAGAAAACAATAAGTGAAATGAGGAAGAACTAAGTGATTTTTAGCTTCTCTTCCAAAGCTTATAAGGTTCAAATTTCCATAAGATATATCAGTCCTGCTAGAAAATGGATATACTAGGCACTATCATAGCACACACATGCAGGAAATAAAAGAGACTTCTGGGTAGTATCAACTCATTTGTTAGGGTCCAATGTGTGGTATTCTATGTTTTATTTCAAATATTTTAATGACAGGAGCCTGGACAGCAATATTTTTAAAGAACAATGCTAAAAACATAGTTAGTATATCCTTCGTATTACTTTGCTCTACCCGACGCACTGCTATTATTCCTTTCTTAGAATCAACATCTTGGAAATGGAAGCCTTTTAGTGCAAGGACAGAAATCAGAGAAAAGCATCAGCCGAAAGAGTACCCGGAATTAAAGTTCCTTGTGCCATGATGGAAACGGCATAGACTTTGCCATAGGATAGTTTAGACATAGATATTGTTGCTCAACTTGCCATCCTGGGGCATATAGTTATCATGCTTCAAGTTCATGGTAATAATGGTAAATAATCTAAAGCTCTGGTAAACTGGTAATAATCTTAAGTTTTGATAAAATTATAATAGACTTGAAATACATTATACAAACTAATTTGTCTCTGAATGGTTTTAGTTTTTTTTTTTTTAATTTTTTCTTTACTGAATTTGTTATCTTTATGGACGAAGTCTATTTTCTTGTGCAAAGATTTTGTATGAGACACGATTTAGTAATTTTGACTTAGAAAATTAGGAGTCAGCAGAATACATATAGACTGAAAGCCTCTGCCTGACAGGAATCTTGTGAGGCTGAAATCTATAAGGGAACGGGAAGGAGCTAGAAGCATTATGAACAGCTCACCAGCATGCTCTCTGAAATGAAAACCAAGCTGAAATTTGTCTCTGTCAATGGCCAGGCAGTGCTGTGTAGATCCTCACAGATAACAAGAAAGAAGCTGAAGGTGACCCTTAAATTTAAGCTTTCCAATCATCATTCATTCTAGTCAGTAGGCTTCCTGACCCCCCTAGGTGAACATGCCAAATCCTATTTCCACAAGCCATGGATAGCGTCATAGTATGTGGAGCTTACACTTGTGCTGGCAATTACACAGTGTGCCTGGCTACTCACCACCATTGTTACAGGGAAGAATGTGTGTGTTGATCGCAACAAGGAATATCTTCGAAGCCTGAAGTCAATCCATCTAGGTCAGGTTTCTTGGCTTTTTTTTTTCCTGAAAAGTCTTAAATTTAGAAAGGCAAAAAAAAAAAAAAAAAAAAAAAAAAAAAAAAAAAAAAAAAAAAAAAAGCAAGGAAGATTATCTTTTTAAAGTACTGGACTTTTAGAAACTAGCAATAATTATATTTCTCTATACAAGTTCTTGAGTTGCTTGGGTTATAAATAAGTCACCAGAAGTATGTTTGTGTATATAGAAACCAGAGAATGATTAAGAGACAAGTAGTGTTCACGGGGACTTCTACTTACATGTTATTTCCCATTAACTCTACACACATCAATGCTTTCAATAAAGCTGGTTAAAAATTTAGACAAAATAAGTGGAGAATCATGAATTTCTCACCACATAAAGCCTTTGTATCTCAGATAACCTATAACTTTTTACCAGACCTTATGTATGAACAGACACATTCTGAAGCTATTCTGAGGTGAGATGTCATCATAAAAACAAACAAAAATTTCTGAAAAGCATTGGAAAATGTATCTATTATCACATTAGAAGTGTTCCCATCTTTAATTTTCTCCTAGGTCCATGGTCAAAAGTCCAGAACTTAAAAGGAACTGTCCCATCTCCTTGTTTCTTAACCACATCCAAGTTGCTCATTTTTTAACGGCTTGCTATGTTTTTTCTTCTGAACTAATAGTTTTTTTTTTTTTTAAGATGGATTATTGGCGAGGCTTAAAAAATAAATAAATGCATAAAGTAACTGACCCAGCAAGCAATTTTTACATATAGTTAGAATGTAATCTTGTAAAAGCAGGCATTTTTGGTTTTGTCACTACCAGAGTTGCATGATCCAGAAAAGCACTTAGCCTAAAGGGAACCTTTAGGTACACATGTCAGTTAATCAAATAGTTATCACCTAAACTAATCCACAGAGTGGGTAATATTGCATTAAGCAGCCAGCCCATTTTATTCATGTATTTTATAAGCTCTATATGTCAGTTACATACTATCACTAAATGCTCTTGCATTCAATTATTTTTCTGCTGCATGAGATGTGGAGGAGGATAGGAGCTGGCAGACAAGGTGCAGAATGTTACTGCTTTACATAACCTCCAGACTTCTGTTCCCTTTTGACTGTGTGTGTGTTTAAAATATCCATTATTTTTCTCTTCTCAACGAGTTGTGTATTTACATATATTAGAAGATCTCTCAGCCTATTTAAATACAAACGGGACATCAACACCAAAATGAAGAAAGGAATAAAATACAGCGTGGCTGCTGTGTTTGATCATTACCATTTGCCCCAAACTTCTCAACTTCCTTTAACCTTTGAAATGCAATCCTGCAGGGCTGGCCTCATTTTATGGCTAAGGAGGTAAATTAGGTAGCCATCATCACCGAACTCGTAACGAATTGTTGAACTCGTAATGAATAGTTGCTTTTATCCCAAAGCTCTCATATGGATGATGTTCAGTCTAGCATCAGTGTACAATTGCTGAAAGGCAAAACATATGAAGGAGCTGAAATGCAATAACTTGGATTGGTTTAGAAGCCACATACTACATACTACCTTAGCCTACTAGTTTACTACCTGCTAACTAGCTGTGCATCAAAGAGCTTAGAGTAAAATTCTAAGGAGAGAGGCATTTACATTTAATTTTAAGAAAAAGAGTAACAGACATCAGTGAACTCTGGTGCACTCTGTGGGCTATGGGTGAAGATATGCCTATGTATGTCCCACAGTTGTGACAAATGTGCAACTTTGGTCCTAGGTGCCAGCTGTCAGGCCATATGTGCAGGTTCTAGGAGTGAGAGTAAATGGGTACATCCTGTACTTTCTGCTCAAAATTGCGGTGAACCTAAATTTGCTCTATAAAAATAAAATGTATTAACTTTTAAAAACTATGAAATCAGAATATACTTATAAAGTACGTTATAATATAGTACAAAGACTTTGCTCGCTATACTATCCCCAGTCATGGCTGTAACTTCAGTCATCTTTTGCTTTGCTTGCCCTTGGGATTACTTTACATAGTAAAGATGCTTGACTAAAACATCGAGGAAAGAAACAATTACTGTTCAAGGCAATTAGTCTGAGAGAGTACTACAGCTAAACAAATACTGAGAGCATTTATCTAGAACTGTTAAACTAACATTTGAACAAGTATAATTCAACCACATTTGTTAAATATTTTCTATTTTAGCTCTGTACTTGAGAGATGGAATCAGGATGGATGTCTATGGGACTGAAGAATTAGTTCAGTAAATAGAGTATTCACTACATAAGCATAAGTAGTTGAGTTTGATTCCCAAAATTATAAAAAAAAAAAATCTTAGTTTTGCAGTCCATTTCTGGTCATAACCTCTGTATTTCTTGTCGCTGTTTTTTTTTTCTTCAAAACAGTTAGAGTCCATCATTTCCTTATACTAATATAATAATGATGTTTTAACCACGTATTCTTCATTAATCATTGATAATTAATCTCACTAATTTGGCAAATAAACAAACAAAAACAAAACAAAACAAAAAAGAACCAGAAGCAAAAATAACCAAAATATGGACTTACTAAAGGTAATTATGTATAATTTCTATGTTATATTTTAAGCTTAGTTCTGAAAATTGCCAAAAGAGGAAATATGTTCTAAAACATTTATGTGAGATAAAGTACATAGTAGACATTAAAGATGATATTGATGTGCAATATGCAAGACTTGCAATTCCCCTATCTCTTATAGATTTTCTCCATGTATGATTTTATCACCTAGGATTGCCCATAAGTTATCACCTAATTCTACTTACTACCTGCCTTATTGATAGCAATATATTATATCACATTTTAGGGGAAAATTGTGTGAGAAAAGTAGTCTTTTCATTTTGTGTAAAGAGGTGCCAGGAAGCAAACTCCCTATTACCATCTCTGTGTGCCTCATACTGATGACAAAAAAAAATGGATATTAGCTTGTCCCCAACTTAGATGATAATTCATGTAAAATATATCTTTAACTCATTTACTATGACAAAGGTTTTTTTCTGAAAATTTAAATATCTACTTTTCTAAGTGATAATTTCCATAAACATTTGTATTTATAGGCAGAAGATATTAAAGGACGCTGGGAGAAAAGCCCTACAAAAAATCTGTACCACTGACTCTATGACAGTTTATTGTTCTGGCCTCTAGGTATTATGGTTTCTACCAGGTGTGGAAGACAGAATGATCTTTTAAAGTATCGTCTCCAAATAACCATGCTAAATAATCATATTCAAAGTCTGTATAAGGAAATCATGGTCTATTTTAATAATATATAAATCATTAATGCGTTATACATCATTATATATATATATATATATTTTAGAAATTATAGTTGGTTTGATTGTTCCTTATGCTTCAAATGAGAACATTCATTTGAATTGGATGCTACCCAGAGAAATAAGTGCTTTCTACGTCTTTGCTGTAGAGAACAATTGAAACCAATGTATTGAAATTCATGACTCATACTTGACTTCAGGCAATATAAACTTAAAATTCAAGGATGTAGTGGTGTGTTCAGAGGCAGTGTGAAGCTACCTGAATATAGATTCATCAATTAGAGACAAAGGAAAAGCAGAGTTTGAACTGTAAATTTTATCATGCTATTTACATCACTGTTTATATATAAAAATATAAATATGCAAATAAAGAAAATAATAATAAAAAAAATATATAAATATGCTCCAGATTTTATAGATTATATATCACATAATATATACTTATAGAATTTGAACATTTTATTAATATTATATGGGAAATAGTTTATATCACCACACTATGTTTTTTTAATCAATACCGGAGTTCTATTAAATAGTTGTCAAGTGCAAATTGTGTTGTTGAAGTTTTATGAAACTTTAGTCTCTTTGAGAATAAAATGATCCTGGTACTTCTTCATAGTAAGAATACTATCAAACTCCCAACACTTTTCCTTTTCACTTAATGAAATATCATAAAATATTATTTATTTAGGTTTGAATTATACTTTATCATTACTATGTGGCTAGCTGAATAAATGAAAAAAAATAAGAGGAAATATTATTTCCTAAAATGAACCCCAAAGCCACAAATGTGTGTGTTCATTTTCAACAGTAGCATGTACTCATTTTATCTTTCTCTGTCTCTGTCTGTGTCTGGCTCTGTCTCTTGCCCTCCCTCCCTGCCTCCCCATGCATGAGCATGCATGCATGCATGTGTGTATACAAATGTGTTTTTCTCCTTCTGTTCCTCCGTGCTTCCCTCCATTCTCCCTGTCTGTATTTTATTTTGTTTTTAAGTGCTGGGGAATAAACATAGAAGTTGGGTAGGGCTATTTCTGATCTATAACCCTTGCCCCTGCCCCTTTTATACTTTTAACATGAAACAGGGTCTTTTCATATTTTCCAGTTTCCCTGGAAGGTCATGAACTTACGAAGCTCTGGCTTCAGCCTGTAAAACAACGGAATTAATCAACCAATACCCTGAGCCCTACATGTTGTTATAATTTGCAGAAAAGAAGTTTTAAGAAATATTTGTGAAACATAATCTAGTACTTTTTCAAGAGATTTATACAGAGTTTATTTTGATAGTTGTCAATATGAACTTCCTATTTGAGTAATAGAAAAATCCCTGTGGCTCAATAGAAATGATAGTTCATTTGATTGTTCCCATGGTTCAAATGAGAAAATGTATTTGATTCGGATGCTAACCAGAGAAAAAAGTGGCTTCTATGTCTTTGCTGGAGAGAACAATTGGAAGGAGAAAGAATCAGAACACACAAGAGATAAGTAACCTGTTGTCATAGAAAAGTTAATGGATGCCAACTCCAGACCAACATATACACAATCAAAATGCCAAGACTTTCCAAAACACACGTGTGTATCTTAAAGTATCAAGACTTTTATTCAGCTGTGCAACACGCCTATGGATCCAGCATGTGGAGACCTGCAGGAGAATCAGGCCAGAAGTCAGCATACACTATATGCTAAATCCTTATATCAAAACAACAACATAAAAGAATTCTACTATAAAATACTTTCAGGTTTAAATTGCTAAAGACTACAAAGTTTTACACTAATTCTTGACACAGAAATCTGCTTCTACATAGTGATTAGGAAAAAAAAAAACATTAAAATTCACCATACTTCTCTCCACAAGCATGCTAAAATCTTCTCCCCATATACTGAAGATCAGTAAACATTAAGAACTTAGATACTCCGCTGACTGGAATGCCAGAAAGGGATCACAATGGAGAGCAAGAAGATTAGTCTTGTGTGCTGTTGGTAAATGGTTAGTGTGGGAAGCTTTGATGTGTATTGTCAACTGAGCTTTAGGGCATACACTACAGAGACACACTGCTGAGACAAATTGTCAAATGATGATTGAATATTACTTTTTAAAATAACAAAATACTACTTTTTCTTGGATTCTTTGCTTTTTTTTTTAATTTTTACTTATTCTTCTCTCATATTAATACACTGCGACTGCTCACATTCCCCCTCCTCTTCCCTCAAGCTCCTCTCTGCCCCAGATCAAGTGCGCCTACATTTCCAGTCAGAAAAGAGAGGCCTGCTAGGGACATTAGCTGCCTGTGGCAGAACATGATACCCTAACCAGGAACAACCCCTCCTGTCAAGGTTGAACAAGGCAGCTCAGTAGGATGGGCACAGTCCCAAGAGCTGACAGCAGACTCAGAGTCTCTCCCACTTCTACTGTTAGAACTGCCACAAAAATACCAATCTACACAACCACAGCATGTATGCAGAGGACATAGCGCAGACCCATGTAGGCTCTGTTTATCACTTCAGGTTCTGTGAACCCCTATGAACTCTGCTAGGTTGGTTTTGTGGGCAATATTCTCCTGGTGTCCTAGACCCCTCTGGCTTCTCTTCTCTTTTCTTCTCTCTGGTCCCTCTTCTGCGGGGTTTGCTTGTGACTCTTTGCATCTGCATCTATCAGCCGCCACAAAGCCTCCCTGATGACCGCTGAGGTACTGTATCACAGAATATCATTAGGAATCATTTTATTCACTTTGTTTGCTCTTCGCCAGTCATGATTTGTTCTACCATATGTCTTGGGGCCATCCAGCTTCTGATTCCTGGCTCTCCAGGTACCTTTACCCGTAGGCTTCCTCTGGTAGCGTGGGCTTCAAGTCACACCAGCCATCGGTTGGCCACTCCCAGACGGTCTGTTACACCATAGCTCCAGCACATCTTGCAAGCAGGTCAAATTGTAGGTGGAAGGTTTTATGCCTGTATTTGTGCCCCAGTCTCACCACTGGAAGCTTTGCCTGTTTAAACTTGACAAATAGTCAAGGTTCTGTATGTGGGAGTCCTCATTAGGCTCTTCCTCACAGGTTCCAGGAGCTTTCCCCTGCCTTACATTTCCACACCCCCCCATCTAATCACAATCCTCTCTCCCCTGTACTTTGCCCCTTCTTCCTTTCCTCTCCCGTCTTGTCCCTCTTGTCCCCATACCCCCCGGTCCCGAGTCCCCCTAAAAAATCTATTTTATTTGCCCTTCCCAGGAAAAGCCATGAATTTCACCTTAGAGTCCTCCTTGTTAGTTTGCCTCCTTATATCTGTCAATTTTAGTGTGATTATCTTTTACTAAACAGCTAATATCTACTTCATATATAAAATCAGGAATAAATTTACTATCCTAGAAGTAATCATGTGTTAGTTTAGTTGCATCAATTAAGTTATACAGCTGAGGTAATTAGACACTCACATGGTCCTAAGGACAAAGAAACTTAGTTATCTACTTTCATTGTACACATTCCCCACTATACTCGAACTAGTCTTATACCCAACTAAAAGACTCATTTTATTGACTCCTTTATGGCTACCTGAAAGGAAATAAAGTTATGCCACTTTTAGATATTCAAGGCAATAGTTTCCTAGTCTTTATCACTTCTTGCCATTCATCAAATATTAAAATACCACTAGCTTATACTGACTTTGTGTATAATGCACTCAAATAATTTCAACTACAATTATATTAGCAACAAACGTTGTATATTATAAAGAAGTTGCTTATGATTTATGATATACCAATATAACTCATCACCCCATCCAGACCCTTTTTTATCCATAACTTCTTCTGTTAATTTGTTATAGTTCAGGGAAGACGAAGGTATAGAAAGCTTCATTGGTGACAACGTTTACAAATTTGTAAGTTTTGCTGGGATTAGAACACTGACAGACTAATTTCAACCTTAGATGTTATCCACTTGTTTAACTCTTTACACATAAAGACTCTACGTTCTATGTTATGGACTGAACTTTTAACAGCAACCGTCAAGTTGCCCTATTTATTACACTTATCAAGGTTCTTAGAATAATGCAGCATTTTAACCAGGCATTAGAAGGTTTATGGCCTCCAGGAAGAGGAGATTGAGGGGAAAGACATTAGGAAAAGGAACTGTAGTAATTTAGAGCTTGAGAATGTCAAGTTTGAGTCACCAGAATGACAGCCAGGTGGCAAAGCACAATAGGCAACTAGAATGTGAGTCTGGATCACTTAGCTTTCTAAAGGTCAAAGCTAGATATATACATCTGTGAGTTATCTGCATGGAAGTGATAGGAAAAACATTAGAAATGCCTGAGATCATCTAAAAGGGGAAATAAGAAGGTAAAAATAAGGCAAAGTGTTCTTGATAGGATTTTCACTTCTTTATTATTATTATTATTATTATTATTATTATTATTATTATTATTATTATTATTTTCTTTATTTACATTTCAAATGCTATCCCGAAAGTTTCCCATACCCCTCCCCCCACCTCTGTTCCCCTACCCACCCACTCCCACTACTTGGCCCAAGCCTTGCCTTGTGCTAGGTCATATAGAGTTTGGAAGACCAAGGAGCCTCTATTCCCACTGATGGCCGATTAGGTCATCTTCTGCTACATATGCAGCTAGAAACACAAACCCCGGGGGTACTGGTTAGTTCCTGTTGTTGTTCCACCTACAGGGTTGCAGCCCCCTTCAGGTATTTGGGTACTTTCTCTAGTTCCTCCATTGGGGACCCTGTGTTCCATCCAGTAGCTGGCTGTGAGCATCCATTTCCGTGTTTACCAGGCACTGGCATAGCCTCACAAGAGGCCGCAATATCAGGGTCCCTTCAGCAGTATCTTGCTGGCATGAGCATTAGTATCTAGGTTTGGTGGCTGATGATGGGATGGACTCCCGAATGGGGTACTCTCTGGATAGTCCATCCTTTCATCTTAGCTCTAAATTTTGTCTCTGTACCTATAACCTTTCATGAGAGTTATGTTCCTTATTCTAAGGAGGTATGAAGTATCCACAAATGGTCATCCTTCTTGATTTTCTCCGGACCTTCGGAAGAGCAGTCGGGTGCTCTTACCCACTGAGCCATCTCACCAGCCCGGATTTTCACTTCTTAAGGAAGGTGAAAGTACAGAAGAATGTTGGCTAAGATCATTCATTCGAATTATAATAGGAAAATAAGTGCAAGAGTTGCTAAGTGTAATAGCAGAGGAAGACAGGCAGAAAAGGCAGCAGAGATGGCCATTGGGGGTAATGCAGACACTGAAGTGTTATAAAGCTATTTCCTTCTAAGTTGAAACAAGCATTGTCTTTCAACCTGTATGTCAAGACACTAATTGTGCATGATCAATAAACATATAAAAAAAGAAAAAGTTAGAAATACCCACTGCCTGTAGTCATTGCAAGAGGAAAGATGTGTATCTGCAGGTATGGGTCTGAGCACAATGAATACATACAGATTTGTTATTAATAATTTTTGCTTTGGTTTCTAAACATTATGTTGTGAAGAAATTTGACTGTTAGCTACAGGAGAAGGGTATGTTAAAAGTAAAATGTACATACAAATAAATAAAAGCTAATGAGACTCATAAGGAGTAAGGCTTTGAAAGAAGCATGAGACATTTGGGCTGAAGAGGTGACCCAACAAGTACAATGTCTACAACAAGCCAAGCTGGGTCACCATAACCCATGTGAAATCTGGGAATACTAAACATATCTGTAACTCCAGAGATGGGTTCCTGAAATCGATTGTTTACTAAGCTTAGACAATTGGTAAGCTCTACATAGAGTGAAAAATATTATCTCCAGAAATAAGTGAAGAGCAACTTAAGAAAGCATACGACATCCATTCCTGGCATTCAGACACAGGTATATGTACCTAGATGCACACATACACAAGTGAACATACTTCCATGTTCACATAGCTTAAATATTTATACACATATTTTCCACATGGAACAAAATAAGAAAACAAGCAATAGATGTGATCTGTAAGAGGAAGATGATTCTGTCTCACGCATGGGAATGAGCAGGACACATGAGGTTAATCGGCACACTGATGGAGATGCTGTGGTTCAGCTTTCATTTTAAGTATTTACTCTCTTTAAAGACTTCATTTCTACTTTTGTATTTAGGAAGGGTTTGTAGATATCCTAATGTTTCCAAGTGGCTAGACATATGCCTTTGGCTCTCTTAGTACAGACAGTTCTAAAGTTCTGCCTTTTAATTTTCTAAATGCTTTCTATCTTCTACTTTTACCCAGACATGCAAGTTACCACTCTAGATGGAGAGACAAATATCACCTCCCCCCAGAAGCAATTAATCTTTAGTTTAGAATATGTTTTAAGAGAAGTGAATTTTTTCTAGTACTTTAAATTTATTTGTAACAGCTGATAAGAGATTTCATTTTTTAAATTTTTATTTTTCCAATCATTTGTAAAATTTGTAAGTGATTTTCAGATAGAGCTTCCAACTAAGAGAACTGGCTTCATGCATTGTCACTTATTTTAGTATAACAAGTGTCAATATGCATTAGGAGAGAGTTATCAAACTGAGAGCTCTTTGTCTTTGAATATTTTCCCAATAACAGCAACAACAAAAAAATCACATAAGCATATAGCTACCTCCTGTAAGGATCTTCTATATTTTAACACACACACACACACACACACACACATACACACACACACACACACATATACACACACTCAATTTCTTTTATAGAAAAGGAATAAATTATGTTGACAGAAATATATTCCAATAGAAACAAATTAATAATAATAGTAGGTTTTAGTCAAGTGTGACCTCATTCCAATATATTCCAATAATATATATATATATATATATATATATATATATATATATATATTATTTTACTTTTCAATAAAATAATGGAAGAACGCTTCTGGATGTAATATGTGTAACAGAGGCATAAAACTCATATTTTTGGTTTTGGGTTAAAAGTGCCTTTACCTGTTGAGCCATCTGGTGAACCAAGGGGCCTTCATACAAGATGATTAAAACTAAAAAAAAAAGCAAAACTAAACTGAAGAAACAAACAAACGAAAACAGCTGAGAAAATCACATGAATTACAAATAATACAGTCTTCTGAGAATGAAAAGGTAAGGTAAGGAAGGTTGACTACAGGCAATAAGAAGCAGCAATAAGTTGCTCATCCAGGCCCTGGAAACAGTACTAGTGTGCCGCTTCTCATGGACCTCGAAAGAAGATTCCACATTATAACCAGGGAGCCCAAAACAGCAGCAAAGATGAGGGGAAATGTCCATCAGTAGTGATGGGAAACCTCTACCTCATTTCTCGTGCACTCATTTGACTTGCAGGTTTTTCACTTTCTCTCTCTCCTCCTCTCTCTCTCTCTCTCTCTCTCTCTCTCTCTCTCTCTCTCTCTCTCTCTCTCTCTCTCTCTTTTTCCCTCTCCCTCTCTCTTTCTTTTTTCTTTCTTTTGCTCTTTTTTTAATTTTCTTTCTGTCCTTACTTCCTGTATTTACTGTTAAATCCTGTATTTTTAAGTCAAATGCAGTATTTGAGAAAAGAGAAATTTATAAAAGGACTGCGCAAACTGTCCTTTTAAACATTTCCAATAGCATCAAAATATATGGGATTCGAACTTGGAGAATGCTAGGGAAATCAATGTTAGCCAGTGTTAGCTTTCAGTCCCATTCCAAATGAATTGAGCTAAGAAAAAAAAAAAAAAGCTACAGAGCTACAAAGGAAGTATTCTGTCATGGAACAATGTCAGTGTGTTCTTGACTGACATAAGCAAATTGGAACTCTAAGAAGGATCAAGGCTGCAAATGGCTTTGAAAGCCATAAATTGTAAAATCGATATGCTAAGCTATTGGAAGTCCGTGTGAAAAGCGTGGAGCTGGAGCACTCTGGGATCCTGCCTGGCACACACTACCATTTACTATCCACTTTCAATAAATTAAATTTAAACAGTTTTTTCTTCCTTCTTGCCAAATGGGCGTCTAGTTCTTACTAGAAATGGAAACATTTCTTTTGAGTAATACAGGCAAGGAACTATGAATGAAAGGAAGAAATGGCCTGAGAGAGAGAGAGATGGAGAGAAACCATCAATGTTGAGGCAAGCAGCAACCTAACATTTTTTTTTTAACATCTCAAATGGTACCCCTCCTTCCTGGTCTCCCCTTACAGAGCTCTCCTGCCTCCCTCTCCTCTCCCCATCTCCCCTGATAGCAACTCCACAGGAAAACCAACAGAGACAACTAACCTAACGCTTAATATTAAAAACAACAAAAGAAAACAACAAAAACTGAGCAAAATGTTCTTCCTCAAATAAAAACAAATCCTTGTGAAAGGAGGAATAGAAGCACAAGTGTTTTGAAAGAGGAATATCGAGAACAGTAAAGGAAGTGAGCAGAGGTTGAATGTACAGAAAGACAGAGAGAAGAGGAGGAAGGGGAGGAAGAAACAAGGGGAATTCTAGGGGGTGAAGCATGAATGAATTCGGGATCAACTCTCATTTGTTTAATGCAGTCACTATCCATAGGAGGTCAGTAATTTTCTGAGCATGAGTGAGCTAAGGGAGTACCATTTTCACTCCTCTTTATGCAGTCGGGAACATGCTTATCATGCAGTTGTCTTTACAATAGCCCCAGACCTTCCTCTCCACTGCAAATGATGGGTCATGTATAAACTATGTTAGCAGTATAAACTCTGTCTCCACTATGCCTGACATGTTTGGCAACGAATAATAAAATCGTGTAACCAAACCTCCTCTTCTTATGTAGATTTCATCTTTACTGGGACTTCCTCTGAGATGTTATGGAAAGGACCTGAAGTAAAATCCAAAAGCAGAATAAAAATTTCAAAGTGTGGATGCTTCAGTCCTTCTTAGAAGGGGGAACAAAATACTCAAGGGAGAAAATACAAAGTCTGGAGCAGAGACTGAAGGCAGGCCATCCAGAGACTGCCCCACCTGGGGATCCATCCCACATACAGACACCAAACCCAGACACTATTGCTGATGCCAAAAAGTACTTGCTGTCAGGAGCCTGATATAGCTCTCTCCTGAGAGGCTCTGTCAGACCCTAACAAATACAGAGGCGAATGTTCACAGCCAACCATTGGGGTGAACAAGGAGTCCCCAGTGGATGAATTAGAGAAAGAACTGAAGGAGCTGAAGGGGTTTGTAACCCCATAGGAAGAGCAACAATATCAACCAACCAGACCCCTCAGAGTTCCCAGGGACTAAACCACCAACCAAAGAGTACACATGGAGGGAGGGACTCATGACTCCAGCTGCATATGTAGCAGAGAATGGCCTTGTTGGGCATCAATGGGAGAAGAGGCCCTTGGTCCTGTGAAGACTTAATGTCCCAATGTAGAGGAATGCCATAGCAGGGAGGCAGGAGTGAGTGGGTTGGTGGGGAGCACCCTCATAGAAGCAGGGGTAGGAAGGATGGGATAGGGGAATTCCAGAGGGAAAACCAGGAAAAGGGATAATATTTGAAATATAAATAAATAAAATATCCAATAAAAAAAATTTCAAGAACATTTTAATGGTTAAAAGAAAGAAAGAATGAAAGAAAAGGCCCATGAAAAAGATGTTAAGTGAACAATACCACCAGAGAAATAATAGTGCCATTGTTTCAATGCTGGGGGGGGGGGTGTCAAAGGGACTATATTTTATTTCTTAGAACCTTGTGGAAATTATATTTTTTAAAAACTGAAATAGCATTTATAAAATAAAACACAAAGAGTAGTTGATTTAGAAAAATAAGTTTGTCAGTAAGTGATGGCCTATGCCTTTAATTCCAGCATTTGGGAGGCAGAGGCCAGCAGATTTCTGAGTTCAAGGACAGCCTGGTTGGTCTACAGAGTGAGTTCCAGGACAGCCAGGACTACACAGAGAAACCCTGTCTTGAAAAAGAAGTCTAATTCTTTGTCCCCTTTATGAGGTACTTTAGGAATTTGTATTTGAAAAAAATCAAATTTGAGGCTGTCTTCTTAGTCTTTTAAAAGGGCATAATATACATGGAAAAATTCATAGTAATTAGCATGACTTATTTTGAGCCTTATGCATAAAATTTAATGTCAAAATATACCTTCTAGAATTTCTGAAAAAGCTATTATTGAAGAAGTTTCTCTGAGTAATCTTGTCCAATTTTCTTCAGTCATTTCAGAATATAGAATGTTAAGCAATTAGGACAAATCAGCAATTGCAGCTAAATGTTAACATCCATCCTGATTAAAATTACTACTTGGCTGGAAATGCATTCAGTCTTTTTAAATATGTATTAATATTCTGTATATTAAATGTATGGAAAAATAATACTTTATTTCCATTTACAACAGTTTATATTTGTATATCTAATGTACCACTTCAAAAATATATGACATAAATTTGAACTCATTCATACATTAAAAAATGGTTTATGCATTTGTGGATCAGTCTAAGTTAATGTAATTGAATTATCTTCAGTTAACTTACATATCCATAATCTATATTGTAAAGATTATAGGAAATGCCCTCATATTTCTTATGTGCAATATGTATAGTATACACTTTAAGATTATTAAGTTTAACAGAAAATTGGTTCTATGATTCTGTTGCCTATTTTAAAACAGACATTCATGTAATTTGGAATTTGAAACGAAAACTTTAAACTTCTAATGAAACAATTTATACTGATGTGGTATAAATAAATAGTATCACAGAAATATTATGATCACTGCCAAGGACTTTTGAATTCTTTATCTCCCTGACATGATGCCCATCTTGCTAACAAGGGTCTATTTTCTGATGTTCTTTACCAGCATTGCATTTACAGTGATTTGTACCGAGATTAAAATGCTTTCATTTCAATTGCTATATTGCACCCAATCACATACTTATCAAATCAATGTTAATCTTGTAATGGTGACATTTGCATAAAGAAAACCAGACTTTCTGCCCCATCTTAAAGGTACAAAGAAGGACATCTGAGGTTAGAAGTAAAAACTGTTTGGTATTGGCAATCTTTGAGTCTATTGTGGTTGCTTTACAATAATTCTAACATTAATGCATAGAATACCTGAAACATTAGAAGTAATGCTGTAACTGTTTCTTCTATAAGCTAGCCATATTTAGGGGTGGTAGGAGAAAATGAAATTCATTTTGTATCCCCCCAAAATCCAAAATTATGTTATTAAAGTAGGCTCCAGTGGTATATTTCACATTAGCCAGGACCCTGGGATGACTGCTTCTGAAAATAAATGGCCAGATTCTGGCCCAGAGCAAAGACCACAAATCAGTGATATCAGTCATATCTTGCTCCTCTTGACTTTGGGTACAAATAAATCACAGGATATTTTCCTGGAAATCTTCCTGATATGGGAAGAAGCACAGTGGTAATATTGGATCAGGGTGTCACTGTACCAGTATTAATTAGAGTGGTTGCATATTTCTTTAAATACCATTTAAACTCATGACTGTTATGTAAGCTAAATTGTTATTAGACCCAAGACAAGGATACATGTCTAATGATTAGAAGAATAATCTTGTGTAAAGCAAATTTAATCCAGCAACGTGATTGCTCTGGCAAGGAATAATAGTCAAAGTCCTTCTAGGACTATGTGATCTGGCTGGAAAGAAGATATGCTCCCGATTACAGTATGTTCCACCCGGAATACAGACAAACCCTTAGCACACACCTTTAATTCCTAACAATGTAGTTAAAGTTAGTTTGTAGAAGGAAGCAGACATGTTTGAAAGTGATATCTAATTGGGGAGTAAGCAAAGTGAAGAATCAGAAATATTTGACATAATGAGTCAAAGATAGGAAACAAACAACTCTCAGTAGACTAGCACATGGAAAGAGAGGCAAGGAGCTGAAGGGGTTTGCAGCCCCTTAGGAGGAACAACAATATGAACTAACCAGTAGCCCCAAAGCTCCCAGGGACTAAACCACCAACAAAGAGTATACATGGAGCTACCCATGGCTCCAGCTGCATAAGTAGCAGAGGATGGCCTTGTCTTACATCAATGGGAAGAGAGGCCCTTTGTCCTGTGAAGGCTCTATGCCCCAATGCAGGGGAATGCCAGGACTAGGAAGCAGGACTGGGTGGGTTGGTGATCAGGGGGAGGGGGAGGGGATAGGGGTTTTTGGAGGGGAAACCAGGAGATGGGATAACATTTGAAATGTAAATAAAGAAAATATCTAATTAAAAATGAAAGAAAGAAAGAAAGAAAGAAAGAAAGAAAGAAAGAAAGAAAGAAAGAAAGAAAGAAAGAAAGAAAGAAAGGAGGGAAGAGAGAAAGAGAAAGAAAGAGAGGCAACATAAGAGTAGCAAAGAGGCAGAGAGAGGGAGGAAAGGAGGGAGGGAGGAAGGGAGAGAGAGACAGAGACAGAGGCAGAGAGAGGCAATTTTACTGGAACAGCTCTGCCTTTGTATATGGATGGATGTCATTATCATGGGATCTAGGGAGAGCTCATGAATGGGCTTGTCTGAAGTTCTGCATACAAAAGCCTTCTGTGTCTCAAACTCATGGGTCTTATTTTTCATATCATGATACCCAGTCTACTGTATGATACAAACTTCAAATTCTTGGACTTCTAGGTCTGCAAATCTATGAGAAATGAGAAATATATTTGAGAATATTATGCATGAATATGTTGCATCATTTCTATCCATTTCCCTCTAACTTTTCCTATGTCCACCAATCCTTCAAAAGTACAAGACATTTTCTTCCTTAAGAGTGTGTGTGTGTGTGTGTGTGTGTGTGTGTGTGTGTGTATTTGTGTGTAAATANAAAGGAAAATGCTGAATCCATTTAACATTGCTTTTATGTATATGTGTTTAGGGCCTACCACATGGGATTGGAGAACCTATCAAAAAGCTCTTATTGGTCATTGATTGTCTGTAGCTCTTTATCTATGGAAGGGACACTATGAGATTTCCTCATATGTACCCACATGTTAACTGGTGTTTTGACTATGGAGGTCTTATTTTTGAAAACAATCACTCAGTCTATAGTTCTCTGTTACAGAATTCAAAATAAACACAAAGAATAAATAACCATAACAATCAAAATAAGTACATATACCAATGTGAGCATTATATATTAATAATGCACAGCATAGCTATCCAGGGCCCAGAGACCAAGTGGCTCTGTGTTGCCACCTAAGTGTTGTACATGTGTGTGATTCAGACATCCTGATACAATAATTTTTTTTCAGGTAATGGCCCAATGATTTTTTTCCTTAGGAAGATATGTCATATTCCAATTGTTGTTCTAAGTTTCATAACAAAGGGTACATTTTTCTTTTTTAGTTGGAAATGTGTTTTTAAGAGGTTTTTCCATAGCTGTATGGAAAACTAACCTACATTGTTAGTGTAGCACATAGAAAACTTTGTGGAGATCCTTAGAGGAACCAGCATGCTTTCTTCAACTTAAAACAGAGAAATAACATCATATCCAAGCAAAATATATGTAGGCTCATCTTAACAGTGATGAACACAATTTTAAAATATGATTTCTCTGAATTCTTCCATTTTTTAATTTTAGTTCTAATCCTTATCATCAATATTTAAAGTTTTAGAAGCAATTAGGTAATGTTTGAAAGTTTTACATGTTGAAATGGTGAGAGAAATTAGATAATTATTGTAAATAACTCCAACTTCATAATTATGGTTTATTTGGTGTTAATAAAATTCTTTTAATGTTAAGAAATTTTACAAAAACAACATGAGTTTTAGTTTAAAACTTTGACAGTTTAATTTATGTGTAATCACAGTTTTAAATAACAGTGCCATACAAATTTGCAGTGTTAATTTTAGGTTTCTAAATGCAAAATTATTATCTTCATGCCAAGAATAATCTCATGGAACATATAAGGTTATTCCTGACCATAATATTTAATTAATCGCCATCATTCAAAAGCAGAAATTTTATTTTTTTTAAAAAAAAATACCAGAATTTATTTAAATTCCAGATCTTTGAACATTTCAATTCCATTTTCTACCCATTCTTGTGGAATGAGTCTCATAAAACCAAACATACAAATACACAGAACCATATATTCAATGCAGTAACATAAAATCATGCTTTGCTATTTTTATTATTAATATAATGTGTTATGTAGAAAGAAAACTTAGGTCAAGTGAATCTTGAACTCAGTTTATAAAGAAACTGTCATGTGCCGTATCAGAATAAAATATCACCCTTTCACTTTTAACTATAGGTATAAATGGAGCAAACACACACATTTATATTTGAATCCATATTTATTGTATATCCACACTGCTCTAATAAATTGTGATCAAGTGTGTGACTTCAAAATTATATATTTATCATAGTTCTGGGAAATCAAGGTCAAGATACTTAGACCTTAAGAATTCATCAAAGTCATATATATATATATATTTTTTGATTCATAGATGGATCCAACTCAGTTGAACTTCTAAACTGGGAGAAACAAGACAGTGTTCTGGGTCTTTGTTTATAATATTAATTACCCCATTCATGAACACCCTGCATGTATGATGTAATGACCTTCCAAAGGCCCTGTCTCATAATCATAACACCTTAGTGATGTGAATATCTTAGAAGTTAGATTATAGTTTCAACATATGAATGTACTGTAGTCAAATCATTTATATCTTGATAATATGTGTGAATGCATGTTTAAGGATGTATGTATAAATCCATCTATTCTTACATAAACATTCATATGTAAACAATATATGGTCAAGACTTACTCATTACCACACATACATATGTTCATATGAATGCATACATGTGTTCAAATGCACACAGATGAGCACTCATGTATACACAAATACATTCATGAATAAATTTATTTAAATGCACATCTATATACACATATTTATATACACACATAGACTCATACACATTCATTTTTTGAGAATTCATATATATGAAAAAGCACACACACATATACACACATAGATAAACCACATGTATACATATATGCATGCATATGGATATATCATGATCACTATGAATACAATAATAAAGTAGTTATTACCATGAATGAACATAAAATTCAGTGGGTAGAAAAATATATGAAGGATTTATATACCCTTTCATAAAGTATTCTCAAAGCACAGAAGAAGAATACAAATAACAAAATAGGAAAGCTGACAGTGTACATAAGCCAGCATTTCCTTTCTAGAGAAGGGAATATACAAACTCATGTATATACACATATAGTGATATAGTAAGGTATCTATCTATCTATCTATCTATCTATCTATCTATCTATCTATCTACCTACCTACCTACCTATTTATCTATCTATCTATCTATCTATCTATCTATCTATCTATCTATCTACCTACCTACCTACCTATATACACATTTGTACACATATTGTACACACATTTGTATATATTCACACATTTACATATACTCACACTTATTTATTTCATAAATACATTCATATTTATATACATGCACTTACATACATCAATATCTGTATATATCCATATCTATATCCATATATCCTGATATTGCTGCCTTCATCCCTCATCCCACAATATTTCTCCTCCCTATACAGTATCCTTCAAAACATCTGGAATGAAGATTAATGTTTTCTTTCTTAAAAATTCAAGAAGAAATTTTAACCAGATGGACGCAATATTACCTGAAGAACTAGGGAACTGAATCACAGGTCTGGTCACTATGAATGCAGAAATAAAGTTGTTATTACCATGAGTGAATGTGAAATTCAGTGGGATAGACAAACATATGGAGAAATTATATATACTTCATAATGTATTCTCACAGCACAAAAGAAGAATGCACATAGGAAAATAGAAAAGCTGACAGGGGACATATTCCCTGGAGCATAAACAGCACCTGGACCTGTAACACTGTGTATAGTATTGGGAATAATAAGGAAAATACACATTATGCCTACAGGATTGCTGGCAAAACCCAGCACTTTTGCAGATATTAGTAATTTGAATATATGAACATTTTTCACTAATTATCAGGACATATGCATCAAAAGAGCAATGTGATGCCAACTCATTCCAATTAGAATAAATATTAGGAAAATTATGATCTAACAAGGGAGATGTGGGTACAAGCCTTTTCCACAGTGCTGATACTGTAGCAAAGTAAATGGAGCTAAACAATGTTATATTAAGTAAAATGTACTAGTCATAAAAAGATGATACTGCATGTTCCCATTTGCTGAATCTATAAAGAAAACCAATGTCTCAGAAGACAGTGGAATAGCTGTCACTAGACACTAGGGAAGCAGATGGTGAGAGAAAATAAAGAAAGGTCAAATAATGGATACTACAAGGGTTGAATAGGAAGAATTAGTTAAGGTGTTCTACAACAAAGTATGGTAGCTCTAGTTCACAGAAATTTCAGATCTGTCTCAAGAAGAGAAAAAGAATTTAGAGGTTGCCAGGTTATAAAAATGATAAATATTTCAAAAAATAGAGTAATAATTGCCTTGAACTGATTTCACACATTGTTTACATATACTGAATTATTATTTTGTTTCTCATAAATATGTATAAGTAGATTATATTAATACAAGTATTTATAATGAGAAGAATTTTAACAGGACCAAAAGTTGGTTTACATGTTTACTAGTACTATATTTTTCATATAAGTTCATAATAATAGAAATTGTTACAACTGCTTATGAAACATATGTATTTATTTCAGAAGCCATAACCCAGAGCATTCTTAGGAGCACAGGCTACAATAACATTAAATGGGAAGCTCTCCAAACACATAATTTGTAAATAACAGTCATTTACATAATAAAATACTAAATATGCATTAAAATTACTGACCTACAGCTAATTATGTTAAAAATGAAGTGATCATAATAGATAGTATATTTATAAATAATGTAATAATATTCTTTGGTCACAGATAGGTTAATGCTATTTTAGGATGTCTTACAAAAGCAAGAGTAACAATGTTTTTGTTTGTTTACTTGTTTGTTTGATGTTTTTTGTATTTTGAGACAAGGTTTCTCTGTGTCCTGGCTGCCCTGAAACTCAATTTGTAGACCAGGATGTCCTTGAAATCATGAAGATCTGCCTGCCTCTGCTTCCTGAGTGTAGAGGTTAAAGGCATGCATACCCATGCCCTGCAACAATGTACTTTATAGCAAAGTACTTTTTAACAATGTACATTTTTTAGAGTGTCTATATGGAGTCCAAACTCTATATATTTTCAAACAATAAAAAGCAAGGAAAACAGAACTGAATGGAGCTATTTCTACTGCTGGAAGACTTGGATCTAGAAAGGGGAGTCAGATGGCTTGAAGGGATAGGAATGTGCACACATTAGCTGATACTTGGTTTGTTCTGCATTATCACTATGTTCTGCAGTTAAATAGGTACTTCAATGATTTTATCAATAGCATTGTGCTAGAGAGAAAGTAGCTTAAATATGGTACTTAAAACACATGAAAGCATGCCTGTAACAGACAGGTATTTGAAAAAGCCCAGTAAAGGAGTTGCAGCTTCCAAAAGGAAATGACCTAGACAAGCTATAAGAAAATTAATGTAATGTGTGACAAAACTACATAAGACATGAGTCCATGTGGGGAGAAATTACTTGTATGAAAATGAACTTTATTTATCCTAAAATTGCAGCAGTGTTCCAAGAAAAGGAATAGCTAAATGGTTTTAAAATATCCATTTTCTCTATTAAATAACTGTGATCTGGATTCCAAATGATGTTTTAATCATCTAAAATGAAGGTGAAGAATATTCGAAATGCAATTTAAATTCTGAAGAAATTTCTTTGCATGGCACGCTATTTTGTTTTTCAGAGCTCTGGGCTAATGCATCTTCATGGAAAATGATGATATTGTGGCATTTTAAAGTAGATAACATGTCTGAATATAGTCAAAATATATGTAAATCGGTGTATCAAGTAGGATCTAATGGAACTATTTAAACAGGCTTGTTGAAATTTGACCCATAATTGTGATTGTACCAGTGTGTTGTCAATTTTGCTTCCCACTGCTAGTTGATCACTAGGGGACATAAATAGCCATGAAGTGTATAATCGGGACCGCCTTACCATGAGTAGTTATTTAAATTCAGCTTCTCTGTGCTCCTCTGAAATCATGTATATTAGCAATAATAAAGCTAGGAAATAAGTACATGCTTTGCAAATATAATCATGTCTTTATGAAAAGTGTTAGAGATTTTTTCCCCTTCCTTGAGCCATGCTAACCTGTAAACACTTTGCATTTACATTTTACAAAAGCTAACATTTAAGCCTGTTCTACAAACAGAAGATAATTTGGGCTTGTTTCGAAGCACAGCCTTGTTTTGAAAAAAAAAAAAAAAAACAATGGGACCAAACCTTCTATTAAGAAAGGGAATATCAGGAAAACACTTAGATATTTTAAGGATGAAATGACAATGTTATCCCTTACCCCAATTCAATGTGATCAAGCACTCCAGTGAGACCTCCTTTATCACTGTGAGATAAGAAACATTCCTGTCAAACCAATTTGCCAGGGTCACTGTGTCCCTTTTCAATCAAGAAACTTGAGGCCATAATGGTATTGACCCAGAACTGTCCAGGTTATGCATTAGCATAATGGCTGGTCAACCTAATGCATTTTAATGCCATTAACAAGTTCTCATCTCAGGAAGAAAAAGAAAGCACACAAAGCTACAATATTTGCTTTCTGACGGCCACATTTGCAGATAGAACATTTTCCCTTACATTTCGCAGACTGAGTAACACTTAGGCATGTTACACTAATTTCTCGCGGAGTCCAAGAACAGATTACTAGAAAGACAGCATTTCAACATACTCTACACAGCTTGAGCCACAACCATATCAGGATTGCCAATGACCCTAGTTAGGCAAAAATCTAACCTAAAGTCTCATAAGTCATAATTCTATCTTTAAGGGAGAATCAGGATACAATTTCCCTAGAAACTGAAGAAGTAAAATAATGACCTACCCAGTGTCTTAGTTAGGGTTTCCATTGCTGTGTATAGACACCTTGACTAAGGCAACAAGTACCCTCATAGAGGCAGGGAGAGTGGTGAGGGGATGGGGGTTTCTGGAGGGAAGACCTGGAGAGGGGATAGATAACATTTGAAATGTAAATAAAGACAATTTCCAATAAAAAAATAACACTTAATTAGGGCTAGCATGCAGGTTCTAAAGTTCAGTCCCTTATATTCAAGGTGGGAAGCATGGCAGCATCCAAGCAAACATGGTTCTGGAGAAGGAGCTGAGACTTCTACATCTTGAACCAATCGCAGTCCAAAGAGGGTTGTCTCCCAGGAAGCTACAAGGAGGTTTCAAGTCCCTGCATCACAGTGAAATACTCTCTCTAAGAATGCCCCATCTCCTAATAGTACCACTCCCTGGGCCAAGTATATTCAAACCACCACACACAGTGAGTGACTGTTTAACATGTTTCATGCTTGGACCAGGAAGTAGACACATGACTTAGCCACACTGGTGTCCCTGTAGGATTTATGCACACCTGAAGCAAGAAAAAAATCAGTTAACAAACTAGAGCACTACAGACAGAGCCACAATTAATACAGGAAAGATTATTACCACAGACTGGTGAAATTGAGTAGGCAAGACTAATTAATGACTTCTTGAAGCAATGGTTGAATAACAGGAGGTAGAACAATCTAACCTTCTTCAACTCTATTTTTAACCTGAAGTGGTTTCCTATACTTGCACTACTGGTTTTGATGGACTCTGAAGTTGGAAGATTTGTTGGTGACTCAAAGATTCAAACTTACTTTGCTGTGTAGTGTGTAACCTCCTTTGTTACATAGGCTGCTTGGCCCTTCTTAGGACAAGGAGACCACATGAAAAGATGCTTCAGAAGATCACATATCCCAAAGGAACTCCAAGTGGTACCTCCACTCTACTGGCAGATACATCTTAACACTAGCCATGTGCTGCCTTACTGACTTAATTTTTTTCTCTGTTAGTACTGCT
Organism: Mus pahari; assembly: GCF_900095145.1. Classification (NCBI taxonomy): domain Eukaryota; kingdom Metazoa; phylum Chordata; class Mammalia; order Rodentia; family Muridae; genus Mus; species Mus pahari. Next base: position 41,529,076 of record NC_034591.1, read on the forward strand.
TTTATTGTTATTTATAGTAGGCACCATACTCTGTCTTGTTTTACCATCTTTTTTTTTTCTCCCTTTGTGAATGAAGTGTCAACCTTTCTTTTTCTTTTTGTTTTTTTTTTTTTTTTTTTTTTTGGTTTTTCGAGACAGGGTTTCTCTGTGTAGCCCTGGCTGTCCTGGAACTCACTTTGTAGACCANGCTGGCCTCGAACTCAGAAATCCGCCTGCCTCTGCCTCCCGAGTGCTGGGATTAAAGGCGTGCGCCACCACGCCTGGCTAGTGTCAACCTTTCTAAGAAGTAAAGACACTTTGCACTACCTGGTACAATGGCTTATTGAGATTTATAGAGTTCAAAATCAGAACCATAAAAAAATTAATGTGAATTGAGGATGATGTTGGTATTTGATCTTGTCTAGGATGATTTTCCTATGAAATGTAATTTTCATGAACTTTGATATATGAGAGTCTGTAATAGAATCCTTTCCCTGCTGAGTGTTATACAAAGTGTGTAAAAATACTAACTAGTTATTCTCTTCATTAACTGTATTGAATGTGAAGATTAAATGCAGTATGATGCTAATTTTGAGAGAAAGAACAAGATCAGAACAGTCAATTCTGCCACAAGGACTTTAATTGTGTTAATTTTAATTGCGTGAAAGTCCTGAATGTGTGATCTCTGTCACGTGACCTCTATTTTAAGAGATGATCCTGTCTTTATAAATCCATTGCTCAGCCACAATGGCCACAATTAGAAAATGAAATTTTCATAGGATCATGTACATATTTTTGCTTAGCCTTTGGAGACTTTATGAAAGATGTGTCCTTAGACCATTTAACAAGAAAAAAAAATATCATGTTTTCAAAGATGAAATTCACATTAAGTTAGGAATTTTCTAATATAGTTCAGAAGTTATGTTTTGTTCTATTTTGTGAGATACGTTTAACTGTACTTTGTAAAATGTCCATAAACCCATGAAACCTCCAGCAACTCAGCTTGCTGTCCATGTTCTCATATTCTAACAGCATAAACAAACCTCAGCCGTTATGTCCCAGGTTCAGTTGGAAAAAAATAAAGGAAAGGACATTGTAAAAAGTGGCTGAGGTTGAAGCACAACAGTATTTTAAGGAACAGACATAGAAATTGGCACAGACCGTTTTCATGGTATTGTAGAGCTGTATTAATCACATGGCCATATTTAACTTCAACGGGAGGAGAGGCCCTTGGTCCTATAAAGACCCTATGCCCCAGGATAGGGGAATGCCAGGGCCAGGAATGGGAGTCAGTGGGTTGGGGAGCAGCGGGAGGGGGAGTGGATAGGTGGAGGGTGTTTTCAGAGGGAAAACCAGGAAAGGGGATAACATTAGAAATGTAAATAAATAAAGTATATAATAATAAAAAAGAGTATGAGAAAATAATTTTAATTCAATCATTCTACTAGACATGTGCACTAGATATAGCTTAGATGTTTAGTCTAACTTTTGTGGAAGAAGGAAATATTTTCGAGGGCACCTATCAATCTGCCACAAAGGATGTAGACTTAAAAATGAAGGTATGGAAATGAACAATTGAACTGAACAGGAGTAGAGGACCCAAAAATGTGGCTTTTGTAACTCTGTCACAATTGGATTTATTTAATAGCACTTCATTTGACATGTTAATATATCCAATGACAGTGCCTTCACATGGGTATATTATATGGGAAACTTATACCCACATGATGGGAATATATTAGAAGGCCCTATGGAAGTCTAAGCATGTTAACAGTTGTGCACAAAATATACATATGGTCCAAGAATACAAACATGACTACCATATAAAGATTTCATGCTATTTTGGGATTAATTGAAAAAATCAAATAAATACATGTCCTTGGCATAATTTCATCATGAATTTTTGAAGATTCAGGAAAACTTTTTGCCCACTGTCCTCCTTGTAGGAAATCCTTCTAATCCAGCGTAAAAACTACCATAAATATGAATTACATCCAAAATTATGGGCAGGAAGCAGTTCATCCGTATGAACCCTATATCATAAATTATATTCTAATTGCCTAACCTGTCAAGTTCCTATACTGATAAATATTCAGCCGAAGCAAAAAGGGAGAAAACCTTATTATAGACTGAGCTGTATTTAAATGGCTTCTCTGAGAAGGGGGGATTATGTAAAGTAAACGCCTACAGACTTAGAGAAATTAATGAATGTCCAAAAGTATATTAAGGTATTTCATTATAAATAAACTATAGCTCAATTAAAAACAAATAATAAATCATTTATATTAGCCCATTAATTTTATTCATTATTTTAAGTTCCAAAGGAGAGGAAAGAAAAACTTTTAGCTTGCTTGTTTACATCATTAGTGTTAAAAAAATACTGTTTTATTTTTTTGGATTTTGTACATTAAAACACACATAAGTTCATTTCATAAGAATGTATAATAACCTGCAAATATTAATTTTGAGTATATATTCTTATAAACATGAGGCTCCTGCTTACATTCTGTTTATCTAGAAGCCTTTTTAATCTGCTGCAAGCGTCTTTACTTCTTTATTCCTTACACCATGCACCCTTGCCTTAGAATAAATTCCATGTAACTTTCAAGACTAGCACTCCTGTTATCACCAAAATGTTTTATGTTGTCTCTACCTGGAAGCAGGGTCTATCTGTTTGCCCTGTGTGTGCGCTTATCTGAAATATCATACAGCATATTTTTCGTGTAGTATTTTATCATGTCATACAACTCGTCTCTTGAGCCTTAAGTTCCTATCTGATTAGCATGGGCACCGTTACTATCACTGCCTAACACAGGATAGTCAGCATAGACAGAATCCCCAGCCAATGAAATTAAAGCCATCATTAAAAATGAACTAAAAGGGTATTTAAATAAATACCAATTATACTTACATTCTTTTTAAAAAAGAATTTTACTTTTTGAGAAATATATACATGAGAAATGCATTTGCATCCCTCCTCTCCACACCTCCATTCCTTTATGTACTGTCTACATCTCTTCTTTAATTACCATTGCTTTGTGTGTATATATGTGTATTGTGTGTATATATATGGAACCTATTAGCTCCATTAGCTTTGCTCATATATGCAGATGTTTGCTCATACATACCCATGCTCATATACACTCTTGGGATTGGGCATCCTGTATGAGCACTAATCCTGGAAATGAATCTCTCTTCTCAGAAGTAATTGATAATTTGTAGCTCACAATCTAGGAGTGGCACCATATGCAATTGCTCTTGCAAATATGGCATACTGTCATTATGCACATCTTGTTCTAGCAGCTAAGTTGTTGAGAGTTCATGACTGGACCTTCCCTTATAGAGAATATTATCTCGCAGATGTACTAGTCTTTTGTAATTTTCTTCCCTGTCTTCTGTTATGTCCCCTGAGCCTTAAGTGGATGGTTGCATTGTAGATGTAGTCTTGCAGTTGAACACTACTTAGTTACTTCTATGAATTTTGACTAGTTGTCAATCTTTGTGATGGTTATACAATCTGTTGCAAAACCAGCTTCTCTCATGAAGGACAGTTAAGAACAACACTTATATGCAGATATGAGGTTAAGTATACAGTTAAAAATATATTTGTTTAGGTAAATTATGGTAGAAGATCCTCTACTTTCTTCTACATTTCCAGCCATGGGTGGTTGGCTAGGTCTACAGCATCTGGCCTGAATTACCTCCTGTTTAGCATGTTTTAAGTCCAAGACAGTTGATGGCAACCACCAAGAAAGAAAATGATTACTGTTGCCCCATTGTAGATATCTTTCTGGTTGAGTTATTCTTGTTATTCAAAGGCTCTAGAACTAGGTAGGAGTACTAATTATTTCCCTCCCTTGACATCTTATATGGCATCTTTGTAGATTGTGAAAGTTGGTCCTCAGTGAGACAGCATATGGCTTGATTCTTGAAGTCTTGTGTCTGAAGTATGTGATGCCTTCTGCAAGAGGTTCTTTACCTTCATGTAAACAATCAAGGACATATTAGCAACCAAGGACAATGGCAACGGTCTATACTGTTTCAAGGAATCTCTTGGAGTTCCCTGAGGGACAGGTAGATATTCCTTACAAACAAATCTGAGATTAGATACTACTGTTAACTATTATTTCCCACCCCTTTTAATGTGGATCAAGAAACTTTTCATGGTTCAGGGAACATCATGGGAGAGATAACAGAAAGAGTATATCAGCTAGAAGAAGGCATGGGTATCTTAGGATGGAATGGCCTTTGCTTTCTTGAATGCTCAGCAACTATCTTTATCTGCGTAAGAACTAGGTAAGATTAGGCTTTTCAACACTCCTAAGTAGGTGAAATAAGAGCTCAGGAGTCCCTATCCCTTCCTGAATTAGTTATACTGCCTTTATAAGCACTTAATACTCCTTGTAAATATACCTAATAAAACTCATAGGTACACACACACATACACACACACACACACAGAGAGAGAGAGAGAGAGAGAGAGAGAGAGAGAGACAGACAGACAGACAGACAGACAGACAGACAGACAGACAGACAGACAGAGACAGACAGACAGAGAGAGGGGTGAAATTGTAATGGGAAATAACTAGAAGTGGGAGGAAGACAAGAGAAAATAATGGCAATGTGACTGTCGCCAAATAAATAATGTATTAAGAATCAGTTAAATCCATTATTAAGTACAATTAATAAATGTTAATGCATGTTAGGCTTGTGATTATTTGGACTGGAAATGATAAGTGTCTTACCAATCCTGATTTACCACACTCTGACAAGGATGAATAAGACAGGAATAAATAATCTTTAATACACATCTTAACCAGTCATCTTTAAGATAAATAAATGTTTTCATCCATGAGCACTGTGAATTACCATGGCTACTTTTATTTTTTTCTTAGTTATCAAGAAGTAATGAAATGTTATTGTGATTTCTGTGTTCATCTAACTTGGGCTTGTGTCTTTTGTTTTCTGAAATTTTAGTTAATTTTGTGACCCATTAGAAAACTCTATATGACATCTTATCTTGCCAATAAATAAAGCTTTTGCCTCCATCAAATAACTATGGTGAATATAGGTTTTAAAATCCCTACCCAAATTGTGTGGGTAAATATGGCTTGGTTTTTTTTTATTCAACTATATATTAAGTCATTAATAATAGGAAAATCTTGGATTTTACTACTAAAGTTAGCTTTAGTATAATGTGATTTTAAACTCGGCAGACTTTTTTAAAATGTATAAAATGTCAGCTTAAACTCCAAAACAGTATTTTAAATAGAGCAATTTTTAAGTTAGTCTCTTTCCACTGGAATGGTAGCCCTGTTTTCTGCTCCTCCTTTGTACCAGTCTGTACACTTTGACATATGTCATCCTGGAATAGCATAGTAATGACCTTGCCAAGGACCAAGAGGTGTGTCTTAAGGAATTATAATCCTTTGTAACTCGATTTATGTGATTACTGTGTAAAGCAGAGCTTGTTCAGCACTGATGGATGGTGATGCTGCAGGTATTGACTGATCTTCAGAAATATTTATATGACAGGTCCCCTAAGGTTTTGTACATTGTAGGAGAGAACAACTGCATACAGAAAAAGAAATGAGCTGCGAGTCAGACTCCAGAGCAATGCACTTCATTATCATATTTCTTCAATGCCCAGTCTAAAGCTGAACAGTCGCCAGGGCAGAAGCAACAAGCAGCTTTCAGATAAATCCCCTCTGCCCTTTCCAGCCACCACCTTCACAGGGACGTATTTACAGTTCAAAAATTCCTTTGAAACTGTTTGAAAAGGCAAAACATATGTTCAAAATCAAACTCTACTTGAACCACTTAACTTCTAAGTTCAACTTCTTCTTTTGATAGGTTTCTATTCTGGGAGTTGTGGACATGTAGATACCCACAAACCCTAAGAAGCTCATTCAGCCTATTCTGGCAATCTACATAAGTTTATTTATTTTGTTTTCTTTCATTTTGTTTTTTTTTTCTTCATCTTGATTGTTTCTCCTATGATTTTCTCTATCCCCTTGTCCAACTCAGATATAACAATCTTCCCATTATAAATTGAATTTTTCATTAATTATTCAGTCGGAGTCACCAGAAGAAACAATGCCTTGACTAAACTCAGATTTTTTTTCCAGGAGCACAATGTTTCAACAGTGATGCCTTGAGCCAATTAATCAGGTCACACTAGGAAAAACCATCTACAGGAAAGGAAGTGTTGCTAAGAAGTCTTGCAAATGAACACATTAAATTGGGTAGAGTCAGCGTGACTCTCTGTGAAGTTCTCAGTGGATGTAGCTAAGGGCTGAAAGTGGTGGAACTCCAAATCATTGTTTTAAACAGCCACATCAGGCCTCTACCGATTATCCTCCATGGGTGTTTGGTTAACAAACTCCTATTTAAGGATAATTTTCTTTTCAGAAATGACTCAAAGTTTATTATTTTGTTCCTTCGTTATATCAAAATCTACCCATTTTTTTTTATAACATCTTATATACTAGGATATGTGCTCTCACTAGGAGTTCATGGGAGTAAGGAGTGTTCTTCCCAGGTGGAATGGATTTGGCTCCCAAGCCTAACAGACACCCAAGCTCTCCCCTAGGGCATTAAGTTGGTGCTTTACCTGAGTTTCTCTGATCATGAATGGACCTCTCTGTCCCGGCTGGTAATTTACATCACTAGCAAAGGATAGCTCATCAGACCAGTTCCATCGTTTTGGGGTAGAGTCTCCATCATCTCCTCCATCAAATCTATCATTTAGGACTCTGTCCCCCTTTAGAAACAAATGATGCAGTGAAAACTGCCAGAGAGTAGTGACCCTTACACACAATGTTGCCTTTCTCAGTCAGGATATGCACTTGGAGTGTGTGAGGGAAAACTGCTTTCTCTGTTTCTGTTTTATTTATTTTGAAATCTGGAAAGGTGTGATGGCTTTTCTGATGTCTGATGTCTAGATTCGAGGATGAAACATCAATTTAAAAATTATTATAATAGGGACTGGAGAGGTGGCCCAGCAGTTAAGAGCACTGGCTGCACTTTCAGAGGTCCTGAGTTCAATTCCCAGCAACCATGTGGTCGCTTATAGCCATCTACAATGTGATCTGGTGCCCTCTCCTGACATGCAGGTGTATATAGAGATACAACATACAACATGCCTAATAATAATAATAATAATAATAATTATTATTATTATTATTATTAAATCTTTAAAAATACTATAGTAAATACAATCTGTAGAGCTTAGCCATTTATCATTGATCTCATAAGCATTTTATTTTTTATTATTTTTCCCATAAACCCTCTTTTCTTTTATTGGAAATAGGGTGAGTTTTTTTTTTTTTAAATATAATATATTTTGATTATAGTTCCCTTCCCTCTGCTCCTCCCAATTCCTTCCCACCTCCCCTCCCATCCCACCCTGGCCTTTATGCCCTTCTTTAGAAAACAAATAGGTATCTAATGATAATAATAAAATAAGATACAATAAGTGTGACAGCTATTTTTTGGTTGTTAACGTGACTACATCTGGAACTAAGAGGGTACGCCTGTGAGTGATTTTCTTAATTAATAAGTTAATTCTAAGGGAGGAAAGAATAAAGAGGAGGCATATTTATAATCTGGATGTGTGATTTTTCTACTATTTCTCTTTGTAAAATTAAAACAATTAAAAGCACCAAGTTCAACATTAAATATAATTTCCAGATCACAGTAAAAAAATGATGCTAATATTTCAGAGTTTCAGTTTTAAAACTACAGGGTAAAAGTTGTAGAGATGGTTCCGTGGTAAAGTGGTTGTAGTGTAAGCATCGATATCTGAGATCAGATCCTTAATACTAAAAGCCAGAGTAGCTGTAATAGTCTATAAACCCAGTGCTGTTGGAGGGAAGAGATGGGTACAGACTGGGGACGCGCTGGGACTCACAGCCAAGTAGTCTATCCAAGATAGCAATCTTCAAGGGACAAACAACAAACAAAAAAGTAAAAGAAGACATCTGACAATGTTCTCTGGCCTCCACATGCCAACACACAGTCAAGGTTCCCTCCCCTCCCGGACCCCAGCCAAAGACACACTTACAAATTAGTCTCTGAAGTAAGAGCACATTGCTAACTGAGAAAAAAAAAAAAAACGAAGGTAAAGGCTAAGGAGGTTACTCAAGTGATGCATTTCTTGCCCACTGTGCAGAAGATTCTGGAGTCAATCACCAAATTTTATAACCCAGATATGCTAATGTACACCTGTTATCTCAACATGGTGACAAATGGCAAAATGCACTCACAGTGTTTTCAATACCAATATCTGAGAGTTCCAGTCATCTCCTTATTGTGTATTCTTTTTCATTCTTTCACTTTTCCCGGCCCCTTTCCGTCAATTTTCTGGATTCAGTCTGCTATTTTACTATCTGCTTTCATTTTTTTTTCTAAAAATAAGCATAAGGTGCTATTAATTCTGGTTTATAAGAGTAGGAAATGATGAAGCAGTTCAGTAGGTAGAGGCACGCATCCAGCAAGCAAACTCATGACTTGAGTTTGATCCCTCCATCCCACATAAGACAGATGGAGAGAACCAATTCTAAAAATTGTGCAACACTACATGCATACATCCATGTGTGCATACATGCATGCGTGTGAAATGATAATGATATAAACCTTTACATTATTCAGCAGGGCTATACTCTCTGCGAGATATCCTCTGCATCTTGTGGACTTAGCCCTTTAAAACCCAAAAGATTCATAGATTCAAAAAGGTTCATAGATAGATTCAGTCAAGCATGGGTGAATGTACGTAATATGAAGCCTTCAGCTCTTGCAATTTGGAGGAAGCCACATTAAGAAATAAGGAACAAAATAATGAATACAAAATTAAGTTCAGGGCCTTGTAAAGGACCCTTGCAAGTGAGGGTCCGGAAGCATCATTAGCTGCACAGCAAATCCGCCTCTGCATGGCTATATTAAAAGCTTTGAAAAATTTTTTTACACTTTTTTCTACCCTCTAAAACAGTCATAATTAGATAGCTGCTTCCTGATGTATCTCCCCTAAGTTATATAAGAATAAATAATGAAAGAAACATGTTAGCTCAGATCTTGCAGATCTTCTTAAGTGGGTGTTAAATATAAAAGCTACTTCACAGTAATTAAGTGACTCTTTTTGGTAAGCACAAATATAGTGTACCAAAACATAATTTTGGCTCATTGGACACTTTTACTTATATAACTAATAGTGATGCCAAGTAATATTACTATGTCTGTTAAAATAATCCTTTAGTGCAAAACATGGTAAATAGAGTAGTGTCTGAGTTCTTAGACAGCTCCTTATTGTGCTAACAAAATGAATTCAAAGCAATGAATCTGAAACATGCTAGCTTTCTTCTGCTTCATCATTTTTATATAAACCTTAAAATTATGACCTCAGGGGTATGGGTCTATTTTTATCATTCATTGAAAAAAGCCTTCATCTTGCTTCTTATTGTAAATAACTGACTCTACAATGCTTGTCCCTTGTGTTATATTTGATGGCAACTAATTGTTAGTTGGTTTTAATTATACATCATAGTCTTTGTTCTGGAGACAATCCAAAGAGTAGATCATCTCAGTGTGTAATTTACTGAAACAGTTTCTAGGCAGACTGCCATACCAAAGACCATGTGGTACAATTGTCATTGAAATTAGAAAAAATATTGCTATACATATTTGAATTAAGGATGAAGGGGTAGTTCTGTACATTATGGCAATCTGTGCAAAGTGTTAGGAAGGCTTAAATTTAGCTATAGGCTTGTTTCTAAATGTAATTATAGTAATACACACACACACACACACACACACACACACACTCCTGAGATAAAGCATTGGTGAATACTGCTTCTGAATTACTCATGGATATTGATATGAATTTTTTAACAGGTGAGTAATTATTGCTTGCATCTGAATATTGGCCAAGACACAACACCAAATTATCCCATTTCAAAACATAGACTTCTTTGACCTTCTTAAATAAAGAGTTCAAACTCTGCTTAGTATTTGTATGTGTTAAAGATAACATTTTTACCAAATGTTTAAAATTGAGAAAAATATTCACTCTGTATTTTAAATGATGAATTTATTTTCATGATATATTAAGCATAAATTCTGTTAGGTACCGTGGAATATATTGTCAATTCTATTTTATTTTTGTTGCATTTATTTTAAAAACAATGAAGAATTCTTAGATGAAGACTAGCAGGATGTGGCCAATGGTAGAAATATACTGTTCCTTTTTGAAGTAAATGGTGATCTCCCTATCTTGCTCATCAGGGCATGTATCTGAGCATTTCTGACAGTCTTAAGCTAGTTTTCAACAGAATTAAAAACAAGGAGAGACACAAAGCTGATCTTGGAGAATTAACATTAGCTATATAGATAGAGGCTGAAAACTTGTTTTCTTTATTTCAGACTTCTGCATAACATGTGACTGATAAAAACATTTCTGAAATTAAAATGTATTGTAATGTTTCATTATTTACTCTGAATAAGAGAATTTTAAAGTGTGTTACACACTGTATTTGCTTTCAATCATTTCCATGGGATATTCCAACTCAATCAAAAATATGAAATATTGGGTTGTATTTCACAACAGGGGGAATGTTGCTGATTTGTCTTTTTAAATTACTTTTCTTCTAATCTCTGAAAGCACATTATTTTCAGAGCCATATGCAAAACAGAAGAAAACCAAGAAGGATGACCATTG
>NC_034591.1:41540136-41558813 GCF_900095145.1 Mus pahari
TGGGAGTGGGTGGGTAGGGGAGCAGGGGCGGGGGAGTATAGGGAACTTTCGGGATAGCATTTGAAATGTAAATAAAGAAAATAATAATAATAATAAAAAAGAAAAGAAACAAGAAAAAAAAAGAATGTGTAGCATAGGGTAAAATTTTGTTTAATAAGGTATGACCTTTTGCCATATGCCAGTAAGTATGGTCAAAGATGTGTATAGAAAAATCAGATTAATACCCTTGAATGGCATAGGGAGAGACAGTGTCCTGGTAATTGTGTTAGAGTACCAGAGTAAATGATGCTAAGATCACAGATTCCACTTATGGACCAATTAGCTTGTCTTTGCTCTTCAGCCATAGATTGCATATAGATTAGATCTCGTCACGGCTTTGTGCATTTGTGTTTTATCTCCTCCAAAAAGGATTTAAAGAGCAAACAAGAGAGCTATGCAGAAAACAGAAACTCAGTAAAAAATAATACAAAGAGCCTCTGAGGCCATATTTCCTAAGACTGCTGCTATAAAATATAAAAACAGAAATTGAACTGTACTGATTAATATAAGCTAGAAAATGTTTAAAATGAGTTTTCTATTTTTTACCCCTTAGGGGTCTAAAATTCTAAGACCAACCTTCTATCTCTCCCTCTTTTATTAGATTTTTCTTTATTTACATTTCAAATGTTATCCCCTTTCCTGGTTTCCCCACAGAAAGTCTCCAGTCCCCTATCCCATCCCCACTCCCCCTGCTCACCAACCCACCCACTCCTGCTTCCTGGTCCTGGTATTTCCCTACACTAGGGCAGCAAGCCTTCACAGGACCAAAGCCCTCTCCTCCCATTGATGACTAACAAGACCATGATTTATTTTTATTTATGCATATACACGTGTTTACCATGTGCATATTTGTGGTAACAGAGGCCAGAAGAAGTCATTAAATCCCCTGGAATTGGAGTTAAAGGTGGTTGGAGCTGAGTGAAGTGGATACCAGGAACAAAACCCCTCTCCTCTTCAAGAGCAATGTGCTCTCAAAACTACTAAGCCATTTCTCCATTCCCTAAAATACTTTTAATAGAGTAAATACATTAAGCATTTATCTAATTTATTTATTAGGAACTAAGATTAAATATAGACTGCATTTAAAATCGAAATAAATATAAAATATAAATAACTATAGACATAGAAATTTATAACTAAACCCAGAAACTACTGCAGATGCCAACAAGAGCTTGGTGACAGCAGCCTGATATAGCTGTCTCCTGAGAGACTCTGCCAGTGCCTGACTAATACAGAAGTGAATGCTCACAGTCATCCATTAGATGGAGCACAGGGTCTCCAATGAAGGAGCTAGAGAAAGTACCCAAGGAGCTGAAGAAGGGGTTTGCAGTCCCATAGGAGGAACAACAATATGAACTAACCAGAAACTCCAGTGCTCACTGGCACTAAACAACCATTCAAAGAAAACACATGGAGTGACTTGTGACTCTAGCTACATATGTAGCAGAGGATGGCCTTGTTGGTCATCAATGAGAGGAGAGGCCCTTGGTCATGTGAAGGTTCTATGCCCCAGTATAGGGGAATGCCTGGGCCAGGAAGCAGGAGTTCTGGATTGGTGAGCAGGGTGAGTGGAGAGGGGATAGGGGATTTACAGAGGGGAAACTAGGAAAGGGAATAACATTTGAAATGTAAATAAAGAAATATCTAATAAAAAAGAAATGTATCACTATAAAGGTTTCTTAGGCATAACTATATACATAACAAGTCATATATTTAAGGTAGAATTTTCTGTTAAGTCTCATGTGATTTTTCTCTTAATTTCTGTCTACTCCACTTATTTAGATTGTTAGATGGTATTAGAATGTTAATAATCACCATTATTTATTTGTTTGCTGAAGGAAGTTCCATAGTAAAAGAGGATGAAAAGTGCAGTTTTTGAATTTATTTCTTGGCATATTTTATGCATTTATGTATATTATTATGACTACATCTATATTATCTTATGACAAATTAAACATATAGCTCATTTGAGTGTCACAATGGTTATTAAACATTAATTTAGAACAACACACATTATGGAATATAGTCATCCTTTAATCAATAGCTAAACATTTTAGAGAAATGGAGATCAAGGACCGATAAATTGAAGCAAGCTGTAATCTTAGATGAATAAAAAGTACTATTATGAACAAGGCTTACAGGGCTTTATCAACTTCATTGATATAATGGAGAATGGGTATTAATTGAATATTATTGCTGTATGTGGCAGAAATCTTTGATCATGTCCATATGATCTATAGTCATGTTCTTAATACTAATACCACTTGAGCTTCATTGTGTGAAGAAATATTATATTTCAGATTAACATTTATGGCTTATGGATAAGGGTGCCCACATCCCACCGACTGATTGTTGTGGTTTAAAGACAACATTGTGGAGTTTATCTTCTCCCTCCATCTTTTCTGACATTGAGCTCAGTTTTTCACATTAGAGAAGCAATGCTATTTATCCACTAAGCTGTTTTTCTGACCCTGCTCTGAGAGTTCCTATGTTTACATAAAATAATAAGCTGGATTTGGTGTATATGTGTGTGTGTCACACACAACAGCATCTCCAAAAAGTTGTGTTCTGACCTCTGTATATACTTCATGGCCACTAATAATAAATAAAATACTCTTTTTAAATAATGAAATTCACAGTAGCATTAGTAATGTAGAAGAGGAGCATAAGTAAGAATTATAAACATAGATTCTACTGTAAGTTTGTGAGTCTGTCTGTCCTAGATTCTGAACAATCTCACATTTATTTTCTTCTCCATTGTGCAGCAAAGTTGCAGGATATAAATTTAACACAAATAAACCAGTAGCCTTCTTTTATAAAAATGATAAACAGGCTGAGAATGAAATTAGGGAAACAACTCCCTTCACAATAGCCACAAATAATATAAAATATCTTGGGGTAACTCTAACCAAACAAGTGAAAGACCTGTATGAAAATAACTTTAAGTCTCTCAGGAAAGAAATCAAAGATCTTTTTTTAAAAAAGGGGGGGTGGGTGGGTGGGGTGGGGAGAGATCTCCCATGCTCATTGGCAGAATTAACATAGTAAAAATGGCCATCATACCAAAGGCAATCTATAGATTCAATACAATTCCAAAACAATTCTTCAAAGACACGGAAAAAACAATTCTCAAATTCATCTGGAAAGGCAGAAAACCCAGAATAGTGAAAGCAATTCTTCACAATAAAAGAACGGCTGAGGGAATCACCATCCCTGACCTCAAGCTTTACTATAGAGCAATAGTGATTAAAAAAAAAACAAACAAAACTGCATGGTATTGGTACAGAGACAGACACATTGATCATTGGAATAGAATTGATGACCCAGAAAATAAACCACACACTGATGGTCACTTGATCTTTGACAAAGATGCCAACAATATACAAAGGAAAAAAGAAAGTATCTTCAATAAACGGTGCTGGCTTAACTGGCTGTCTGTATGTAGAAGAATGAAAATAGACTCAAATTTTTCACCTTGTAAAAAGCTCAAGTCCAAATGGATCAAGAACCTCAACATAAAACGAGATACACTGAACATAATAGAGTAGAAAGTGGGAAAGAGCCTTGAACTCATTGGCATAAGGGAGAAATTTCCTATACAGAACTCCAATGGCTCATGGTGTAAGATCAAGAATTGACAAATGGGACCTCATGAAACTGGTAAGCTTCTGTAGGACAAAGGACATAGTCAATAAGAAAAATAGGCAACATACAGATTGAGAAAAATATCTTCATTAACCCACATCTGATAGAGGGCTAATATCCAAAATATAAAAAGAACTTAAGAAAGTAATCACCAAAAAATTAAGCAACCCAATCAAAAACTGGGGTATAGAAGTAAACCGAGAATTCACAACTGAGGAATCTAGAATGGCTGAGAAGCACCTAAAGAAATGTTCAAAGTTCTTAGTGACCTGAGAAATGCAAATCAAAACGACCCTGAGATTCCATCTTATACCAGTCAGAATGGCTAAAATCAAAACCTCAGGTGACAACACATGTTGGAGAGGATGTGGAGAAAGAGGAACACTCCTCCATGGCTGGTGGGATTTCAAACTGGTACAACCACTCTGGAAAACAATCTGGAGTTTCCTCAGAAAACTGGAAATAGATCTACCTGAAGACCCAGGTATACCATTCTTGGGAATATACCCAAAGATGCCCCAACATGCCACAGGGCCAAGTGTTCCACTATGTTCATAGCAGCCTTATTTGTGACAGCCAGAAGCTGGAAACAACCCAGATGTCCCATCACAGAATGGATTCAGAAAATTTGGTTCATTTATTCAATGGAATGTTACTCAGCTATTAAAAATGAGGACATCCTGAGTTTTGCAGGCAAATGGATCAAACTAGAAAATATCATCCTAAGTGAGGTAACTCAGACCCAAAAGGACATGCATGGTATGTACTCACTAAGAGGTGGATATTAGCTTTAAAAAAAAAAAAAAAAAAAAAAAAAAGTGCAGAATACCCAAGATACAGTTCACACATCTCAAAAAGGTCAACAAGCTGAAGTGCCCAAGTGAGGACACTTCAGTCCAGTTCCACTTGGGAGGGAGAAGAAAGCAATCGCAAGTGGGGATGGAGAGAGGGACCTGGGAGGGAAAGTGGGCAAGGGAGTGAGTGGGGAGAGAGGGGAACCTGATCTGGTATTGGCTGAAAGAAAAGAACTGAGGCCCTGAGGACCAGCAGAAAGAATGGAAACAGGTAACTTCAGGAAGTAGGAGTATGGGAGACACTCTAGAATGCACCAGAGATCTTGAAGGTGAGAGATTCTCAGGTCTCAAAAAGGGGACCTTAGATGAAATGCCCAACAAAGGGGAGAGGGAACTTATAAAGCCCACCTCCAGCAGGAAGACAGGGCATCAAATGAGGGGTATGGGGCATCCCATATTCACAACTCTAACCCATAATTGTTCCTGACAGAAAGAATTAAAGGGATGGAAATGGAGAGCAGCCTAAGGAAAAGAAGGTCCAGAGACAGGACTAAAGAGGGATCTAGCTCAAAGGGAGTCCAAGGTCTAACACTATTACTGAAGCTATGGAGCACCCAGAATGACCACACTCCAGAAGACCAAACAAGCAGATTAAAGTGTCAGATGAAGATATTTGCACCCAACCAATGGACAGAAGCAGCTGACCCCTGTTGTTGAATTACAGAAGGCTGAAAGAAGCTGAGGAGAAGGGTGATCCTGTAGGAGGACCAGCAGTCTCAGTTAATTTGGAACCCCGAGATCTCTTACACATTGGATCACCAAACAGACAACATCCACCAGGTGATATGAGGCCCCTAACACACATATGTTTGTGTTCATTCAGAGATGATGCACCTAACCTTCAAGAGGCCCCAGGGAGTTTAGATGCCAGGTAACATGGGGTAGGGACATCTATATGCAGACAGGAGGGTGGGGAGGATGTATGGGATGTGGAGCAGTAGGAGGGTGGACAAGGAGAGGAAGGGATTAAAATATGGAGTTTAAAATTAATTAATTAATTAAAAAAGATATTAAAAGTCTGTCTTACTGTTTTATAATTTTAGTGTCTTTGTCAGTTTTTCTCCCTTATTAACTGCTTTTCACATTAAAGCACATTCATTTCCAAAGAACTGTAGGCAACTGAGGAAAGGTGGGAGTGGGAGGTGCCATTCTCACAAGACAAGAGCATGTCAATTGTTTGTCCTGTATCAAATGTTCATCTCTGAAAGCATACATTCAAGCAACCTTATAGGAGTTCAGTAATATATATATATTGAACTTGAAAGATAATGGGGCGGTATATGTAGGAGAGTTTGAAGGTTGTGGAGAGGAAAAGGAATGAAAACCTTTGTAATTAAATTATAATCTTAAAAGTAAACAAAAGAAACTTGAAAATATAAATGAATATGTGTATAAGCACATTTGTGAGGTTAATCAACAGAAAGAATTAAACATATTTTCTTTTTGTACATTCATTTAGGAAAAGATTTTTGAACAAATAAAATATTTCTCTGCTTGGAAACATCAAACATTTGATTACAAAGAGCATTTCCTTTCCTAGTGTAGGTACTTTTAGATTTTACTTGAGAGCAACCTGTGTGGCTGGTGGCTGGGAATGCCAGTTGATTAGCATGCTTAAGGACTCAGGCTTGACCCCTAGCGCTGCATAGAGTGAACTTCCTTATTCAATTAGCACTTATCATTCCATTATCTACAAGAGGTGAAATTGCCAATCAGAAATAAGCATTGACTTTTTGCAGGGCCTTTAACCAAAATTTAAAGTGTGTGGAAAATACTTTAAAATATTATTCTATGCAGTTATGTACAGAGAAAGCATTCTCTTAGTGAGGGTGTGAGTGTGTGTGTGTGTGTGTGTGTGTGTGTGTGTGTGTGTGTCACCAGAAGTTCTTTAGCCAAAGAACAGCAGATATTAATTTTTTATAACATTTCATTCACCTATGGATGTTGTACCTCTGTATTTGAAGGAGGTTTCTAGAGAGATAAGTAAAAGAATGGGAGCAGCCTGTACATTCCTGCCATTTATTCTACACACAGGATGCATACTATTTCCCACCAAGGTCTGAGAAGAAGATCTTCTTTGTTTAAATGGTTGTTTTGTTGTTGTTGTTGTTGTTGTTGTTTATTTTTATTTTTAGATTTGCAGTGTGTTGTCCAATATAGATGCTTTAGTACATTTCACTAAGGTATGAAATAAAGTCAAGGGCATATCAGTTAAAGAGATAAACAAAAAAGAAATGCCTCAACATTTCTAATGCCTTTTCAACTATTCTTTTAATTATATGAACTATTTAAAACAAGTCATGATAGCATATAAAACCTTTCTCGTTACAGAAGTATTTTTCTTGCTATGGGATTTGTCTTTACTAGCCTTGGTGCTCTCTACTGTAGTGATCCCTGTGATCTGCATCATGTAGCACTACCTAGGGGCATCAAGGGAATGGACAAAAGACAGACAGACAGACTCACATACAGGAAGGCTGAGATCAGCGAGGGTGTCTCTTACCACATCAGTGCAGAACCACACTCTTGGGAAATTTCTGTATTATACTTCTAATATGCACAGAACATTTTGAAAAATACTTTAAAATATTATTTAAGCTGTTATGTATAGAGAATGCATTCTCTTTCTGAGTATGTGTGCATTTATGTGTTTGTGTGTCTGTCTGTCTCTGTGCATATAAGTGTGTTCACACAGTGCGTATTTGGAGGCCAGGATATAAGTTGGGTGTCAATATTCCTTATCTCTTGAGACAAGATGTCTAGCTGCTAACCTCTGTGTGCACCATACTAGAGTGATCCAGGGAGTGTCTTAACTCCTCCCAACTGACTATAGAGCCACTGGAATAACAGACATGGTCTATAGTATCAGGATTAACACTGTGATTTGGATTCAAACTCATAGCCTCATTCTTGTAAAGGAGTGACTCACCTACCAATTTATCCCCCAATCACTAAAAATTCAGGCTCTTTTCATGGTTGAAATTAATCCTTAGGTTCATAAACATCAAATATTTATTTATTTTGGCAACATATTAGATAATGCTGTAGAATATTTAACAGATTGTCTCTTAATTCTACTGTTGTTTGTGGACATTTATTACATTCATAAATAGAATGGGATATGTGTCTTCATGTATTATAAGAAACTACTATAATTAGTTTTATGTGTATATTACAATGCTGCAATGCAAAGTAAAACCGGTTTTTAGTTTCATAATACTTTGTCATACCATATTTATATACGTATAAAGGATCTCATCTCTTGCAGAAAAATATTTTCCACCATTTTTCAAGGTAGCATAATGTTTCAGTTAAGCACATTAGCAATATCTTCAGAGGTACCACAATGCATCTTGTTACTTTAAGGAAAAATATCAGTCTTTATAATTAATTTAACCAAAAATGACCCAAATTTTAACTAGTCCACTTCTTTGCCTCTGACTTTCATCTGTCCCTAAAAATGAGCTTTTCTCTGTATTTTCGATATAGCACAGAAAGTATCACATGACATGGAATGAGGGATACTTAAAAAAAAAAAAAAAAAAAAAAAAAAAAAAACCTTTAATGGAGTTTACCAAGAGATTAAGTTANTTTTCGATATAGCACAGAAAGTATCACATGACATGCCTCTTTTATTTCTCAGAAAAAAAAAAAAAAAAAAAAAAAAAACAACCTTTAATGGAGTTTACCAAGAGATTAAGTTACTGTCTCCACTTGACCCCAACAGTCCTCAGAGCAGTCATTACTGCAAACAAACATCATCAAGTGATTTCTGCAGGTTGCTTCCAACAGTGATGGCTGATATATAGAGTCTAATGTTGTTTGCAACCTTTTGTCTGTGTTCAGCAAATGTTTTTCTCAATACATATATGTGTACATGAATTTCTCTGGATCAAGTGCTTGGAAGATGTATAATGTGAGACCTGGGAATCCAACCCATATAGTCATCAAACTCAGACACTGTTGCAGATGTCAAGAAGTGCTTGCTGACAGGAACCTATTCTAGCTGTCTCCTGAAAGGATGCTCACAGCTAACCATTAGACTGAGCTCAGGGACCCCAAAGGGAGGATTTAGAGAAAGGACTGAAGGAGATGAAGAGTTTTACAACCTCATAAGAAGAATAACAATATCAATCAATCAGTAATCCCAGAGCTCCCAGAGCTCCCAGAAATCCCAGAGACTAAACCACCAACCAAAATGTACACATGGAGGGACCCATGGCTCCAGCTGCATATGTAGCAGAGGATGGCTTTATTTGGGATCAGTGAGAAGAGAGGCCCCAATATAGGGGAATTTCAGGGCAGTGATGTGAGAATGGGTGAGTGGGTGGGGGAGCACAGTCATAGAAGCAGGGGGAGGAAGGATAGGATAGGGAGTTTCCGGGGGTTACAGGGAAAGGGAATAACATTTGAAATGTAAATAAAGACACTATCCAATAGTATGTGTTTGTGTGTGTGTGTGTGTGTGTGTGTGTGTGTGTGTGTGTGTGTGTTATATCAGTTTATAATTCATGGGATTTCCAAGGCAAGTAAAGTTGGTAGTCACACCGTTCTCATAAAATCAGGCTAAAATTAAACAGGCTGACTCTCCAGTGCAGCACACAAGATCTTAAGTGATCTGAAGTTATATTATTAACGTGGCTGTACAGACCAACAAAATGTTACCATTTTTTAATATAAAAGATATTTTCATAAAACTCTAATACTAGAGTTTATGACTGGTAATTTATGAAGTATATGTACTAGGAGTCACCAGTTTGGATACTATGTTGGATAAGCTTTCTTCTACCTAAATAGTTGCCAAATCACAAGTTTTGGCATTGATGTTATGAGAGATATGGAGTCTTTTGACAATGAAATAATAAAAATGTAACTGATCCAAGTGTTTTGCAAATACAAGAGGTTTTCATGTAACTTAGGCTCACCAGTAGAAAGAATACTAACAAAGAGGAGATAAGGATGGTATCCAAACAGAGAGAGGCCAGAATGTATTGATCTGCCACAATGAACTAATGAGTCAGTCACTCCCTTACCTGAAGTACTTAAGTAAATCACCCTGGCAAGGAAAACTTTCCATGTTTTTTCCCTTTGTCTTCTTCGTCCAAAGTGGTGTTAGCAGGCTTGCTTTCCCTCAAACACACCATCTAATAATACTATACACATTCAGTTGCTTATTTTGGTTTATCTGTCTTGATACCAAGACTATGACCTCCTAAGGACAGTGATTAGTGTATTTAAGAAGTACATTTATACCAGGCCCATGTAAGCATTCATTAGATATTAAATAAATGAAAAAAAAAAAAGATTGAATCAATGTGAAAAGCATTGTATAACATACACTTAGCTTTATAATTTATTTTCTTCATTGGTGACATAAAGAAGTATCTCTAGACTATTTGAATATAATAATTCATAATATTTCATTTGTTCCTGGTAATTTAATTATGACAGTCACCTATTAGCAATGTGATTATTTAGGGAGTTTACTATTTCCCTTCTTGAGATCATTCTCATTGTTATAATTGGAGAAAAATAATGTCTATCTGAAAGACTTCAGTGAAGAGAACGTCTCCAGAAAATATTAGATTGGAGTAATATTGAAATATTGGGTAAATGCACAGCTGTTCATCATTGAGAACATTTAAGTTCCTAACAGCATTAAATCCCAGCCCATTTGTATTATATAATAACAGACTCACCTCTCCAACACCTTCCAGACCTGGCACAAATGGAATTTCTCCACTTATGCTTTCTTTTAATTCAGTTGATTGGAACAGCTTGAGATAAATTGCCTTTGCCCTAACTCATAGTATGAATTACCAACTAGTATTATTTATTCATACCAGTGCATCATTCATTGACATTAAATAATCAAAAATTGATTGTATTTAGGAAGATCAACAATCCTATGCTTTGCTGCACTTTAAAAGACAAATAATTCACAACCTTCAGAGGAACAGATAAGAATCTGCACTATTTCACATATGCCAGAGAAATAGGACATTTTTATTTACATTAAAAGTTGGACAAATGGCATTTAAAATTAATGGAAAATAACTTAGGTAAACTAACTTAAAGAATTTTAAAATGTATAGATATTTTATCATGAATATAAAGAGTTTCAATATATATTTTTATCAGATTTCCGAATCTTTTTATAAAAATCTGTTAATAAACACAGTTCTACTAACTATTGGGTTGCATTAGCATCACATTAGCATCTTCTAACCTTCAGAAATTAAGAAAAGGTAAGTAATTATGCTATTAACAGTTTGCCTTAGAATCAACTAATTAATCATTCATTGCCCATGGCACAAATAAGTCATTAGTCTTGTGGAGGCTCATTATAAGGAGCGGCATGTGGACAGTTCACCCGGGTAATCCTTTCTGAATGTTGATAAGGTTATTTCTAGATGACACATCTATGTTAGGATCAATTGTAATAGATCAGTCAGTTTTTCCTCCTTCCTTTAAAGAGTCATAGAGAGTAGAGTATGTTAAAACCAGCTAAGTGACGCTCGGGCATGTGTGAGGATTCTTCCCAGGGAGAGTAAATAAAGAATGGAGCAGCTTTCCAATGAAACTAGCTTTTCTATCTTTATTTTTTAATTTGGACAGCTCACAAACATCTATAAACGCGGACACACATTCTGAAGCATGTTTTGAGAAATATACACTTTGAAGTTTAATGTTTCAGGATATTGGAGCCAGAAAGTAGAGGCAATTGATAATGATGTTTCAGCTCTAGTTTTCTTCCCACAGAAAATACTTAAGTGGTCTGGATTTAGATTGTGTTGATGTGAGAGCTGAAAATATAACATGTGATTGTACTGAAATATAGGATTTTTAAAATTCACAGATTTATTTCACTAAAATTACCTTGTGGTTTCATTAATTAAGAAAAGTAGAAGAGTCCTGGATTAGATGGATACAGTATTGGTAGATTAGTATAAATGGGCATAAAGAAACCTTGACTAATTTTAATTATACCATTTGGGAGTTTTGTTTCTTTGTTTTCCAAAATAACAGATCACTCTTCTGCACATGTCAGTATAATAGAATTCATCATTAAGATAAAATTCACATTAAATGTTAGAAAACCTACTTGAAGACATCAATAAAGTAATTTAAAATAGTTTCCAAGGGTACAGCTAACAGCATTGAATATTCAAGAGCTGTTATGAAGGCTATTGGACTTAAACCATGCCACTGATCTAGCAAAATACACACGGCAACACTAAAATGGTATTATAAGCAATTTAAACCTACTAATGAGCACATAAATATAAATTCATTAACAATAATGGCCAGAACTCTGCCCTTGGATAGTTACATGTTTCCTACATTGAAGCCAGTGGGACATACAGTAGAAGCACCAGGCAATTGATCTGATGATTTATTTTGTTACAGGTTGTCTAATTATTCTTTCATGACACATGTTACTGGAAAATAATTTGAAAATCTAAATAATAAAAACTAAGCCTTATTTTCCTATCCAATGACTGCTATGACTTAAAGGTCATCTCATGAGCAGAGAATGGCCCATGTCCTCACTTACCTACATCACAAACCCATAAGGCATAGGATGGTCTGTACCCAATAAAGAAGTGAATAAATAACACTGTCAAAATGCCTGGGATAGGTTATGAGGCAGATCTCCCTTACAGCTCACATGTCTCAAAATGCTACATAAATTGACAATGTTCAAACTATAGATATCTGAAAATATACATCTCACTGTGTTTATGTACAGGCTACTATGACAATTTGAATATTACAGTCCATTATTGTGTCCTAGCTTAAATGAGTGTTTTTAGAGTATGTTTCAATAGGAAATTCAGTCATTCAATCATGCTAAGTTTTGTATTAGCTTTTTTGTTCATGAAAAAAATGAGGCTGCTTATTTACTTCATTTACTTTAAGTTTTTTAAATAGTTCGTGGTATTTATGAGAAACCTTCTGTGATGGCTTGTATATGCTTGGTCCAGGGAGAGGCACTATTAGGAGGTGTGACCTTGTTGGTGTAGGTGTGTCACTGTGAGCATAGGCTTTAGTATCCTCACCCTGGCTGCCTGGCAGTCTTCCACTAGCAGCCTTCAGATGAAGATATAGAACTCTCAGGTCCTCCTGCAGCATGCCTTGGCTAGATGTTACCATGCTTCCATCTTGATGATAATGAACTGAACCTGTAAACCAGCCCCAATTCTATGTTGTCCTTGCCTTAGCCATGGTGTCTGTTCATAGCAGTAAAACTGTACATAAGACACCTTCAGAGAAGATCATATTTTGAATATAAGTGCTTTTGGGAATACAGGATATGAAATGTTTCCATAATTCTTTCTGAAGGACAATTTTTAAATATCTAGGAATGTCAAGGACCATAAAGATATATGGTATAAAGTGTACCATACATGTACTGGCTTAAGAAACCTATGTAAATTATTATTATTGAGAATTTTATACATGCATATAATACGATTAAACAAATTCAAACCCTCATTTACTGACTCTCATTCCTTCCCTAGATATCCTAACACTTTTTCATACCTACTTCATAATTTCATGTTCTCTCTCTTTCTCTCTTTCCTACTTCATAATTTCATGCTCTCTCTCTCTCTCTCTCTCTCTCTCTCTCTCTCTCTCTCTCTCTCCCTCCCCCCCCCCCCCCCCCCTCCCTCCCCCCCCCCCCCCTCCCTCCCTCCCTCCCCCCTCTGTCTTTCATTTCAATTAGTTCCATTTCTACATGTTCAGGGTCATCAGCTTGGTAGATTCTCAGGAGATGCATTCTTTTCTTTTCATTCATTTATTTACTTATTCCCTTTATGTTCAGGTGGCATCCCTCCCCCCTCCTTCCAGTCCCACCGTCACAAATCCTTCACTGCCATTATCCCCTTCCCTTCTCCTCCAAGAAGGTGCCCACCTTGGACATCCACTTGCCCTGGGACATCTAGTTGCAGCAGGACTAAATTCATCCTTTCTCATAAAGATCCAACCAGGCATTCTTGCTAGGAAAGGGGGCTTCAGCAGAGTCAGGCATCCCAAACAGCCTCTGCTCCAGTTATTAGGGATCCCCATGAAGACCAAGCTCTATGTCTGCTACCAGTGCGTACAAGGCCCAGTTCCAGCCCCTGCACCCTCTTTGGTTCAGTCTCTGTGAGGTCCCATGGGCTCATGTAAGTTGACTCTGAAGTTCTTCTTGTGGGGGCCTTGATCCCTCCAGCTTGGTGTCCCCCTATCCCCCACTATTCTGTAGGACATCCAGAGCACTGGCTAAGGCTTGGCCATGGATCTCTCTATCTCTTTCCATCTGTCGCTGAATGAAGCCTCTTGGGAGACCATATCACCCAAACACAAAAGAAAATGCCTTCTCAGCACCTCATAAGACCTTCTCCAAAGTTAACTTATTCTTTTATAAAGTAGTTTTCATTTATAACAACAAATTAAATGCTGAGCATGTACTCACAGGAGCTATTGTAGTTTAAAGCTCTGGACATGCTAACTGAAGTAGACAGCTGTTCCATTGCACTATATCATATGCTGTCTGTCTATTTTTGTAATTTTTTTTATTTATTTACTTTACATCCTGCGCACTGCCTCTTCTGCTAGTGACCCTTCCCCCAGTTCTTCTTCACATTGCCTCTCTTGTTCCTCTGGGAGAGTAGAGTCCCCACTTGGGTATCCCACAATTCCGGGCATACCAAGTCTCTGTAGGGCTGAGTGCATCCTTTCCCAGTAAGGCCAGACATGACAGACCAGTTAGAAGAATAGACAGACAACAACTTTGGGGGCAGATCCTTCTCCAGTTGTTTGGGACCCACATGAAGACCAAGCTGCACATCTGCTACATATGTGCAGTGTTAAAGGGAGGGGCACTAGCAAGGTCTAGCCCATGTATACTCTTTGGTTTGTGGTCTCATGTATACTCTGTGGTTTCAGTCTCTGAGAGACTCAAGAGTCCAGTTAATTGACTCGATAGGTCTTCCTGTAGCGTTCTGATCTCCTTCAGGGCTGCAGTTATTCCCCCCAAGTCTTCCATAAGAGTCCTGAGCTCCATCTCTTGTTTGGCTGTGGGTCTCTGCATCAGTCTGATTCAGGTGCTTGGTGGAGCCTCTCGGAGGACAGCCATGCTAGGCTTCTGACTGCAAGCATAACAGAGTGTCATCAATAATGTGAGTAAGTTTTGTTAACCTGTGCATCTTCTACAGAAGTACTCTCATATTTCCACATCTGCCACTTCCTCCTTTGCATTACTGTAGTTCAGTTTGATCAGGCATCAGCATAGCTATTGTGAGTCCTGAAGAAACCCATGGGTTTTAGCAGTGTTTCCTAATCTATCCTGCGGTGCATGAGTATATAGTAACTATAATTGAAAGGTATCACTCCATGCTGAAGGAAAAGAAAGATGGAGCTAGAATATTAGAATTTAAAAGCTTTGAGGAAGGTCTTTCTGAGGATAAAGTAGGTTCCTAAATCTTTGGGTGTTTCTTGTCTCTTAGTTTCTAAAAAGCCCCTTAAGGACTGGAATATAGCACTGTGATGTGTAAGTGTTACAGGCGGCAGGGGCTTGTATCTGCCTAGGGGTTGAAGAGAAAAATGCGGTATAGAGCTTGCTGATGCAGAGAAGGTGATAAGCTCATTGCTGGGGCTATGTTGTTAGGAGCAAGGCAAAAAAAAAAAAAAAAAAAAAGACATGTCTATTCCCCCTCCTTTAGTCTCTTGATTAAAGAAGTCTAACCTGGAACTAGCTGAACAGAGAAACAAAGGCCAGGTCTGTCATCATGAAAGGAGCGTGAACAGTTGGATTTGATACTCAGAGATATATAACCTATAAATCAACATCTTAGAATGTTAATTATGTTTTCAGATTATTTCTTCCTCCTAATAGTGTTCTTCATAATCTTATCTCCTATCAGTCTCTACAACCTTTGAAAATAACATCTATATAAGTCATATTTTATCCTTCCAAATTTCAATTAATATTATTGAATCAATGAATACATGAGTTTCTCAGAATCAAAGACCTTCCATTTTCAATTATGAATAGTGAAGTGTTCTATTATAAAAGATGATAATTAGAAAATTAGAATTTCTCTTATGTTACACTTGAAATAATTTCCTTAGGATTTTATGCAGTATGCCTATTATAATACATGTATCCAAATAGTACTCCAGAGAATTTTCTTTTTAAATGTGGTTTTTCACTAGTATGTATAATTATACAAATGCTGCTTTGATTTCCGAAAAGATTTATTAGGGGACAGCATGATTGTTCAGCAGCTAAAGATGCCTGCCATGAAAACTGATAAACTGAGTTCAATAAGCAGAATCCATGTAATGGAAACAGATTACTGACTCTTTCAAATTGCCCTTTAGCCTCCACAAATACATGTGGAATGCAACCATAAACATCCATGAGAGCAGGGGAGGAAGAGAGAGAGAGAGAGAGAGAGAGAGAGAGAGAGAGAGAGAGAGAGAGAATACGTGCATAATGAATGGATGGATGGATGGATGGATGATGGATGGATGAAGGGATGGACAGATGGACAGGCAAACAGACAGATAAAAGTAATGATGTATGTCTTTTCTATCTCTTCTTACTCTTTTGCTCTCATTAAAGCAAGGTAATATTCAAAACAACAGTGATATTCAAGTCAGAATGTCCTAACAGAAGAGGTTGTGTAGACTACAGTGTCAGAAATATGAGGAAGAGACCAAAGTTCTCTGTGAAAATGGTCATGGTCCACATATGCAGAAATGACTTACAGGCACTCATATTGGCTATCTGTTGCAACAAGTGCTTTAAGTTGGTCATATGGGGATGAATAAGCTGAATGTGAAATGAAACCATCTTATTTTAATTTGAAAGAAGGTGGTATATCCATTATTGGCTCAAGCATGAATGTTAGCATACATGTGTACATACACAGGTAGAATCAAAAATGTAGGTTCTGGCAGCATATGTCTGAGGTTAGAAGGTTTTTAAATTAAAAGAAGGTTTTAACAATGAGGTCTTTCCTAACAAGTAATTTTGACAGGTCATAGAAAGATGTTTCATAAATCTACATAAAATTTTAGAGTTCCTGAGGTTGTTCTGGGAAGCATGAAACCAGTTTTAAATTTGTCAAAATTTCATATTCCACAAAGGAAATCATTTGTTCAAGAAAAAGAGTTTTATATAGCGCATGTCAGGGTTTAATCTGAAAAACAATGGTAAGGTAAGAATCGATTATTCATTTTGCAAGTTATTGAGTACACAATTACTTTTATTAAAATAATAAGCCCAATGTATGCTTAAAAAGCAATTGCATTTGTCAAAATTGGATTTGCAAGCAATTTTATAATGAGCTTTTTTGTGAATTAGTCAATACTGCATGAGGAACAATCATAGTTAAATCTGTTGAAAGTCAGACATTGTTAATGATATGCTCAAATCTTTTATTGGGGAAAATAAGGAAGGTGCTATTCTCAGAGTTGTTGAGTCAAAATCTTCTGTGATTATTTCAGTAATTCCTGTTCAAAAATACCATCCATAGCTGAAGTTCAGGTTATAATTAATGTCAATAAACTGTCAAGTGTTGGTAAAGTCATTATTTATTATCTAATCTCTAAAGGAAGCACAGTAACATACCAAAAAAGCCAAGATTTTGGTTAAGGCAGCATTTCTTATTCTTGAGAGCTCTGAGACCTTAGATGATTCTTATGCTAATTTTACAAGATTAGTAGGACAAGTGCTTAAAGCATAACTTCAATCAAATGTAGCTATTACGAATTCACGCTATTGTCAGGTGTAAGCATTTGTTAATTCCAATCATTATTACATACTGGTACTTGAGTAACATCAGATTGTCATTTCAGCAGCATACTTCCATATAAGTCCAGATGTAATTCATAGTAGGTTTCTAAGTCCATTTTAAAATACAGCATTTAACAATGGAAGAATACTTGAAATTCTACAAAGATGTTGTATCAGAAAGTCCTTATAGTACTTCATCTGCCAGTTTGTCATTTTATTCTGTAGATTTTCCTTCCATATAATCAATACACCAAATCATCTGTTAGACTTAGTTTGAAGAATATATTTTTGTGCACAGATCAATCAATTTACTAGATAACCTGTGTATATAAAATGGAAAACATTTCTAGAATGAATCTAGTATTCATCATATTTACTATGGATGTAGGAAACAGAAATTTTCAAGTTTTTGTTTTATATTATATCGTCTTCTGTTATTTTTAAAACCATGAATGAATGAATGAATGAATGAATGAATGAAAACCTAACCATTGTGGCTAAGGTTAACAAGTGAATTGTTAGCCCTATTGGGAAAAGGAAAATAAAAATTTCCCAATAGATTGTCAATGGGTATATTAACCACTCCACACAGGCTTAATGTTCAGAAGTAGGTGACCAACATATTATAGTCCACAGTTGTTTTGTGGTTCTGGTTGTTGTTGTTGGTGGTGGTGGTGGTGGTGGTGTGTGTGTGTGTGTATAGTAAGCTTTTATTTCGTTACACATGGTTGTTTTTTTGTTTTTTCAGTTTGGTTTGATTTGGTTTGGGGTTTTTTGGTGTGGTTTTCTTTTCTTTTCTTTTGAGGGTTTTGTAGTTGTGTGGATTTTTTGTTTGCAAAATAAATTAAAATTGCACAGATGAGGAGAAGGAGAGGATCTGGAAGGACTTGGATTAAGGAAAATATGGTCAAATATATTTAAATTAAAAGTCTTTTTAAGTAATAAAACTAATTTAATTTCAAAAGAAATGATAAATGGAGAGCGAATAAGTTTTGGGGTGTTTATTCGTTTGCTTTTCAATGCGATAACACTTTGTACCCACAGTGTCCCTCCTATCAATCTGTGAAATAAACACATAAATTTAATTACACGGAAAGGGCACTGTGCATATGTGACTGAAATGTGGGGCTTAAGTTGGGAATCTTGTTGGGAATTGTCTATGTAGACTTAGTCTGATCATGGGATCTTTTAAAAGCAGAGCATTAAGCTCTGTCTCATGATGACGAGGACACACGATGAAGGATCTGAGGGATTCGAAGCAAAATGACAGACTGGTTAATTGGATATATTGGAGGGGGAGGGGGAGGGGGCTCGGGAGAATTGGTGCGGTTACAGATGATTGGTCC
>NC_034591.1:41558897-41606927 GCF_900095145.1 Mus pahari
AGAGAGAGAGAGAGAGAGAGAGAGAGAGAGAGAGAGAGAGAGAGAGAGAGATTTTACTTTACTTCAGGCACAGCAACTCCTAACAGCTGGCAGGGAATGCCTCAGTTCTATCATAAAGAAAAGGATCCTGGAAATGAACTCAGTGAGTTTGGGTTTGGATTTTTGTTGAAAAGGCCGCTTCAGAAGCCTCCATGTGAGCTCAGGAATAGACACTGAGTAAAGAGTGTTACTGTGAGGAGCCGCAGGTTACGGCACAGACCTGGCCAAGAACCACACCGTACACAACCAGTCCTGCAAATGGCACAGAAATCTGTCACAAAGATAGGAATCTCTTAAGGGCTCTGACTCCAAGTTCCTGAGGAGCATGTGCTTTGCCCAGAAGCACAGCAAGAAAGGCCTGAAAAAGATGTAGTCCAAAAAGGCAAAGGCAGTGAGCGCATGTGCAGAGGCCATCAAGGCGCTGTGAGGCCTCAGGCTATCAAGTGCAATATGCCAAAGGGCCCCAGCCACAAACTCAGCTGTCTGGTTTTCATTGCTCACCCCAAGCTTGATTCGAAACTACATGGTCAAGGGGAGTAGGCTCTACCAACCAAAGCACAAGATTCAAACCAAGGCAGAGGCCAAAACTCCAGTTAACGTCTAGGCTTCAGCTCCAGCTCAGGCTCCCAAGGGCAGATGGACTGCTGTGACACACCTTCTTATACACTATTTGCAGATGACCAGTGTCCTATGATGTTTTTACAAATAAACATGAGGCAAGATCTGTTTAAATAAACAAACAAACAAACAAACAAACAAACAAATAAGAGTGTTACTGTGTTGCATTTTTGACAGGAGAGCCAAAGGATGGTAAGATTGTTATGTGTGAAGCCATAAACACGATAGCAATTTGTTATAGCAACAGCAGAAAATTAAAACACATTTTTCTTGTTTCTATTTTGCATGAAAGCATTCTTTCGTTAGTACAGCCATCAAGATCTAAGGGGTATTTTTTTTTTTCTGATAACAAATGAATCTTTTAAAACAATATAAAATTCATTAGTATATATTTGTGGTTTTTAAGACTCAAGTTTGGATTGATTTACTTCATATTTATTTAACAGAGTCTCTAAAATTCTTCTGTGATTGAAGTTAATGTAATATTTATGCAATCAGAGTTAATGTTAAGACATATAATGATTTGATCAGGTAAGCCATGAATATAAATTACAGATTATCATAATTATTAAGTATCATAATATTTGTGCAGAGAAAATACTTTTAATATAATTGTTTTTCTAATTAATTTGGGAATATATTTTCACTGTGTGTGTGGTAAATGTCGTTTTTACTTCCTCTGATGAAGGAGTGAGATGAGAACTGTACCCAAGCTGTGAGAATAGAGGGCTGGGGCTGAGCCCAGAGCATTTCTTTCTCTGTTCTAACTGTCCCCAGGCCTAGACCTGGAAGCTTCTAGCCACCATACAATCTAATCTTCCAAAATGACTGATTCGGTTTGGCTTCTCTTGGTTTCTGACTGAATTGCTTTGCCTAGACTCATACTAACTTTGGCAATATGTTCTAATCTTCTGTTACTTTCTCATTTTGTGTCTCATTCTGTCTTCTCCTGTGTCTAGCTTGTTCTCTCTACCACCTGTCTCTGTAAAACTGCCACACACACACACCACATGCCACACACACACACCACATGCCACACACACACACCACATGCCACACACACACATACCACATGCCACACACCCTTTCTTCTCTATCCCCCTACGCTTAAGTAGCCTCACTTTCCTGTGCTGTTCTCCTGTGAGTTGGTTGTATCCTACCTCTGACTCATTCTTTCAAGTCTTTCTCTGATTCTTCACTTTGTCTGTCCCTCAACTACAAGTCACCTTCAAACATGACTACTTCTTTCCACAAACTAAACTTACCTTCATTGTTAGGGATTAAAGTTGTTTACTAAGGGCAAGTCTGTATTCCAGGCACATCATACTATAATCCAGGGCATGCTTGCATATCAGCTATTTCATATAGACTTGGAAGACTTTGGATTGATCCGTTGCCAAAGCAACCTTGTTCCTGGATTAAAACTGACTATCATATATATTCATAATACTTTTTTATAGTTAACAAGCAATAATAGCCATGTAATATAGGAATAAACTTATAATATTGAAAGAAATACTTTTAAATGGTTCTGCATACTCTTTATATAAAATTTATTTAACAGAAGAAAACCTTTTAGAATACTATACCTACAATAAAAGGTGTTCCATGAATCCGCATAAACTTCACAGTCTATTCCCAAGGCTATTGGCTATTCTTCATTACCTGATAGTAAGATCCTATTAATAGAGATAGTTTTTACTTATGACACAGAACATGGAAAACTCAAACTGGTACACACCTAGAAGCTTCACCCTTATTGTCTATCAATGAGGTGCTAGAAGGCACTTTGCATCCTACTAGAAGAAAAAAAAGAATCATCTATAGCACCCAGCTACAAACTCTGCAATCTAAAACAGTGACCGGCATAAAAGATTTTCTTGGGCAATAGTGGTGTAAATGTTAAATTAACCAGAGACTTTTCAATTGAAAATTAGGCTCACTCCTTAGGTGGAGCCCATATCTGACCCATGCTAAATAAACACAGCAATATAACAACTCCTAATAACATATTGCTATACTTATAAATCTCTACATTGTTCAGCTCATCGGAGAAGCATATTCCTGAACCAGATGATATTTATCATAGATACCCACAATTGATCAGCCATCAAGTTCTAAATAGTATATATTTATTATATTCTTCCCCTAAAATACCCATGATCTATATAGAAGAGTAGGTGGAAAGATCTCTAGAAAGATCCAGAGATGGTGCATGACATTAAGAAAACATAACCATCCAGAGCCAATGGAACTTATTTCTATACTAAGAACACAGAGAAACTATTAACACATTCAAGTTCAAACAAGACACAACCCTCCACACTAAGAAGGAGATGTGGAAACAAATCCCACCCCTAACCAAGAAGCTATTTTCAATTGACACCAGCTGAAAAGGAAAATCAGATCTTTCCCCAGTGGAGTGTTATTAAATATATCATCAAGACTCATGTCCAGCAGTACTTGGACGATACAAAACAGACTGCTTATCTTGGTTTTCTTGTGTGTGTGTGTGTGTGTGTGTGTGTGTGTGTGTGTGTGTCTTTTTTATTGGGGTGGTAGTTTTTGTCTTATTGTATTTTATTGCTTTGATACCCATTTTTTATTTAGTTTTTATGTTTTCTGAGACAGAAAGAATGTGATATTGGGCCAATAATAATATGGTAGAGAATATAGGAAGTGTTGGGGAAAAGATTATGATGAAAATATACTCCATGAAAAATATAATTTAAATAATATATTTTTAAGTTGTATTTTAATAACATGATCCAAATTAGGAACAAAATTACACATATGAATATTAATGATGGTATAATTTATAATGGTATAAACAATTATAGAATGCAAGTTCAATGAAATAATATATAGTATTACAAAAGAGATCTATGATAATATGGAAACTTATAAGTGTAGGATCTACCAAAGTTAATATTCATTAAGACATAAGGTTATAATGATGCATACATTTACTATTTTTTTTTTTACACTCCAGATTTTATCCCCCTCCTGGTCCATGCTCCTACTGTTCCACATACCAGACCTCCTCCCAGTACCCCTGTCTCCATGGGGATGTCCCCACTCACCCCCACCCCACCCAAATCCCACCAGGCCTCTAAATTGCCTGGGCTTCCTGTCTCTTGAGGGTTAGTTGCATCTTCTCTGACTGAACACAGACCCACCAGTCCTCTGCTGTATATGTGTTAGGGGCCTCATATCATCTGGTGTATGCTGCCTGGTTGGTAATCCAGTGTCTGAGAGATCTTGGTGGTCAAGATTAATTGAGATTGCTAGTCCTCCTACAGGATCACCCTCTTCCTCAGCTTCTTCCAACTTTTTCCTAATTCAACCACAGGGGTCAGCGCTTCTGTTCATCAGTTGGGTACAAATATTATATCTGATCCTTTCAGCTGCTTGTTGGGTCTTTCAGAGGGCAGTCATGATAGGTCACTTTTTATGGATGCTTTTAAAGAGAAAATACACATAGTTTATTTGTTTCATAGAATTGGATAAATGATTAATTTCTACTTAGTTTTCTCATGTTATTATTTGATAAGAAGAATATTTATATGATCATATAAATTATATATATGATATGATCATTCACAAACATATGTTATCAGAGTGGCTTACACCTTGTGACCAGATAGAGCAACAATGGCTGTCTCCTAACAGAAAGTCTAAGAGCTCTATAGTTGTTAGTCCATGAAGCTGGATGTCTCAGCTGGTCTTCAGTATATACTGAATCCATATGATGTAGGATCCAATACCTGTGAAAGGAGCAAGCAGGCAAACCACCAAAACCCATGGACCAAATTAAAGGTATATCTTCCCACCTCAAAATATCTGGTGAGAAGGTGAATCTTCCTACTTGATTTCATTAAATTGCTAAATGATTTAATTAAGAAAATACCTCACAGGTGAGCCCAGCTACCTGTGTTTTAGTTAATTTCAGATACAATCAAGATGTAGACACCAAGAGTAACCACCACAAAAGCTAAAGCAGGTGTTTGGATGAATTGGTTAAGGTCAAGCTAACTGTTATTACACCTAATCTCTGAGTTTTTAACAACAAAATCCAATAGAATTGTATTCAGTACTAGTGTGTCAATGTAGGTGGCTTTCTTTCTGGTGGTTATTTTTGAACCCAGATTAGATCCATCTTATATTTTTACCCTCTTCCATACTAAATTCTAAATTTACCATACTCTATATACCACTTTCCTCATCCATAAATGTTGAAACAAAAAAACTGCTTTATGAAAAAAAAAGACTGCTTTTTGTTATATATGTATGCAGTATAGGACTGTGTACACATTCAGATTCTAGGATGTTACCTAAAGCCTGTAGTGTTATAAAGGAACATAGTAGTTGACCAAAGGGTAATGATAAATTGGGGGAAAAAAAAGACTTACTTTATATCTAATGCAAAGGTTTACATTGCTCTATCATGTGCCATCAGTTACTTAGTTGCCTGATGGCAAACAGTGTACTCAGTAATCTTCAAGAATTTCACTCCTCCTTAGAATAAGGAACAAAATACTCATGAAAGGATATAGGTACAGAGACAAAATTTAGAGCTAAGATGAAAGGATGGACTATCCAGAGACTACCCCATTCGGGAATCCATCCCATCATCAGCCACCAAACCTAGATACTAATGCTCATGCCAGCAAGATTCTGCTGAAGGGACCCTGATATTGCGGCCTCTTGTGAGGCTATGCCAGTGCCTGGAAAACATAGAAGTGGATGCTCACAGCCAGCTATTGGTTGGAACACAGGGTCCCCAATGGAGGAGCTAGAGAAAGTACCCAAGGACCTGAAGGGGGCTGCAACCCTGTAGGTGGAACAACAATATGAACTAACCAGTACCCCCTGAGCTTNNGTCTCTAGCTGCANATGTAGCAGAAGATGGCCTAATNNGCCATCACTGGGAANAGAGGCCNCTTGGTCTTGCAAACTTTATATGACCCAGCACAAGGGAAGGCCTGGGCCAAGTAGTGGGAGTGGGTGGGTAGGGGAGCAGGGGCGGGGAGGTATAGGGAACTTTCGGGATAGCATTTGAAATGTAAATAAAGAAAAAAAAATAATATAAATAAATATATAAATAAATAAATAGAATACATTCATCTCTATTGGCCTGCGAAGCTGTGGCATCATAGTGATATCAAATTTTATTACACATACAGTTGCAAACCCAACCTTTTCAGTCTCTCCAACTCTGTAACCACCTGTCTCCACATCAACACTATAAACTTATCATTATCCCATGTGAGGTAGTAACATCACTTATTGTTGGACCTCTTCTGTGTTAGACCTGATTTGGTCCTTTTAAAATTGCACTGTAGCCGGGCCTGGTGGCGCACACCTTTAATCCCAGCACTTGAGAGGCAGAGGCAGGCGGATTTCTGAGTTCGAAGCCATCCTGGTCTACAAAGTGAGTTCCAGGACAGCCAGGGTTATACAGAGAAACCCTTTCTTGAAAAACCAAAGTACTGAATAAGCATTATTCAGAACTCTAAGTTAATTTACACAACTGAACACAAGGTATGAATTAGAGACATATGCATGGAATGACAACCAAAATCTCACAGCACGACCCTGAACGAATCCCTCATGTTTATTCCAAAATAGATATATTAAAAGATTATTTACATAATATATAAAGTGGCTTTTGGAAAGAAGCAGAAATATAAATAATACTTCTACATCGTCTTACCCGGCTTATAACTATGAGTCAGTATATTGTTCGTTATTATGATGGCCCTGAAATTTGCTCTTTAAATACTACCACAAAACCTCTGAAAAGTGACTCTTTTTCATGTGTTCTATAATAATACTTGAGCGACACATCCCTGGCAGACAAGAATGAACAAGAAAACCATGAATATTTGGATCTTTAAATATCTAAATGCACAATTTTATAAAGCTTTAATGACCTCAAACAGATTATATTCAGCCTACGTTTCTTCACTGGTAAAGGAGGGCATGCAGGGGAGGTATGTTCAAAATTTGCTATATACGCATGTGGAAGTGTAACCATGAAATATTTTACTCTGTGCAATGAACATATACATTTTGAAATGCTCTGATCATGAACCTATTCATGTTTGTGAAATTGCTTCAGCTCTCCAAACAGTATACTTCTCAGTCTTGGGGGAAAAGAAACACAAGATTAGGGTATATGTAAAGTTCACAAGTTTATCTAATCAAGAATACTGTGATAGCTGTACATCATAAAAGACTCATTTAAAAGTCATACTCAGGTCTTCATTCTCATCTCTTTAATCTTTAAAAATAGTAAATTATTCT
Organism: Mus pahari; assembly: GCF_900095145.1. Classification (NCBI taxonomy): domain Eukaryota; kingdom Metazoa; phylum Chordata; class Mammalia; order Rodentia; family Muridae; genus Mus; species Mus pahari. The sequence goes on from NC_034591.1 coordinate 41,565,864, forward strand.
GTTTTCTACAAGTATAGTGTTTTTAAACATTTATAATGTCATCAAGAGGATTAGTAAATTATTCCTTTATGTAAATTTGATCTGACTGGGCCACTGAGAACAAAGAGAATGTAGATCCAAGGCCTAATTCTTGTATAAGGTCATCTCAAATATCAAACCGTGCATAAGCTCTTTCCTGATTCAATGAGGCATGAGGGATGGCTATCTCGGAGCTAAAACAGACTGCAGTCTACTTTTTCTTATGGTATTATATGTATTTCATTCTCTCTTGTCTATAAGAAAATATAATTTGCTTATATCTGTCTTTGAAGAAAAAAAGCTTATTTTTCCTACTTCATATATCATAACAACTAAGTCTTTACTATGACTTGTAAATGAAAGGGAATTAGCCTTTATCTGATTTGTTTTTTTTTTTTTTTACTGAAAACAGGTACTGTTATTAAGTACTTTTGTAGGAATTGCCACAAATTGCTAGCATTCTGGGCAACTTAGGATGCACAGGCACTATACATAGATCCAACTCTTTGTAGTTCAGGTACCATGTAGTTTTTAACTATATTCTCTACCACATTCTCTTCCAAAGCCTGAGCTGAAGCCTCCCAAATTACTGGGATAAACATCTGAATACAATCCAACTTAAATAGCTCTTCATACCCTCCAGCAGGCAGAGAGCAAGAAATGTTGCCCACTAACTACATATCCATCAAGCCAGGAATGTATAATGAAAATGTATCTTTACACCATTATTCTTGATTCATATTATATTCATGCATCTTTTCTATAGGCAACTGCCCATGACAATGCCTGCCCTTCAGGAGTCTGTGTAGGTTCCCATCTATGTCTTCCTAAAACTGAATTCTGACTCATAATAAGGACATAAGTAATTTTAGTATTGAGTGAAAACATTACTTTAGAAATGTATTTTAATAACAAGAGGAATCTAATATTATCTGATTGCCTAAACATTAGAATATAAATGAAAAATTCACCATAACCACCATAGCATATTTTTTGTAAATAAAATGACCAATGTATGACCCTGATTCTTCAATAGTAATTAATAATATTTTTAAAAATAATAGTGAAAAACTTGTAGAATGTTGTATTCCCTTCAAATTGTCCAAGTTATCATTACAGTTGTAGGAGACTATTTTGTAATGACCTTAGACATTTCAGGAGAAATTAGTTTTCAAGAATTAAAAAAATAGCCAATTATCTCAATCAAAAGGGAAAAATTTCTAATTTGGTCAACCTTATTACAAGCCAAACAGACAAACAACAAAATGTTGAATAGCAGGCATAAACACAGGTATGTAAGATTTAAAAGTAACCTTTAAAAATCAATCTTTGTTGTAAACATGCACATATAACACAATACAACACACATGCCCATGGACACACACACACACACACACACACACACACACACACCACACACATGCACGCATACGCACACACAGAGACATACAGAGAGAGAGAGAGAGAGGAAAGGAGAGAGGGAGTAAGGGAGAGACAGAAAATGCTAATGTCACAAAAGGACAAAGGTGAGTACCAAAAGAAAATGTATCAAGAATAATATAGTAATAGCAGATCATAAAAGGAATGTGGCTTGTTACTGATAACAAAACTAAGTATGTGACTGTTATACCACTCTTAAAACATTTTCTTTTACATCAGTTCGATTCTGGCTTGTAGAATACATGTTTAAATGCTCCTTCTTTGATATTTAATCTTGAGTCAGTACTAAATATGAATTTAGTACTCATTTGTTTAAAATGTAATTTCTTTTTCCATAATTGCCTCTGTAACTGCTATTACCACAGAGCCTTGTTAATTCACAGTAATGACAAGGAGACAATTGCTGAATTTCAAAATTCACTAAACTCTGAGAACAACCATAATAAAAGCCTTGGATATTTTGGTTGAAGATGTACTTTTTTCGTTTATTTTGACAACTTTTGTTTCACTTTAATTATTCTGATTATACTTCTACTAGTTAGTATCCAATTGCATACTTTGTGAATGTTAAAATACACACAGGAGACAATTTCTTGCCAAGAAATTCCTTGACTTATTTAACTTAGGGTTCTACAATTAATAAAGCTCAGTCCCTTAGATTTATGTTCACCAATGAGACAAAAAAAAAACTTTTTTATGCTGGGTCTCTGCAGTTAGCACACAACATGTCTAGGGTGATTTCAAACTCAGGCTTTACAGTATAGGACAACAACGCTCCCCATAAATTCATTTTCCCTATGTAAATATATTCCCTTTATCATCTCAAATTAGTAAAATATTATAGTTTATAAATTAAACTTTGCTTTAAGTGTAAGCTTCTATCTTTTGCTGGATGCTATAGATGTTAATGTTGGTATTTTAGGTTGGAATTACCAACTCATTCTATTATGTCTGGCTGTTATTCTGCAAAAGTCCAAGTACTCAACCCCTTGAATAATCTTGAAATTAATATGTATCAACTATGATGGGGAAAGAATTTTAAAGTACAAAATTGGAGTAAGAATTGTAATTAGACCTGAGCCAAGCTACATGCAATACCTTCTTAGAGCCTCTGCATATTTAGCTACTTTCTGAATTTTTAGCCTACTTTCTGGGAGTGGTTCTTATTCCAGGACACCTACTTATATTCACAATGCTGCTGTATAGATTTAAAACAGCATAGTACAAGCTGTTATACCTGAAATAAGCTCAAAACTCTTATTTCTGATTCTGAAAGCACAATTAAGTATTTGGCAGGATTTCATTCTCTTCCCAGGTGGCTATACACTTGGTGAGTGCATGCTTTAGATCTTAATTTAACTCTTTGATCTCTATGTGCCTTTCACATATTCCCCAATACTGAAGTTACACATTATCTCTTGCTCAGTGAGGCATAGAAAGAATATCATGTGCTTTATATAAATTCACTTATTCATTCAATTATGATTTGCTCAATGAACAAAAAAATCAGACCTGTTGTGAATGCCAAATTGATACAATACTTCACAGTGAAGCCAATACCTTGGTGAAACTTGTAATTTTTTTCTATGTATGTAACCCTGACTAAATTTACCTTTAGAACTGTCCTAGTTAGCTTGAAACTCTCAGCTTACTACCACCTAGAATCAACTGAAAAAGGAAGCTCAATTGAGGGATCTCCTAGGTCAGATTGGCAGGCATGTCTGAGTGATACTGTAATATACTCTAGTGATATCACTTATTTATTGATGTGGGAAGGCCCAACCCTTTCTGGACAGCACCAGTCACTGAGAAGGAGGTCCTGGACTATGTGAGAAAGCTAATTAAACAGATTTTTGTACCTGAAAAGCAAACAACATTTCTCCATGATATCCGCTTCTAGCTCCTGCTTACATTGTGTCCTGAGTCCCATTAGTGATAGATTGCAACCAAAAAACACCAACTAAGTAAACCTTTGCTTCCATGAAGTTGTGTTTCGTAGTGGCGTTTGCCATGCCAACAAATGGAAAGTAGAATAAGTTATTTTCAATTTTTCATATAAGTAACGTGACAGACTATGTTTATTACTACTCAAATATACTCTATTCTATTCAAACTTTTTGCCTTGGTGGTCTCTAATATTTAGGTGCCATCTAACTTAGTAAGTGATGATCCCATCTTTCTTTCAATAGTAACATTTTCTACCATTTCAAAAGTGTTCCCTATCAAAAAGTGTTGTCTCCCTCTTACCTTAAGCCAGGGAATTCTCCCCAGTCATGCCCCTTAGCAGGCCAGCATACAACTGTGATCTATACATTCTCTTTCATGAATTTTTAGACATAATGCACAGATTCACTTTTCAATTCTGATTCAATTCATAACTGGACTAATCAATATTGACTATGCATTTCTGAAACACAGAAGACGGGACAAGGAGAAATGAATTTTATATCAAAGAATTTGATATGAATCTAAGCTATGAAATTTATGTGACTTTGGGGAAAATAATTCTATTAAATTTCCCTGATGTTGTCTTCTCATATAAAAAAGAAAAGTTACACATCAAGGCAAAGTAAAATATAAACTTTATGATGAAATTTGAAAGAAGTTTCCTGCTACCTCTTCCTATTGTGTCCAAAATAGGATTTTAAATACACTCAAAAAAAAAAAGGATATTGAATTAATTTGACAACACAAGACAAAAAGTATTGATCTGTTGATTTACTTTTTAAATTTAGTGCATATATATCTAACATGCAAATAAAATAAAATGTTTGACTCACAAATTAAACTTTGGGATCACAGTTTGAGTTATGTCCTTAGAAGATATTTGTAAAGTATTATTTGTTTTTTATTTTTAAATGTCATTATATTAAAGTTAGATATTCTATTTTTCAATTAGTATACTATGACAAATATAGAGAACTAGATAAAAAGTATTTAATCTCTCTCTCTCTCTTTTAAGTTTTTCAATTAAAAAATTCCGACATTTCATTTCCTGACAGAGAGCAGTAGCAATCAGTTGTCGATACGAATGAATAGGTAGTACATCTTTCTTACACCTAAAATCACATTAATATTTGACATTAATTCAATAATAACAATGGTAGATCATTATGACTTCCATAAGCAGTGAGCTCGTGAGAATGAAATGAATTGCATTGAGTTCACTGAGTAATTAGAACTGTATACTATCAAACCTGCACAATGTGCTGTCTGTGGAGTTTCATCAATATATTTACCCTAATGCGTATTGTTGCAAAGCATGTAATAAATTCTCTTCTTCATAGTCTTCTGGGAACTGGGAGAAATGATTCAATTAGTAAGAACACGTGAACTGGGGGAAATTAAATCAAGTTTAATAAAAACATCCATAAAACATGTAGCAAGCAAAGTGTAGTGGTCATTAGGGGACCTTGTTCCTGGAAATCAATAAAACATTTCCAAGGGTCATATTTTTATAACTTTTCCTTGCATGTACATTGGACTCTATTCAAGGGCATCCTTAAAACTGCCAACACCTGAGGACTCCTGACTTTAGGGACACTATATCTTTAATGAGGTTGCTAAGTTTGCATGAGTTTTATGTCTGAGAACAATTCACTGTGATAGGTGGATTTAACAGCTTTGCAAGGATCTGCATGTAGGAAGGCAGCCCTCAGCAAAACTTTACGTTTCTCTAAACACTCACCATTGGTTTATCAGATAGTTTTCCCTTTACATCCTACTATGAGCTCATAATTGTAATAAGTATAGTGGTGTTTTTATTTCTTTATAGATTTATGTATACTTTGTTTTTATTAGATCTTTGAAGATTTTATACAAGATTGATCGTATTGACCTTGTTTCCCTCGGTCATTCCAGATCCACACTTTCTTCTCCATTCATCCACCATTTTTTCTACTCCTGTATTTGTTTAAAACCATCAAGTGCATTAGTGTTCCTCATCTATTCTTGCATGGATGATATTCCAACCTTAAATAAAACTGCTGGATTCTCACCCAGCAATTATCAATGCTAATAATATCTAAGGAAGAGGTAGGATTTTGTGTCTGTCTTTTTATTTGGGTATTTCTTTTCCCTGAGTTGAGCTTGGTATTGTGAATGCAGCCTCAATGTTTGTGAATTCATGTGTTTTGTTTCTTGCTGTATCAAATATTGGAACATTGCCTTTATGAAACAAACTCACCTATCTTAACTCAAGAAAGCAAATATCATCTTTCTCCCTTGGCTCATCCTTCCTTTTCCATCTTTTCTGATCTAATAGTATTTGCCAAATACTGTCTTTTATACTTTGCTATGGTTTAAAGTTGGTTATATGTAAAGAAAAAAATATATGTATATATGGAAATATAAATATCCTGTGCTAGATGTATTAAGGCAGACCTGAGTATATGATCCATAATATCCTTTTATATATTTTATTGAATATTTTATTTCTTGACATTTCAAATGTTATCCCCCTTCCTGATTTCCCCTCCACAAGCCCCCTATCCCATCCCCTCTCCTGCTACTTCTATGTAGATGCTCCTCCACCTACCTACCCACTCCTGCCTCACTGCCCTAGCATTTGCCTATGCTGGGGCATAGACCCTCCACAGGACCAAGCATCTCACCTCGCATTGATGCCAGATAAGGCAATCCTCTGCTACATATGCAGTGATATCAGGCTCCTATCACCAAGAACTTCTTGGCATCAGCAATAGTGTAGGTAATATTCTTATATTTTTCAGTATATATATATATATATATATATATATATATATCACATTTTCATAGGTATTCCTCATTATTGTCTATAATAAATAAGCTGAGATTTGCTCAACATTTGCTTTTCTGCATAATTTGTTTGTTTCAAATCTCAATGATGTACATATTTCCTATGTTCCTTAATTTATTTATCTATTAATTTTTGTTTACCTTTTTAAATGATAAATTTTCTTGGGTGTGGCTGTGGGTATGTATGTGGACAGGAGTATGTGAGGTGCCTTAGGCTACTGGGGTCTGAGGAGTGCCATTGGATCACCTTGGTAATTACTCATCAGTAATCTACTGGGACTAAAACGTGTCTTCACTTACATAGCTTCTCCATGTCATGATTACACAGGTTTCTTCAAGTGAGCATGGTTATGTTTTACTTGTGTGGAACTTTATGCGTCCGAAAAGCCTCTTATGTCTAATATAAGTCAGGGGCATGTGTTGCTGTAATAATTTCCAGAAAATTCCTAGTTCCAGTACTGAAGACATTCTTCACCACCTTAACAGAAATAGGAGGAAATTGGAAAATCTGATAAAAATAAGTTATAGTGGGCCATATATATACATATTTATATTTTTGAAGAATTCAAAATATATTTGAAAGGGAAAATTATTTGTCTTCTTGAATCTTAGCTGTATTAAATTTCCCACAATGCAAGCCAGAGGAAGTTTAATAAGACTTATGTATATTTCAGGGTTCCAGTTTAGAAAGGCATCTGATACCAAATAAAGTTTGGGTCCCACTCTAGGAAAACTTTTTTTATTTCAAAAATGTCTACAGTTCACAGAAGATTCATTATGGCACCATTTATAGGAACTATGCATTTTTTTTTTGGAATCATAACTATGTACCCTCTGTGTTGGTCTCACTGTTAGTTATAAAACAGTAAAATGGTCAGTTCATCTGACCATCATCAGTGAGAGTTCCATAATAAGGAATCATACTCATAACTGGAAGGGTAAAAAAATTACAGGGAATTAGAAGAAGCATAGGGCATATTTGCTGAGTGATATGTAGATGACTGTATACATGTATTGGTGAAACAGGCCAAGTGATACATCTTGAGGATAAGAAATACTTACAGAGAACAGTGATATTTCCCTACCTGTTTAAGCACAAAAAAGCATCATGACACATTTGTGGAAACTGATAAAAGATATACAAATTTTAGTATAGCTGTGATATTTTTATTATTCTATATAGTGAAGTATTATAGCTATTCAAATACACTTACTTTTTCACTGTGACTATTTTTTACTCTTCTGTTCTTAAGACAAATATTATTCCAGTCATCTCAGGCCCTCAGGAAAAGAAATCATGATTTTTGCCACACTTTATATAAAGACACCACTTTAAATTGGATCAGGAAAGGTTCTTCTCTCGTGAACATAGATGTAAAAATGCTCAATAAAATACTTGCAAACAGACTCAAGGAGCACGTCAAAAATACCATCAACCATGGTTAAAAAGGCTTCATCTAAGACACAGAGATAATTCAACATATGTAAATCAATGACTGTAATTCATTACATTAAAACATTGACAGACAATAAAACACCTGATCATTTCATAAAATTTTAAAAAAGGCCTGTGACAAAATCCAATATATCTTCATAATAAAAGTCCTGGAGAGTTTAGAGTTACAAAGGCTATAATACTTCAACATAATAAAGGAAGTTAACACCAAACCCATAGACAACATCAACTCAAATTCAGAGAAACTCCAAGCAGTTCTATTAAAATCAGGAACAAGAGAAGGTTGTCCATTTTCTCCTTATGTATTCAGTGTAGTACTTGAATTATTAGAGAGACCAATTATACAACTGAAGGGTATCATGAGGATACAAATTGGAAAGGAGAAGTCAAAGTGTTGTTATATATAGATGTTTTGGCAGTACACATAAGTGACCCTAGAAATTCCAACAGTAAACTCCTACAGCTGCTAAACACAGGTGGACACAAGTTAACTCACAAAAATTCAGTAGTCCTTCTATATACCAATGACAAACAAATAAAAAAAAATCATGGAAACAGCATCTTTCACAACAGCCTCAAATAACATGAACCATCATGGGGGGAGGGGTAAGCCTTGCCTAGCAACTGAAATAATTGTATCATAAAACTTTAAGAGAGTGAAGAAAGAAACTAAAGAAGATATCAGAAGATGCAAAGACCTCTCTATCTCACAGATTGATAGAATTAATGTAATGAAAACTGGCCATCCTACCAAAAGTAGTCTACAGATTCACTTCTGTAATCACCAAAATTCTAACAGAATTATTTAACACTCATGAAAAGACAATAGAGTTCAATATAGAACATACACACACACACACACACACACACACATGATAGCAGGGCTATGAATGATAGCTAAAACTACTCAATAATAAAAGAACTGCTGAGTATATCATTATCTCCAATTCCTTGCTGTATTACTGAACTATAGTATTGAAAACTGCATGGTATTGACACAACAGATAAGATGATTGATGGAGTCAAATTGAAGACCAAAACATACCTGTGAGCACCTAAAAAAATATTTTTTTATAAAAAAAAAAAGCTAGAAATATACACTGGAAGAAAGATAACATCTTCAACAAATGTTGATTGTCAAACTATATGGATGTTAGAGGAGAGGTTCAAGTAAATCTGTACCAATCACCATGCATAAAACTGAGCTCCAAATGGATCAAAGACTTCACCATAGAATCAGATGCACTAAACCCGATAGTAGAGAAAGCAAGGAATAGCTCTGAACTCATTGGCATGGGAAAAAAATTTCTAAACATAATATGTAGTCACAAGTACCAAGATCAACAACTAATAGATGGTACCTCATGCAAGTGAAAAGCATCTGTATGGCAGAGGACACACCACTTGGAAAAAGTGGCAACTTACAAGATGGAAAATGAGTTTTACAAAATATACACCCAATAAAGGACTATTATTTAGAATATATATACAAAGCTAAAAAAATAGATATAAGGAAAACAAATAACCCAATTTTTTTTAAAATAGGGTAGAGTTCTAAACAGGGAATTCTCCAAAAGAAATATCACGTGACTGACAAACACTTAATGAAAGACAAATCAATACTGTTTGATTTCATCTTACACCCATCAAATCTCTAAGATCCATAAAACAAGTGACATCTCATTCTGTTGAGGAGGTAAAGTAAGAGGAACATTTGTCCATTGCTTGTGGGAATGCAAACTTGTACAGCCACTATAAAAATCAGAGGGCTTGTTCCTCCAGAAAATGGGAATTGATCCACCTCTAGATCTATCTATCCCACTCTTCAGCATATACTCAAAGGACTCTTTATCTTACCATGAAGTCACTTACTCAGCCATGGTCATTCATAATATCCAGACACTGAAAACAATACAGATACCTCATAACAGAAGAATTGACAATGAAAGTGTGGTGCATTTATATGAGGTACTACCCAAGCATTATAAACTGAAATTATAAAATTTTTAGACAAATGGATAAAACTAAAGAACAAAAATCATCCTGAGTGAGGTATTCCAGACCTCAAAAGAGAAATAGTTATATATCTGATCATATGTGCATATTGGCTGTTAAGTCAATGATAACCAAACTACAATCCATACAACAACAGGGGTTAGCCATAGTATATGAGATTACGTGAGGGTGAATCATAAATCACAGTGGGAAATGGAAATAGAATAAATAGTTATGGATGGATGTAGGCCCTGGAAACAAGAGAAGCAAGTATATTGTGAAGGAATGGAATATATGTGAAGGGAAAGAATATAGGAAGATACAGCTAAAATTAAGGGCCATTTGTGGAGTACCATGGAAATATCATATGAATATCAATGAAAGTGATCTAAATGCAACTACCAAATATTGGAGGAAATAAAGCCTCAATGGTCCAAAGGAGTTGTTCAAAGGGGTACCATGAGGAACTCGAAACAACCCAGGCTGTTGCCAAGTCTACAGATTGCTCTCCACAGACTGCTAGCAATTTCCATTTTCAGAATTTAACACCTATACAATTTCTTGAACATGGAGAAGTTGAGCTGGTGCATAGTTAGAACATTTACTCCTATGTCTAGCATCTTTGCCACAGGAAAGTACTCTGCTAGTTACCAAAAGAAAAACCAATCCCAGCCATAAACCCTTTGATTGACAATGGTGTCCTTCCTGCAGGATATGCTAGCAGTGGGAATAACTAACTAATATCTGATTTGGAAAAGGACTACTCCGCAAGATGGGATGGAACCCATACCTGACAATGTTTGTGTAACCAAGAGCTAGAGACTAGATACCCTAGAAAGACATCGGGTGAAACCAAATACTATTGTTTAGTAATAAAATGAGTCCTAATAATGTTCTGCTATGCTCTTAGATAAGTTCCTTGCTCAGCTATCATCTGAGACTTCCTCCAGTAGCAGATGTAAACAAATACAGAGATTCAAAGCCAGACACTAGGTAAAGAATGAGAAACTTTGAAATAGTCAGCAATAAACAACGTTGTCTCCATCAACTCCCTTCCAGAAGGGTCAGGAAACCCTACAGAAAAAGAGATTGAAAGAGTGTAGGGAAGTGTTGAGGACACCAAGAAGGTATCCAAATCAACTGGATCAAAGCACATGTGAACTCGTGAATTCATAGGTACTGAGGCCCCATGCACAGGACCTGGATGAGTCTGCAACCAGGTCCTTTGCATGTCTTTTTTTTATTAGATATTTTCTTTATATACATTTCAAATGTGATCACCTTATTATGTCTTCCAGTATACTGGTTTAGTCAGGTTCCTGGGTATGCAAAATAATGGGTGTGGTTCTTGTGCCTTCTCCGGTGCTCTTTTCCTTGAATTTTTTGTTTTTGGTTTGGTTTGGTTTGGTTTTTGTCCAATTCCAATGTGTTAATTTTTTGTTTCATTTTAACATATTTATTTTTAATAGAAAGCTAATAAAGATATATAGATATCAATATAGAAAGAAATGATAAAGGTAACATGATTTAGACTTTTATTTGCAGTATGTCATTAAATTTATTAGATATTTTCTTCATTTGCATTTCAAGTGCTATCCCCTTTCCTAGTTTCCTCTCTGAAAAAATCCCTACCCCCTCCCCACCTCTCTCTGCTTCCCAACCCACAGAGCAGGGGGACAGGGGAGGGAATAGGGGATTTTCAGAGAGGAAACTAATATTTTTCTATCTGGAGAATGATTTAGAATCTAGATTGGGAAGGAAGTAACTTGTTCCATGTATAGGTGGTTTCCTAAGTGATTTATTACCAAAATAAAAGACATTTAAAAATTTGGTTAACAACTATCTTTTATAATTTTGAATTATTAGACTTACACAATTAAATATTCAATCCAAACATGAAATTTAATTATGGCAATGTAGGATATCTTATATCTTTTAGAAGTAAACAAACTGATATAGGACTAAATTATCCCAGTTTTGGGATTGCATTCTTAAGCAGATTCTCCATGAACTCTAGACCAAAGGTAGAAATTATTTGCCTGACTGGGGAGAATTATCAAAAGAAAAACCACAAACTTCATATAAATTTTTTCTATAATGATTATCATTCTGTTTAACTTTGGCTAACGATTTTTAAATGTCTAACCAATCAGCCCCTTCCTACTTGTGCAGTCTCATACATAATCTACATCAGTGTGATTTCTCAGATCACGGTCTCCTAACAACAGTGCACTAATGTGCAAGATACTCAAAGTAATCAAGCCCTGGCACTGTTCAGGCTCACAATCTAACCAACATGCTACACAAGTTTAGTAGTTCATTTTGTCCCAGAACTATCTTCCAATAGCAAACAATGGAGATCTTAAAGATGGAAAAGTACTAGAAATAAAGTAGCCTCCCCTAAAAATTTTTGCATACAGCAAGGGTGTGTGTGTGTGAGTGTAATACTTTGCTAACTATTGCACGTGTGCACATACATGTAAGTGCGCGCACACACACACTCACACACACACAACTTAGCTGTTAATTTTTTCATGCTAACAAAGGAATTTCAATGAACACACAGTGCACTGAAAGTTTATCTTGAGGAATGTTGACCCATTTGCAAACACGAGTTCCGTCAAGCATTCTGCCGGTTTTCTTCTCTATTGTGGGTAGCTACCCATAATCTAAGCTTTAGGGTAGGTTCAAAGTAGGCAATGTAAATTTGGGCCTAAGTGAAAGAGATATTTTCCTAGTAGCTTATTCAGCAGTGGAATTGAATTATTACAATGTGAAAGATGCCAGGATTTCAGATGTACTTGGGGCATTTCACCTTCACCCTGTTCTTCTCTTCTAGAAAGCTTTTCATGGCAGCTCTCCAACTGCTTTTCTTCCAGTTGAATTTGAAATGCTCTATTACCTTGGCTAAATTTCAACTATGTCAGTAAAAATCCCAAAGAGCAAATCAAACTAGCAGCAAAAGTGCCTTTCTTAAATAAACAGATTGCTGACCCCCAAGCAGGAGAAGAGGCATTCTGCCATGGGATTATTTCATAGTCAGTTTTAATAAATACAGACTTTTTATTGTGCACAGGCTTTCAATTGCTAACTCAAGTTGAAACTCAGTTTAAACTAGTCACCATTCTCCTAGGACTGAAGGCAGTCCACAGCTGTAATTATGGAGCATGCTCCTTGTGCTGGTGTGTGGCCATCACAGATATTCTCCACTGGAGAATGCCAAAAAAGAGACCTACTTGAACTCTAGTCCCTTGATAACAAATCAGGTCTGGATTTGTCTTGTCCATGATGACTTCCTTAATATGTGTATTTTTTTTATCCTGTGGCAAGTATATTATAAGAAGGTAGTTTATGACTGTTACAGCCAATGTTCTCATTGTAGCTTTATACTACAATTGTGGGTGGATCAGTTCTACAGCCCTTGATTCTTCAGAATCTGTGAAGGTCTTCTAATGTTCCATCATTGGCTATGTTTTCTTTTTTTTATTAGGTATTTTCTTTATTTACATTTCAAATGCTATCCCGAAAGTTCTCTATACCCTCCCCCNCCCCTGCTCCCCTACCCACCAACTCCTACTTCTTGGCCCTGGCATTCCCCTGTGCTGGGTCATATAAAGTTTGCAAGACCAAGGGACCTCTCTTCCCAATGATGGTCAATTAGGCCATCTTCTGCTACATATGCAGCTAGAGACACAAGCTCTGGGGGAACTGGTTAGTTCATATTGTTGTTCCACCTACAGGGTTGCAGCCCCCTTCAATTCCTTGGGTACTTTCCCTAGCTCCTCCATTGGGGGCCCTGTGTTCCATCCAATAGCTGACTATGAGCATCCACTTCTGTGTTTGCCAGGCACTGGCATAGTCTCACAAGAGGCTGCTATATCAGGGTCCCTTCAGCAGAATCTTGTTGGCATGTGCATCTGCCATGTGTATCTGGGTTTGGTGGCTGATGATGGGATGGATCCCCGGATGGGGTAGTCCATCCTTTCATCTTAGCTCTAAATTTTGTCTCTGTACCTATATCCTTTCATGGGTATTTTGTTCCTTATTCTATGGAGGCATGAAGTATCCACATGATGGTCTTCCTTCTTGGCTTTCTTGTGTTTTGCAAAATGTATCTTGGGTATTCTAAGTTTCTGGGCTAATATCCACTTATCAGTGAGTGCATATCTAGTGACTTCTTTTGTGATTGGGTTACCTCACTAAGGATGAGCTGGAAAGAACTCAGATGTCCCTCAATAGAGGAATGGATACAGAAACTGTCGTACATTTACACAATGGAGTACTACTCAGCTAATAAAAACAATGAATTTATGAAATTCTTGGGCAAATGGATGTATCTGCCTATGTTTTCTAAGGAACTTGTCTTCTATCCCACTTCATGGGGTTTTCCCACACTTCCCTAGGTGAGCTTAATACCTATAACCATATGCAATATCTCCAACACTTATTTCAAAAATATTCAACAGTCTACCACCATTTATTATCTTTCTTCTTTACCGTCTCTGCTGGGTTATTATTCAGGCAGTAGTAGCATAATATCATCTATGATTGATTTCTACATTAGTGTGTCAGTAATTTAATTATTATTGCAAGTTTTCCATTATTATCTCTCCTACTTTTTAGAAATTCTTACCTCATTTTCACTCTATTAGATGTCATCTAACATAAGTTAGATTTGCATGGTTTGCTATTGCATAACTTTCTAGGCTATCATGTTCTCCACCCGTGTTATTTTCTTCTCTAATTACACACTCACACACACACATACACAAACAGCTTTAGGTAAATTATTTCTCCTTCTACTGCCATGCAACCTTGAATGACTAAAGGAATATTGTAGAAAATGATAATTTTATAGCTGTAGTGAGTGGTATTAAATTTATAGATTATAGAATTAGCTTTCAACACTGCTTAGAAATTGCATTGTACTTCTCTAATCTAGGCTTCTGACTAAAAAAATATATCTATGAATTCATCATATATATTTACTTGTATTTTTAAATTTTTCATTGGTATTTCTTATCTTTTTAAAATTTAAATTCATACTGTATTCTTTTAAGATATTAAATAATATAGTGGACATGCTGTAGGGATGGCTTAGCAGTTAATAGTTCTTGCTGCTCTTTCATAGGCTAAGGATTCATTTAACTTACAACCATCTGTTACTGCAGTTCTAGGGCATTCAACATCCTGTTCTGGCATCTGGGGATACCACTAATGCTTGAGATATATATCAGTCATGCTGGCAAAAATTCATATGCAGAAAATTAAATAAAACATTTTTAAGGTTTATATTTTACTTTTAGTTGTACTAGGATTATTAAAACTACAATTAAAAATCCCTTGTCCAACTTGAATATGATAGTTTTGCATCATCTTAATAAATAATTTTGTCATGTTTGGTTCTTATGTCATAGAACTTTTTTTTCCAATGAAAGATAGAAAGGGACTGGATCCTGAAGGGGTGGGAAAGAACTGGGAGGAGTAGGCATGGGGGAAACTATTATCAGGACATATTATATAAGAAAATAATCTATCTTTAATAAAAGCAAAGAAGACTTCAAAGTAATCATAAGAGAATATATTTATCTATAAGAATAAACTTTGATGAAAAAATATTAAAATGTCTAAATGGCTATAAAATGCTATGGTGTATGGGGGGTGGTTCACAGGTGTGTCAGGTGTGTGTGTCAAACCTATGGTCTTCTATATTATACAGAGAATTCTACCACTTACATTTCCAGCCCTTAGATTTTTTTAAAAAATAAAAATCTATATTTCATAAAGTCAGTTTGAAATACACACTTTGAAGAACAGCATCATGTCAAAAGGACAAAAACAGTAGTGTGTTCAAGCTAAATGAAAGTATCATGTATTCCTTTGAAGTGACTACTGAACCAAAACAAACTTATTAAACCATCATAAAGGGAAGGGTGATGACAAGAAGAAAACAAGAAAATATGATGAAAAGAATATGGAGAAATAAATTCTTGAAATGTAATTCCTATGAGAAAAATGATCAAAACAATATTCATTTGCATGTGCTAAAATAAATTAGTTCTAAAATAATCAGAGATAGTAATGGTCATGATTATTAATCCTGACAGAAGAAAGGGTTCTTTCAATATAAAATAGAAATAAAGGGTTAGGTAATATATAATTATAGTGTCTAATTATGTCAAAATTTTGATGTGTAAAAGCAGTCACATGCAAAAATTTTAATCCAAATATTTGTAGTGGATCTACAATGAGGGTTGACTGATGATTTTACTTTCTCTATTTATCTTCTTGTCAATAGTTTTTTTTTACTATAACACTAGTATTAGTTGATATTAATATTTAATTTACAAAGATTAAATAAATATAATTTTTCTTTATAGTTCTTCCATTTCATTATTGAAAACTCGGCATAAAATGAGTAGTATTTTGAAATTAGACAAAGCTGCGCAGTAAAATCTTCAGTCACTATACATTTATAAATCATTTTACATGTAAATCAGTGGCCTAGAAAATCTATCCCACTTTGCAGTTTGTCAGGAGTTTGGTATTTATTTGATTTTATTTAAAAACTACCTTAACTTAAAACTCTGTTTCCCAATGAGAACACACTGCGTACCTACACCTTTTTTGACCAAACTGTAAGGACCATCAAAATTCAGGTCATATTTTACTTCCTTCATGATTCCTTAGATAATATACTAATCTTTGTAGATTATTTTTTCCCTTAGACTCTTGGAATACATTCTATGCCATTCATGTGGCATTAAGCATCGATGTCTATGATAATTTGTATTTGTTCCATGATCATTTGCCTTCTGTTTGAGGGAAACAAATACAGAACCAAAACCAATATCCTGTACTTTGCATGGAGGTCAACATGCGAAGAATTCTAAAACAATTTTAGCTATTACTCTTACCAACCATGATATCTGTTAAATAGCATAAATCTACTATTAATGTTTAGAGGCAATTTAAAGAAAGCTACACATTTAGATAATATGAGATACCTATGAACTATGTTGGTTTTTATGGTAAATTAACATAGTTTACATTATTTAATGAATCAGCCTGGTTATGGTACTCTATTTTGGAATGCAAATGTTTACAAAAGTTTTCTTTGTTGTCTTTTATCACTTTTAAAGAAAGTTAAATGGTAATCCTTTAACTCCTTGAGCCATTCTCTAATTCATAGCTTAAAGTATTTGGAGGATGGGAAGAACCCTATTAAAAATACACTCTTGTAGTCCAGGAAATGAGTACTAGAAACATCACTTAGATAAATCTACTGTGGAAAGGAAGTCAGAGAAAGGTGTGTGGATATTTCTCATTCAAGACACTGAAGCTTCATTGCTAACCCAGAGTGTGTTGTTGTGCTTGATGACTTTGCTCAGAGCAGAAAGTGGAAAGTGCAGGTCATAATGTGCTGGGAAGAATCCGGGAAACATCATGTTGCTCTATAATCGATGTTATTCTTCAGGAACGGCGCACCACTGCAAAAACAACAGTTTCCCTCTATGACAGTTTTCCTTCACCGACCCTATCCTGGTCCAATTACATGAAAATGAGCAGACAATCCCAAGTCAATCGACACTCCCCACATTCTAAACTAGGAAAAAACTAGGCAACGACTCATATAGGAGAAAAGGGGGCATGTACTGAAGTATTCCGAATGCAACACTGAAACAGAGAGATTTCATCAAAGACTGTGAACTTTAATGACAACATGCCCAGAAAGGTGTCTTAGCTGACAAGCCTGAATACTGATGCAGTGGGGACAGAAGTAAAGTAGGTGTTCTTTTGCACCCTTTCTGTACATCTAGATCTATTCCAAACTAAATCGGCACTTACGTTTAAAGATATACCACCCTCCATAAAACACTAGTGATTTAGTGTTTGTAGGAAGTAACTTCGCATGCCAGCCATATCAACTGGAGGGACAAAATACTTTTAAATTGTTTTAGGTGCCATTTTTGATTTAATTTAATTTTTGTGCTTATTCTCTTACATCCCTCTCACTACCTACCTCCCGATTCCCCCTCCCACAGTCTCTCACCATCCCTCGTCTACTTCTCCTCTGAGCAGGGGTAGACCCCTCTGGGTTTCCCTCAAGCCTGCCACTTCAAGTCTCTGCAAGACTAGGTGCATCCTTTCTCACTGAGGCCAGAGAAGGCAGCCCAGATGAAGACCATAAACCACAAGCAGGCAACACCTTTTGGGATAGCCCCTACTCCAGTTATTTGGGATCCATATAAAGACAAAATGGCACGCCTGCTATATATGGGTGGGGAGGCCTAGGCCTAGCCCATGTATACCCTTTGGTTTGTGGTGCAGACTCTGAGAGCCCCACGGGTCCAAGTTAATTGACGCTGTTGACCTTCCTGGTGAGTTCCTATCTCCTCTGTGCCTGCAGTCCTTCCTCCTATTATTCCGTGAGTCCCCAGGCTCCATCCACTGTCGGGCTATGGGATGTCTGTGTCTGTCTGAGTCAGCTTCTGGGGAGAGCTTATCAGAGGGCAACATGCTCCCATTTGCCAGCAAAAGAGAGTATCATTAATAGTGTTTAGGAATTGGTGCTTGCACACGTGATGGGTCTCAATTTGAGTGATTATTGGTTGGCCATTCTGTCTGTGCTCCATTCCCCATGCTAGAATTTTTTGGTACACAGGACAAATCTTGGTTGAAAGTGTTCTGGGTGGGTTGATGTCTCTATCGCTCAACTGCAATTCATGCCTGGCTTTTGGAGGTGGTCTCTTCAGGTTCCATATCATCAATGTTGTAAGTCCCAGCTAAGGTCACCCCCATTGGTTCTTGGGTACCTCTCTTATTCCAGGACTCTGTCTCATCCTGGAGATGCCCCCCCTCACCTCCTCACCACAGTTGGTTGGTTGCAGATTTGCTTTCATTCTCATGGCCATCTAGCCAACTCTCCTCTCCCTACATTCTGATTCTGAACCCCCCCCCCCATTTCCCTGCCTCTCCCCTCCTTCCCAGGATCCTCCTTCCATCTGACTCTTATGAATCTTTTCTTCCCCCTTGAAAGTGAGATTCAAGCAGCCTTGCTTATGCCTTCCTTCTTGTTTAACTTCTTTGGGTTTGTGGAGTGTAGTAAGTTATCTCTATTTTATCATTAGAAATATCCACTTTTAAAGACATTTTTAAACATTAAAGACTAGTTTTAAAGAGTTTTGCCTGGCACAAATACAGTGGAAATGCATGCCTCACTAAATAAGATGAAAACTTGGGTGAATATTTATAAAGTACTACTGTCTTTTATAGTAATCTGGAGAGTTGATGGTTGTTTTCCTTCCTTAGAATGTTTCCACTTATTAAGGGTTAAAGCATGACTTACTTCTACCAACAGTTCCCCTGACAAATAACTACACACACACACACACACACACACACACACACACACACAAACACATGCACACAGATTAGATATAGAAATAAATAGATCTGACAAATAACTATATACATGTAGATAGACAGACAGACAGACAGACGGACGGACGGACGGACGGACGGACAGACAGACAGACAGACAGACAGACAGACAGACAGACAGACAGATAGATAGATAGATAGATAGATAGATAGATAGATAGATAGATAGATAGAGTTATATTATTAATAGTTTATAGATGTGACAAATAACTATATAAATATATGAGCATAAATATACATATGTATTAAAGGCATAGAGGATGGGTTTTTTATTTCTTATCTGAGATATATGATTTTAAAATGTAAGCTTGTATTCAAAATGTTAGCAATGAGGGCTTTAACATTATCTTACTGTCTCCTGTTCCTCAGTTTCTGGTTTCTTTTTTTTTTCCTCAATTTATTTATTTATTTTTTATTAGATATTTTCTTCATTTACATTTCAAATGCTATCTCCAAAGTCCCCTATACCCACCCACCACCCTACTCCCCAATCCACCCACTCCCACTTCCTGGCCCTGGCATTCCCTTGTAAGGGGGCATATGATCTTCACAAGACCAAGAGGTTTCTATTGAAATAATTTAAAACGCAAGATGTTGAGGGACTCTGTCCTGTAGAATTGATAAATAGCTATTTATTTAGCATTAATAAGGATATGACATTTAATTATTGTAAAATTTATTTTAGGGCTGAAATTCTACAAATTCTTCATCTTGTAAAAGAAACTGAGGCAGAGGAAAAAATCATTTACCTCAAGACATGTGTGTAATGAAAAGTTGGTACTGGAAACATGACTCTCTTCATAGAGGTCTTCACAGCCTTTGCTTTCAAATAGTTTGAATCTTACTATATTTTTAACTTCTAATATCAATGCATTGATATTGGACAAATTGAGTAACTTCTAAAATTGTGTTCAATGTCTTTTGAGTCTGAGAATAGATAAATGAACGTGGTACACGTAGAGAATGAAGGGTTCCAGGTAGTGACAGGTCACATGCAAAATAGACACCTCAGCACTCTTTGTGATGCTGGATAATGTGTGTGTGTGTGTGTGTGTGTGTGTGTGTTTATGTGTGTATACACATGTATATAAATGTGATTGTATATGTTTATGTGCATATGTTATGTGTATATTAGTGTGTATGTTCATGTGTGTGTCCTTGTGTGTGAGAGCATGTAAGTTTTATGAGATATGGTTTGTAAGCACAATGGCAAGACAATTATTAGAAAAACAGAGAACACTAATTTTGTCTTATTCATTTTTATGCTAGAAATTGTGAAGCAATGTGTTCTCTTAGCTGAACTAGTTCATTCATCTCATCTTGGAGCACATAAGTATGTGTAAAATAGTACCAATAAATAAAATATATTAATATATCAATGCATATCACATATAAATTATCTATTATATTTAGATAAATATCTTCACAGTAAATTATACAGACAAGGTAAAAAAAAAAAAGGAGATTATAACCAAAAATTTATATATACAGTTCTTAGAAATAATATATATAAGCAAAATTCTTTAAACGTTCTCAAGGGCAGAAAGGTCCTAGTACAAGATAAACAGACTTAATCTGAAAAATTCTGAAATTAAAAATGCTACAAAATGTGAAGAAATTTTAGTGTGTACTTGTCACACAGGTTGAAAATTCAACACCTAAGTTAAAGGTGAGCTCTTATATAGACAAAATACTTTATACAGAAAATATTATCTGAAATTTTGTCCTGGCAAAATGTGTTTACTATATATGAACATGAATGAATTTTATTTTAATTTTATGTTCTGTTCATATTACATGTACAAAACTTATTTTAAAAATACCAAGAAATCTATTATCTGAAATTCTTCTTGCTCTAAACATTTAACATACAAGATACTGTTGTAGTTTGGGTATAATTTGATTGCTCCATGTTTCCCCTGTGATCAGACATTAGTGCCCAGAGTGGCATTACTAGGTGATTCTGTTCAACCTTCAGGAGATAGGGTAGGGTAGAGGTTATTGGGTCATTGGGAATGTGCTATTATATTGAAGTTCCATGCTCTCTTAAATGATTTTTATAAATGGTTCGAGAATTTCCTACCGCTCCCTCTGTTCCTACTTTGAGAGGTAGTCAATTATTTTCTCCAGGACTCGTGGTCCACGGTACTACCCTAACTGGTTCCCACATCAGAGGCCAAACGAGGATCCCCAATCTCCTAACTTCTACCTCTGCTCACACATTGAACCGTGGAAGTCAGTACAGAAAAACGACCATGAAAATAATGATGTGACCATGATTCTGAGAGGGATGTGGTGTCATCTACCATGTTTATGAGAAATTTTTCTACAATCCACTCTTCTGTCAAAAATCTCGATTGAAAGAATATATTTGTAAAACTATAAGAACATATAGCCTTTATGTAATACACTAGACTTCTTCCCCATGCGTATCTGCTCAGCATAGTAGCTAGAACTACAAGAACCCCAGTAACTGGAAAACTAGCAATCCAACTCACTGGACACTTTGAGATGATAGATATGCTAATTTTCTTTACTGCAACAAGAGTTTTACAACTTATATGATAAATATTTTAAAAGTCATATCATTTGCCTTAAACATTTACACAGTCAGCATTTGTTTCTGTGTTATGTGCAACATGGACTATGTCATCAAGTGCCTCACAGAGTCAGATTTGAACGTTCTTGCCATGACTTTGCTGTCCCATTCCTAGGAAGTTTCAGAGTGAACCTTTCCATTTCATGTATTATTGTAATTTAGACAACAGCATGGCATTAGGCAGCTGATGGTGAACACTGAAGTGCTTTTCATGGACCACTTAGGTTTCATGAGTCTGAAGACTTCTGGTATTTAAACCCAGATGGTTACCAGAGATGTCTCCCAATTACTAATTACTATGCTAATTAAACCTACAGTGATAAGGGCTTAATACCTTCATTGGTTAACTTTTTACCAGTAGAATGAAATACTTGATATTGCTAATTATGAAAAGGGGGCTTGATTTATGTCATTATTACATGGGTTTAACATTTAGTGAGGAGTAGAGATGCTCTGTAAAAGAGCACTAGCTTGCCTTACAAATGGCAGTGCACCATAGAAAATGCAAATATATGGGAAAGCAAATGACTACATCTAAAACTAGAAGTTAAAAAAAAAAAAGGTTCGTTAGAGGATGGAAGAGTCAGAAATACTTTTACCATAGGCCAGATAATGGAAAATGAGATGAAATAAGTCAAGACCAGGCAAGATATATACATTCCAGATTCTGTGGTACAGAGGAAGGGTTTTGTTTGTTTGTTTCTTTTGTTTAACTTCTTTGCCCAGGGATCTTCTTTTTCTAAGTTCCTGAGTTCTTTCATTTGGCTGCCCTCCAATGCAAGCTACAGTCCACTTACTTTCCAACTGCCTTTGGCCTCATGCCTGGAGCTACCAGACAACATAAGAGCAAGAGTGCTAGGTTGGTGAAGATGGTATGACAAGTTTACTGGTTTGAATAAAGAGATATAAAATTATAGCATTAATCACGTATCATGTGTATCTGTGCATATATGTTAATAGATTCAGAAATGCCCCAGGAAATTCATTCAAAAATATTTGTCCTATCTATAGGAAATACAAAGGCAAAGATGGAGTGGAGATTTAGGGAATAACCAACCAATAACTGATCCAACTTGAGACCCATCCACAGGCAAACACTAATCCCTGACACTATTTATGTTACTCTGTTATGCTTGCAGACAGAGCCTAGCATAACTGTCCTCTGAGAGGCTCCATCAGGTAGCTGTTTAAAACAGATGTAGAGACCCTCAGTCAAACATTAGACAGAGTTCTGGCAGTCTTATGGAAGAGTTGAGAGGAGAACTAAGGACACTGAGGAGAAGGAACTCCACAGGAAGACCAATAGAGTCAACTAACATAGACCCTTAGGGGCTCTGAGAGCTGAACCACCAACCAAAGAGCATAAACAGGCTGTATCTAGGCCTCCAGGCATGTATGTAGTAGATGTGTAGCCCAGTCTACATGTGGGTGTTTCTATGTCTCAGCAAAATGGTAGAGTGCTGTGATTTTCCTTAAGGTTGTGGAAAAGAATCCTGAAAACGTGAGTTTGAAAATATATACTTTCTCAACTATGTAAGATATAAGGATATAGTATGAATTGTATAAGGAGCTTCACCGATCTAAAAGAACAGAGGCAGTTGCACTATGAGCCAGCTTGTCAGAACAATATTAAGGATCGTAACATTTTTAAGGGTACAAATATAAAGAGTTAAGGAGTGGTGATCACAGGGCAAGATCCCATCAAGGTGAGGAGTGTGTGTGTGTGTGTGTGTGTGTGTGTGTGTGTGTGTGTGTGTGTGTGTGTGTGTGTGTGTGTGTGTGTGTGTGTGTGTGTGTGTGTGTGTGTTTCATTTTTAAGGCATTTTTATTAGATATTTTCTTCACTTACATTTCAAATGCTATCCCCAAATCTCCCTATACCCACCCACTCCTGCTTCTTGGACCTGGCATTCCCCTGTACTGGGGCATATGATCTTCACAAGACCAAGGGACTCTCCTCCCATTGATGGTCCCACCCGGGGATCCATCCCATAGACAACCACCAAACCCAGACACTATTGCATATGTCAGCAAGATCTTGCTGACAGGACCCTGACAAAGCTAAGGATTTGTTTTTTCTTTGTCTATTTGTTTGTTAGTTTGTTTCTGCTTACAAAGGCAAGTAGGGTTCCTGAGTTCAAGGTCAGCCTGGAACAGAAGGAGTTTAGGTCCAGGCCAAGATATGGTAATCATAGTAATGTCTGGGCAGTGTCTCATCCAGCTTTCTTATTGTCTGTGCTTGTACTTGCTACCTCTTTTTACCTGTCAAGGAGCGGAGGTCATGGAGAGCAATCTGAAAAGCTGCCTGGAGCAAAGCACAGAGAGAAACCAATCAGGAAAGCCCTCTTGAGCAGAATCTAAGCCCTCAGCTTGGACCCATGATTTGATTTTGAGTTGTTTGTTTTGCCACTACCAGACACCCTTTCTCTCAGAATCCATCTCCAGGCCAAGACTGGCTTATGACATTCTATCATGCAATCAGCATACATGGAGAAATTTAATTTCAAGGCATGTGTTAAAATCATTCTGTAACTAGATTTGGGAAACCATTACAACCCATAATGCTGCTCAGTTGACTATATCACATGTCAGTTTAAAAGAAATGTATTGATTTCATTCCTCCCCAAAGAGTACAAAATTTCCAATGTATTTAACTGACTATTAATAGAAGTTGAAATTGCTCTCAGGACACTCCCAATTTCAGAAGGTATAACAGCATCAATATCAAGATGTGAGAACCAATACTAATGCCTGTTTTATTCAGTCCACTTCATGATTGTGCTTTTTATTGTGAAATGGTAAATGTCTGTGTATATACTACTAGAGACACGTTTTACCATTCCCAGGGCCCTTCTGATAGTATGTGGTATAATTTGGAAGCATGAGCACATGGTTTAGAAGGCATTCCTAATACTAAAATGATGTCTCTTGTCAGTATTATGGTGAGAATGCAGCAAAAGGCCAGTATTTATTGCTTTCTTGCTATGTGTGCATGCCTGTAATCTAAGAAATTTATGACATTCCGAAAAGGCTAGAATTTTCCCCGATGACTAGATAAATTGACTCTATTTGCTCTACACACACACACACACACACACACACACACACACACACACTCACCACTCACCACTCATACAAGGTGGGCTAAGAGATTTCTGAGCCAGTGGAAGTAGTTTCTATTTTAATTGTCACAGACTTTTTTCTGAAAAATCTAACTAAAGCTTTGTCAAAACAAAACTCTAACTAATGTTGCCCCTTTCTCTGTTCTGTCAATACCACCCTTATGGCTTTGCCCATTTCTCTTCACTATTATTCTGACTACTTCATCTTTGTCCTCTTCAATATTTGTTTTATATACTCCCAAGTTTCTTCATTTTTTCTCTTGAGGAGCAAGCCTTCATTTGTCTACCCCAACTTTTTTATCACAGTGTGACTTCTGTGACCAGAGGTTTATGTAGAATGTAAAGGAATATACAATTTCTGCACTTTCAAGCTCAATGATCATTGGGGAAGAAGAGGCAGAAAGACTTTAGAAGCCAGAGGAACAGGAAGTTTGCTGTGAGATTGTTTATTCTAGAAATGTGAGAACCTATGCCCCTGATGTCTCAGCAACATGGCTGTCTAGACATGACCTGAACAAAGACATTACCAATGGGCATGCTAATGAGGAAGAAAGAATGCTTACTGGAAACCTCAACTCTAGACAAAGAACTAGCAGCAATTAAGGAATGCTGAGAGTGGGGGTGATGGACTTTTCAGGGATGTCATGCAGTTGGTTATTCCATACCAAAAGGACAGCCCCCAAAACATGTATAAACAAGTAACATTATATAGAAAGACCATAATGCACATAATATGTTGAAAAATTATTCTCTGCCAGCAAAATAAGCCAAGTCATGCCAGATTAGAGTATTTTGGGTTTATTGGGAGTATATAGCTGGTTTATTAGGAAGCAACTCTGGGGTAGGTTCACTGATCCCAAGGAACAAAGACAGGGAAGTCACCATGGGGAGGAAGACAGAGGGGAGGAGGAAGAGGAAGAGGGAAAGATCATGCACAGGCAGGGAGAAAAGGCAGAGAAGGGGAGAGAAGGAGAGGAATGACCAAAATGTCTGGATGATATTAGGAGAAACTTCTGGGGTAGAAGAAGCAGAATCCCTGGACTGGAAAATTTAGGGTAAAGAGCAAAGTATGTCCATTATGGACTGAGGGATGCTGGGAGAACCTGGAGGTCATCTCCATTTTGGTATGTTAAGTATGCAACTCAGCCTCTTGGCCAGGGTCTGAAACCCAACACAGCTAAAGGAAAATAAAAAAAAAAAAAGGCTATGATTTTTGAAAGTGAGTAATATGGGGAAGTACATGGAGAGCTTTGATGGAAGTAAAGAAAAGGGAAACAGGATTTCATTATATTAATTTCAAACAATTCAGATCTTTTTTTTCCCTAAGAAAGTAAAAGTCAGAAATATCTTGCAAAAGCAAGATGATTATATTCAAAATCATTTGTTTCCCACCCACCAATGCCCATATTCCCAGTGCTTACAATGCAACAAAATGAGCAGTTGGAAGAGGATATTATTACTACATAAAGAAACATTATGTGTCTTCCTGACCCAGACTCACTAATGTAAATGGAGCCCTCAGAATAATCAGACAAATCCTCAACAGATAAGAGATTGCTTGAGCTCTTGGTAAAGGATGTGCTCTAGCTATTACAAAGTAGTATAAAGTCAGTTTAATATCAGAGAAATTTGTTTTTATGTAAATTATGAGGAAGAAATCCCTTTGTGTTCCAGAAATATTTATTCCTTTGATATTAGTGAAATTAGAAATCAACACAGAACGTCATTCATGGGATGATGAAACAATTTTCATGAAAATGGATTATAAAGTTCTCTCATTTTTTTCTTAATAATTCTTATTAGTCTGATTTACATTTTAAAGTACAGTCTGTATAAGATCTCTGTACTTTTATTTGCATATTACAGGTGAGCAAACCCTGTTCTTATACTACAAAATAAAATGCAAGGATTATCAAGAGTGTTTTGAAAATAAGTTAGAAGTTATTGGCATCAAAGTAGCTAAAATAGTATTTGCAGCCACATAAAAATACTGTTCTAATATTATATTTAAATGTTGAAATAAACTTAACTTCCATCAAAAGCCAGTGGTGCTTATAAGACATTGATTTGATTTTTTTTAATCTAGAATCCCCCCTATTATCTGATTGACTAAGATATTCTCAAATTTCCAAAGAAAACAATATTAGTCAAGAGAAAGATGCTACATATAAAGATGAAAATATGAAATGTAAAGTAGCAAATTCACAACACATTCAAACATTTTTTAAAATAATTTTTAAAAAATATTTTATTGGATATTTTATTTATTTACATTTCAAATCTTGTCCCCTCTCCAGGTTTCCCCTCATTAAAATCCCTGTTCAACTCTCGCTGCTTCTATGAAGGTGTTTCCCCACCCTCCCACCCACTTCCACCTCCCCACCCTGGCATTCCCTTACATTGGGGCATTGAGACTTCCAAGAACCTCTTCTCCCATTGACGCACAACAAGGCCATCCCCTGCTACATATGCAGCTGGAGCCATGGGTCCCTCCATGTGTACTCTTTGGTTTCTGGTTTAGTCCCTGGGAGCTCTAGGGAATCTGGTTGGTTGATATTGTTGTTCTTCCTATGAGGTTCAAACCCCTTCAGCTCCTTCAGTCCTTCCTCTAACTCCTCCATTGGGGACTCTGTGCTCATCCCAATGGTTGGCTGCCAGCATTTGCCTCTGTATTTGTCAGGCTCTGGCAGAGCCTCTTAGGAGACAGGTATATCAGGCTCCTGCCAGCAAGCACTTCTAGGCATCCACAATAGTGTCTGGGTTTGGTGACTGTATACGGGATGGATCCCTAGGTGGGGCAGTCTCTGGATTGCCTTTACTTCAGTCTCTGCACCATGGTTTGTCTCCATATTTCCTCTCTTGGTTATTTTGTTCCCCCTTCTAAAAAGGACTGAAACATCCACACTTTGCTTTTTCCATCTTCTTGAGCTTCATGTGGTTTGTGAATTGTATCTTGGGTATTCTGAGCTTTTGGGCTAATATCCACTTATCAGTAAGTGTATACCATATGTTTTGTTATTGGGCATCCTCACTCAGGATGATATTTTCTTGTTCCATCCATTTGCCTGTCAATTTCATGAAGTCATTGTTTATAATGGCTGAGTAGGACTCCATTGTGTACATGTTCCATTCTTCGGTTGAGGGACACCTCAGTTCTTTCCAGCTTCTGGCTATTATAATTAAGACTGCTATGAACATAGTGGAGCACATGTCCTTGCTATATGTTGGTGCATCTTTAGGTTATATGCCCAGTAGTGGTATAGCTGGGTCCTCAGCAAGTACTATGTTCAATTTTCTGAGGAACCACCAAACTGATTCCCATTGTGGTTGTACCAGCTTGCAATCCCACCAGCAATGGAGCAGCGTTCCTCTTTCTCCATTTCCTCACCAGCATCTACTGTCACCTGAGTTTTTGATCTTAGCCATTCAGACTGGTGTGAGGTGGAATCTCAGAATTGTTTTTGATTTGCATTTCCCAGTTGACTAAGGATGTTGAATGTTTCTTTGGTTGCTTCTTAGCCATTTGGCATTCCTCAGTTGAGAATTCTTTGTTTAGCTCTGTACCCCATTTTTAATAGGGTTATTTGGTTCTCTAGAGTCTAACTTCTTGGATTCTTTGTATATACTGGACATTCGCCCACTATCAGATGTAGGATTGGTTAAGATCTTTTCTCAATATGTTGGTTGCCCTTTTGTCCTATTGACACTGTTCTTTGCCTTACAGAAATTTTGCAATTTTATGAAGTCCTATTTGTTGATTGTTGGTCATTAGTTTTCTGTTCAGAAAAATTTCCCCTGTGCCCATGTGTTCAAGACTTTTCCCCACTTTCTTTTCTATCCATTTCAGTGTATCTGGTTTTATGTGGAGGCCTTTGACCCCCACACACTCTGATTAATGTTTTTAACAAATCAATAGTCAATGGATATCATCTGCATTTTATATTTCCCTCTCAGGGAAACACAAAAGGAAAATGATGATTTTGCTGCATTTGAAAATCAAACTTGCTGATTTAAATGCAACCATATATAATGTGAGGTAGTGTGTTTCTATTACAACAAACTTTAGGAGCAGGTATGGTAAGGTGCAGATTGATCTATGTTCTAGCCCTAATACCATAGCCATCTTGGTGGTGAAAATGAGGAAGTGTTCAGAATATGGACATTCACTTGATGCTCCTCTTCTTTCTTGAGAAAGAGTTTTCTGTAGTGTCAGCAAAATTTATTTTTTCCATGCCTATGCCCTGTTTCACCAATGCTCGTGGTTTCTGGATTGCATTATAACTGGGAATATTGTGGTGTTTGCATTATTGCGTGGCAAGAGCTCAGTTACAAACATAAATAATAGCATTAATATCAAAACAATCAAAACCAAAGTGAAATTTAAATTCAGTTTCATGAAACACACTTGACTGTTCTATGATTACATTAATCCCCCCCTTATATTAATTTCACATGAGACCTAATTCACCAAAGGTGGAGAGGCCAATTTTGAATGAATCAAATGGAATTACTTGACCAAAATCTATTGGGCTTGCATCAGGAGGGAGCTTCAAGCAGAGCTCAGGGAAGACAGAGTGGAATAATCTCCCACTCTACTTAAGTGTTGGGAAGTTCTGCTTCTGATCTTACCTCTGTGAGAATGAGTTTCCTGGGATCATCTTGTCTTTGAGATTTTTTTTTTTTTTTGTCTTTACTGCAAAAGAATTTCACATCTCCTATTGCCCTAGCAAAACGATAAGGAGCGATATGGCAATATGCTTGCTGGAGTCTCATAGAAGCTTTAAATCTCTTGTTGCAGTTAAAGAGTCCAACATAGCTAAAGATCAGCCTGAGACATGGATAAATTATGGGCCTGTTGTGGTTTTTAAGTGTTATACTCAAAATAACGCAAGGCAACTGAACTTGGGCTATTCCTCCGGGTTTAATGATAAGTGCAAAGTTGGCCAAGTCTTTTCTATGTGCTCTTTGTGCTGTCAGTGACATAGAATATTAATATGTGACAGATGCTTTGATAATACTAACCTGAGTAGAATAGGAAAAATGAGAGGCAGTCAGCTTTGTTCACTTTTATGTGGGATTGAGGTTTCTGGATACTTTCCCTTCTAGGATAGAGGGAAAAGAGCAGTGTCTCAGTATGTAGCCGAGGCTAGCCATAAACTGCTCTCTGCTTCACCTCATGAGGGATGTAATTAGAAGCACGTGCCAACATGCACAGCAATAACATTTCTGATCTCTAGGCTGTCACAGGCATACTGTGTGTCAGTCACTGGGACACTTTAACTCCTGGTGACTCAGTTTCCACATTCCAGGACCAAAGCAGTGATCTCACATCATAACTTTTAAAGATTTAAAAGAAAAATATGTATCAGGAATCAAGTACTTCTTAAAATTGCCTGATAAATATATGTGATGGGATTTCCTGGAGAACATGTGTTCCTTACATAATTAAAACCTAATTCAGATGGAATAGGAGAAAATTAGAGAATCACAAAGGGCGGTATCGTCCCTACTCTATTTATGGGCCCTCAGAATTTGTTGGGTTTGGATTGAGCTAAACTTCAGTGTTGTATTGAAGGAGGAGGAGAAGGAGGAGAAGGAGCAGGAGGAGATAGGCAATCATATTTCTGAACAGGTTATCAATAAAACGCACTATCCAAGTACATCTCTTTCTATTGCATGCTCTAGTAGGGAGGGGGAGCAATGTATTCCATCATTTCACATCACTTCAAAGGTGGTTTCAGTTTAAAGGCAATGAGACTAAGGAAAATGTAAATGCTGCACCCTCATCTTCAGAAAAAACTCCAGATTCAGATTGCCTACACTTTCTGCCCTGCTCCAAGCCCCTCAAAGCAGCAGATCCCTTCTGGATCAAGCTAGGAATGCCTTTCTTCTACAAAACTTCCAGTGAGAGAAAAACCTTGAGATGCAACCTAGTACCACATGCTTGATAAATCTTGTACTATGAAATGAAAGAATCATGGCTCTGGTGTCTTTCCCTCAGAAGTCTTCACTATGGTCAATCCATTGTTTAAAGCTTAATACGGAGAACTTGCATCTCTTGTGGAAGAATAATGATGTCACTAGTGGTCAATCTACCCTTGTATGTTGCCCGTGAAGGTTTAGAAGACCTGGATCAAAGAACTAAATAAACAGAGGTAGAGCATAGCAGAGGAAAAGAGAAATATGTCTCCAGAACTATCAAGGAAATATCCAGCCCATGACCTGTGGTAACACTGTACTCCAATGGACATTTCTGTTATGTAGTTAAAAGTCAGATATATAATCCTTTTACTAGACTTCAGGTTTAAAAAATGTTTCCTGTCATAAAAAATTATAACCAGATTTATATCTGAGTAAATATGACCCTACATCCATCAAAATGTGACCAACAGAGGAACAGAGTTCAATGTTTTTGAAGCAGAAGGTGAAACTATACATCAGTTTACGTATGAAGATTCAGAAGTCCCATTCAAACCATGTGATCATTTAGCAGGATTAGACATGAGCAAGCATGCCAATTGAAAGGGGACCTCCACACTGGGATCAGGTTTAATAAGACATCGTTTTCTACTCTGTACATCAGTCAAGATCACATACACGAGCTAGCCACTTCCATTTGTGAACATGGGTGAAATGTATAGATTTAAGTGAGAAGAGGATGTCTGAGGCAGAAGAGAGGTGGAGAAGAGCTGAATGTTCTCCAAGCATAATAGTGCATTCCTGCCAAGCCTTCAGCATCTGAACTTCCAGGGTGTGTGTTGATTAACAGGGCTAGGGGTTCATCTGTTATTACTTAACTGACATGTTGCTGCAAATTATAGCTGGAGCACAGTAGTGGGTTATGGATACAAGTAACATTTAAAATAATTTCTTGCCTTTTTACCTAGAGGAATTGTGAACTCAACAGCAGGTTTCGCCTTTACTCGAAAAGCATCCATCCTGCTAACTGAGTAAAATGGCTGTTGTTCAGATCATGCTGACTTTTAAATGAAATGTGTGGTAAGGTGTTTATTCTCTCACCGATTAGCTCCCATTAACGTTAATGGGAGTCGCCTGAGCAAGTGCCTCATGAAGTACTGGAAATTTCATCTTCTTAGGATGCTGTTCTGGAGGAAATGCTTTATTTCAAAGAGATTCCCCACCCCCCATGGCTTCAGATATTATAAGTGTGACATCATTCATTGTACTGTCAGGTTTTCTTTTAAAAGGTAGTATTCATAAAACAAGATAGAAATAACCATATCAAAAATGACTGCAGTAACGGGCATAAAGATGAAAGGTAGTTGAAAGGGACACATCAAAGCATGTATAATTTAGCAATCCCCACTAAATACAAAGCCAGTATTACAAGTAGCTAGATTTAGATGTTTTTCAATGGAGAACGATTTCAGTTTGCTGAGCATGCACCTTCTATTACACCATCCCCAAGTTACTTGCTGGTCTGTTTGCTGGGTTTCTTTGGGGCTTTATTTAAAGCTAGAGATATTTTTTAAAACAAAGTGCATTTTCAAGACAGTTGAATGAGATATATAGGGAAAAGATATGTGATTCCTGTCTTACTCATGGGAAAATATACATTAGCATGAAATTCAACTGCCTGTCAGGAACTGAAGTTATTGTTATCTCTTAGCCAGACAATCAGAAGAAAAATGGATAGAACTGTCCATTGAGCCTTTTATATTTTACTGTCAATTGAGGAACCTATATGAAGTGATCAAAGGAAAAGGACAGAATTATTATTCAGTTGGTCAGAAACCATGGTAGCTGATAGATCTGCAAATTTTCTAAATGGTGTTTGGCTTTTCTTCATACCCTCTTATGTTAAGGAAAGAAACAGAAACGGTTTTGCAACCAAGCATTTTGTAGTCAACCACAGGAGGCTTTAGCTTTGTGTATTCATGCATCTCTTCAAGGTCTCGAGGGAGCCATTTCAGGATAAAACATGCCTTCATAACTGCCTCCTGGAAAGTAAGACCAATTTGCTTTTATGCTTGTGGAATCTTCCTATCAGTTTGAGGGAGAACAAATTGTGGGGAGAGAAGCACTTTCCCAGTAGAGCAAACACATTCACAGAGTTAGAAAAGCAGCCTTACACTTTCCCAAATGGAAAGACCTCATTTAAAGAGTATTCACAGCATAATAACACCTCATAATTTTCTTTTCTGTTCATCTAGAATGACTCTAATAATATCCCTGATTTTCTGTTTTCAAAAGATAAGAGTTTGAAAAAGATATGGAAGGTACTAGCTAGTAGAAAAGGAAAAGAAAGAGAAAAAAGAAAAGAAGGGTATTCTTTTAAAAAAAATCTTTAAGTATATAAACATTTTCTGCATATATTTGCTTCAGTATTAGACACATGTGCTGTCTACTAAAAGAGTTTCACTAAGGCTGCTCTAAGTGAGAAGTTCACTACGTAACTCTACAACGCACAAATGTACCAGTGCATGCTTACTCATGCAGTCTTGGTCAATAGTTACGAGGCACTTTCCATGTGTTCAAAGTTGTCCTGGGTACTGGAGAAATTAAGTTGAATCCTTTAAAGTCAATGGAGGAAATCTGAAATTGAATTTCTACCTGCTAATATCATTGTGCCCAAAAGCCAAGATTCCTCTTGGTATAGAATTCATAAATTGATCTTAACACACAGTCAGAGACGGCATCTCATTTATTTCATTGTAGTTATACTTTACCTTTAAGAAGATGCTAGAGAATGCTTTGTAAAAAGTCATATAATTCATCGTGAGCTAAACTATGAGTGTTTAATTTTAAAGGCATTTTTAATTCTCCTTCTGTTCACCTACTCTGGAAAATGATAACAATGTGTGTCACTCAGAGCCTGTTATCCATGTGCACAGTCAATAGTTCATCTAATAGTTGTTGAATATTCAATCCATGCCAACCACACTCCTTTCCTCCAGGTCTGGAACACATGGAGATTAAAGAGACGAAATCTTTCCTCTCAAGTGGCTTTTGTGACACATGACATTATGGGGCCATCAAATAACCAGGGACTGAATATTTAGTGGTTGTGGGCTAAAGAATTGTTACATTGCTTTCTTCAGACATAGCAACGACCTTATTTTGCAGGAGGTACAAGAGCCCAATGGGAAATAGAATAGATAGCTCAAGAAAACAGACTCCAATAAATGTCTTCTTCCAACGTGAATACACATTTCTCATAAAGAAATGTAAACCTTTATGAGAAATATTTTTCCTAAAATCCCATGTAAGTGACTTACAGTGTTCACCAGGTATATGAATTTTTGTTAGGTTGTAATAAAAAACATACCATTTGCTTCCTCTTGAATTGAGAAAAGACACATTGTTTTTATTTACTATATATGAATTATTTACTAATTTTGACAGAATATTTCTAAAATCCATGCTTACTTCAAATTAATACGACTTTTCCCATTCTTTTTCTCAAATAAGAATGGTTATATATTATTTTCTTCCACCCTTTCAGGTTCTCCTCTTCAACTCACAGAACATATTGGTAAAGGAAATTCTCATAAATGAATTATTTCTTTTATGTGAAACATGGGTCTTCATAAATAAAATAAAGGCCTGAAACATTCTAAATGGTTAGTTGTCTTGGGCATTTCTTTTCAAAATAATATTTAATGTTATTTCATGTGTGTAAGTGCTTTGCTGGCATACATATTGCTGCACCATGTGCATACACGGGCTGGCAGAGGGCACTGGATTTTTAGATTTTTGTTAGAGACAGTTGTGAGCTGCCGTGTGTGTACTGGGAACTGAACCTTGGTTCTCTGAAAGAAATATCTACTGAGCCATCTCTTCAGTCAAGAACCTATGTGTTTCTACACTAAGAATGGTAACTTAACAGTGATGAGTCTTGATGATCTCCTGTCCTCAGAGATAAGGATGCTCATTCTGTTAGGGAATTGGAAGGCACTTGCACTTGAGAATCTTATTCCCTGCCAGTGTGGAAGCTTCCAGGTCTAGGAACTGGAGAGCTGCTTCAGAGGGTTAAAGCATTTGCTACTCTTTTGGGGAACCCAGGTTCAGTTCCCAGCAAATACATGATATCTCACAACTGTCTGTAACAAAATATCCAGGTGATCTGATCCAATACCCTCTTCTAGCCTCTGCAGGTAGTCTTGTGCATGATATATATATATATATATATATATATATATATATATATATATATATATATATATATATATATATGGAAACATGGCAATGCTGGGAAAAATAGAAACAATAGTTAATTATAGTTAATTATTTAAAATAAATTATAGGGTTCAAATATGTGATATGAAAATATGGCATTCTAATTGCCATGCTATTTCAAGATAAAGCACCTAGAAGGTGTACAACAGACTCCCCTCTCAATAGACACTCCCGCCCTCCGCCCACCCTCGATAGAGACAGAGTTACTTAATGCATTGTTTCCTTTGTTGCAGCTACTGATGAGGTTGATAAATTCTCATCTTGATCCATTTCTAAATATAGAAATAGCTCACATCTGTTAGGAATGCTTTTAGGCCATCCTGTGAGCACAGAGATTAGATCGCTGTGTAAATGAACATGATTCTCAAGATACTTATTGGATGAAGTGTGCTTTAAAGTGGTGGACTAGCATTATGCCGAAGAGAAGCAGGGACTCCTAGTGTGCTTTACACCCAAATCATGAGGTACAGAGACAGCTATGAGTCAGTGTGGCATCCAAGGTGATGCTAGTTTTCAGTCTCTCAAGGAAAACTTTTTGTGTAGCTTCTGTAAGCAAAGCTTATGCTATTCTAAGGTCATAACTTGCTATGGTATCTTGACCTTGACCTTGTTAAGCACCTCAAACCCTGGAGAGCTAGATTACCATGCTTCATTTAGTGCTTGGTTACTATAACCACTAGGGCCTTTGTGCTTTTCTGATGAGCTGGAAGAGGATTAGTCTTGGCTACAACTATGCAACAAATAACAAAGAATGGTCTAGGAACCAAGAGATAATGCAAAAAAAAATTAACTGGGCCTGATGCTGTTTTTTCTGCCCCCCCCCATTCATTGTCATGCTGTCAAACTATAGGGAAGAGTGATTTCAAACAATTTTTCATCAAAATCACTGAGGGCAAAGGGATCTATTGAACATGGATTCGTAAGAACCATCAAAGTTTCTCAAACCTATACCTTGGCCTTCCTTGGAGATGTTTATTTTTCTACTCTAGGCACTGTATGCTGTAGTCTTCAGGGTTAGAGAAAGATCCCAAATATCTATGGATTCACTGGTGGACAGAAGCTCAGCTAGCTGTTGTTTCTTCCGTGGCTGCTTCCTACCCATCGAATTCCATCTTCCCTTTTGCTGTAGACAGGGTTTTTTCCATGTCTCCTCATCTTCTGTTCCTATCTTCAAGATAGTTAAGTGAAAGGAGGAAGAGTCAAAAGTCTGCAAAATCCTGGATGGCCCTGTGTTTACCTGGGAGTGTAAGGAAAGATCACATTATACCCACCCGGAGATGTAGATCTTCTCTCACCAGGACAGTTGAGTCCAGCATTGCCAGTGTCTGCTGCCCCCTAGTGGCTGAATATACCATGGGTTCATTTTTTTTTTTCCACAAAAATTATAAGATGAGTATTTGGTTTTGGCGTGATTATTATAGAGAATTACTCAAAACAATAACCATAATATTCAACTTTAGAAAAGGATGACAGTGCCTTTGTTATTTTTTCCATTTTATGGGGAAAAACAATTGGGTGCAAAGACTTCTACTCTATGTAAATCAGGTCAATTTGGTCAGCACATTACAGATTCAGCATAATGAATTTTACAAGCTCCAACGGTTTGCTCTAGATTTAGTCTTTAGCAAGTGAAAGCTTAACATCTGGACCCAAATGCTGCTCCATACATGGGACAGTCTGGACAGAGAAAGAGGAGATGATGTAATTATAATATGGTCTCAAAAAATAAGTGTTTCTAAGTGGGCTGTAGATAGTTCCAGAAAGTTTCATTGAAAAGCATACATAAAAGGGTGTGCTTTGTTAATCCAGTGTAGAGATGATAGTAAATCCAGGGAGCATTGAAGTCTGCTTCAGTTTCCAAGTGAGATCCTCCATACCCCAGATTTAGCAAACCATTCAGAAAATTTGCTGAGGGGTCTTTAAATCAGCATATTAACAAACAAAAGTCAGGGATTCTTTTCCTTATGGTAAGGGTGAATTAAAGAAGAATCCTTAAAATCCTTGCAATATATTGTATTGCTTGGATATTAAAGTCTTAATTTTAATGTAAAACGAGATGAGACATTAGACATTAGAATAACTAGAGGAAGCAACTGGTACCTCAGCATTTCCTGAGTTACTGAAATGTAAGTTAGACTAGTCAGTTTACCACTCATCCAAGTTATTTCACGCCATCATGTTGCATTTGCATCAACAAGATTCATGTTAAAAAAAATGTGCACACTCGGGAGGCAGAGGCAGGTGGATTTCTGAGTTCGAGGCCAGCCTGGTCTACAAAGTGAGTTCCAGGACAGCCAGGGCTATGCAGAGAAACCCTGTCTCGAAAACACCAAAAAAAAAATGTGCAGATGCAAACTTTGGTGAACAAAGCCCCCAGCACTTAACTACCCACACATCTCTTGGCACCTTCATAGTAAGGCAGGATGAAGACTGGCATGGAACTAACAAGTGTCCTGGTGAGCCATGAAATGATTCCTCCTCTGTATGTATACTCCCTGTATCAGTCACCATGTGGAATATACACAGGCTCTGACCTCCAACCAAATTCAGCTCTCTCAGCTATTCTGTTTGTAAAATAAGGAAACCACTGTAGAGTCCCTCAAGGGGTCCATGAGCTGCCTGCTAGGGACAACAATGAAATCTAAACTGCTTACTGTTTCAGAACTTTGGGATCTCCCTTGGATAAACAGAACACCAGGCAGGCGTGAGCTTACCTTTTGTTGCTACCTCAAGGTTTCGTTCTAGCGTGTTCCTTTAGCACATCACTGGCTATGAAACTGGATCCTGCTTGAGTCACCCTGTCATCGTACTATGTGCCACAGCATAGGAAGAACACCTAAGGTACACATTCTGGAGAGACAGAATTTATTCTTTCATGTCTTCACATAGGAATGATACAGACCTAAATCAATATGGGCCAGAAAACGAATTACACTTACAATATTAATAAAATAGATTTACCTGTATAATAAGCATTCCCTATAAATCATATTATGGGATTTGTGAAATGCTTGCAGTTTATAAAGCAGAGTTGCCCTGAATTGAAATTATCTCTAGCCTCTTTATCCAAGTTTTCAGTGCAATTTGTTGTTTGTGTATATATGTTGAAACAACATGTATGTGAAGAAATCTCTAACTCTGAAGGTTGGTATTCTAGAATTTCATCTATGAATTTTGATGACTAGCTCCTAGTCTCTTTCTGCCATAGAACTTATGTTTTAAAGAATCTTAAAGCCGTCTTCCTCCCTTTTTCTACTAGATCCCTTTCTGAAGCTCTTTTTCCTCTCCTGCATGATCTCTTTCTGCTTTTCTTGCCCTAACTGTTTGGAGCTAGGAACCTCAGATGAGAGAGAACATGAATCATTTTTCTTGCTTGGTCTGGATCATTCAATATCTTTTTCTGTTTGCATCCATTCTCTGGTGAGATTTGTGCTTTCTATTTTCTTACAGCCAACTAGGATTCCATTGTGTATACAAACCACACTTTTTATTATCCGTCTAACTCATAAGTGGAAGGATATGTGGGTTGTTTCCATTCTCTAGCTATGGTGGAAAAGATAGCAATGAACATGGCTTAATTAGTATCTGTGGCTTGGGAGGGCAAGTTGTTGGGATTAGGCCAAGGTGTGCTCTAGGTGGTTCACATGGTAGATATTGTTTCAGCTTTTTGAAAACTACCTGCACTCGCTGTGCTAGTTTGTAATCCTAGAAGTGAAGAAGGGATCTCTTACCCCCATAAAGCTGCTAAAGGAAAGCGTAAGTGATCCCCTACAAAATATAGATGTAGGAAATGACTTCATGATTAGAACTCTATTTTTTTTTCAGAAATTAAGGCCAACAATAATAAATGGCCTTACAAAACAAAAATTCTTCTGTAAAGAAAAGGAATCAATCAGTCTGGTGAAGAAGTCCATAATGTGGGGGAGAATATTTGCAACCAACACATCTGATATAAGATTAATACAAAAATACACAAATAACTCAAGAATCAGAGGGTCAAGAGAACAAAGAAGACTTTTAAAATGGACTATGGATCTTTTCAGAGAGTACTCAAAAGAAGTAATAAAATGGATATAAAAACATCTTTCAAAGAGGTCAACATCATTATCAATTATAAAAATACAAATTGAAATTATTTTGAGATTTCATTTTGCTCCAATAAAAATACATATAATCAAGAACACAACAGATACCAAAGGGTGTCCTCTAACTTAGCAACACATATGTTTGTCTTGTTTCTGTGGCTAATAGCATACAACTAAGTTTCCTTTTACATAACAGCATTAATTGAATTTATTTATATCTCTCTTTGATGGAGATCTAATATCATTGAGGAATTCATAACTTAATTATCAACTGTTATTGGATCGCAACTAAACAGTGACATGTAATGAGTGCTCTGTTGAGCCCTTTGCTTAAATTTAATGTCAACACCTAATCTTAGCTAGTTTGGCAGGTACTTGTAGATGCATAGTAAATAATGAGCAACTAAAACCTATGGATATTGGAATTATAGTCTTTAAATATCAAACTTTTAAAGCTATACAAAGTTTGAAATTCAAATTAACTTAATTGGTAATTAAATTGGCTAACTTTTTACAACATGGGTACAAAAATTCACTATCTAGTCCTCAGGTACTTCTGTTGATATTTTCTGCCAATTCTGTTATTATTATTTCTTTTGTAGCTGTCCAGTTTATTCAAAGATCATTAGATAATTGTCATGCTACTTCCATTTTTGGAATAGTTATGCCTTTACACTGGAATCTAATAAAATGGTTATACCCACCCCAATAAATGATGATCTGCTTCTTACAACGTAAGATTTTATTCCAGACTTAAATAAAAGTTAGAAAGCTCTGCTGCAGAGGGAATAAAAATGGACCTGATGAATCACAAAAGGAGAGGCGTTGCAATCATAGGTGCTGGGATGAGATAGTCAGAGAAGGATAACCGTCACACCCTTAAATTATAGCATTCTTGGTAACATTTAGCAGCATTGAAAACCTTTTCCTCCTACACAGGAACACATTCTCACACTAACTATTCACCCCAGAATTGGGGGCAGGGATTAATACCTTATTTCAGCTCACATTAATTTTATCTATCTATACATAATGGATTATTCTAGGAAGAACTAAATGGGATCTGTAGGATATATGTGAACAATTAATTAACCACACTGTTTCTTATAATATCTACACTTTAATGATTCTTTCATCGAATATAATGGCTTATGTCCTATGGTGAAAGAGATTGAGTCATCTGTCCTCTAAGTTTTTCAAGTAATGAGATCATGAGGTTGTACTTTATAAGCAGGATAATTTGGCTTTAAATCCCACACACACACCTTGCAATTTTGTTTCTTTGAAATATCTGTGTGCCCACCCACATCAATATAGACTCACCAAGACTGGTGAGAAACCAATTATCCTATCTAGTAAATGTTTATTTCTTACAGGGCACAGTAAAGTAAAATGTGGATAATCCACAACATTATCCTAAGGTCTTCTGAGTTCAAATAATTAAATTAGATAAATAACTGGTAAGTATTATCCTTATATAGTGACACTTAATAAGAATGAGAGAGAGAGAGAGAGAGAGAGAGAGAGAGAGATGGGAGAATGTGCCATTGAATAACATAGACTGCAGAGGTTGACACCAGGTTTTCCCTATAACATTCTCTTATTTTGGAAGTACAATCTCTCATGGAACAACAGTCTTGCTATTATCTAGCAAATACTAGGCATTCAACTGTCTCTGATCTTCTTGCCAGGTTTCAGAAGTTCAGCTCTCACTTGGCCTTTGCAAGGGAAGCTGAGTTCAGGTCCTCAAGCTTGTTCAGCCTGAACTCTAAATCAAACAGCAGACATTCCTTTGGTTTTCTTTTCTGTGGTGTTTCTTCTTCTTCTTCTTCCTCTTCTTCTTCTTCTTCTTCTTCTTCTTCTTCTTCTTCTTCTTCTTCTTCTTCTTCTTCTTCTTCTTCTTCTTCTTCTTCTTCTTCTTCTTCTTCT
>NC_034591.1:41606962-41618969 GCF_900095145.1 Mus pahari
CTTCTCCTTCTCCTTCTCCTTCTCCTCCTCCTCCTCCTTCTTCTTCTTCTTCTTGCATTACTAATTCCAAATACCTATAAGCAAATGCTGAAAAAGTAGTAACTGTTAATGCAGCTCTTGAAAGCTGAGTCAACTTTTATGAAGGCATAATTAAAAGCACAACTTTTGATAAAATTATTTTTGTACTATTACCATAAGCCAAGTTGCATACTTCTACTAGCTACTCAGATTGAGATACATACCAATGCTTTCTATTAAAAATGGTACTAAGAGCAGCAAGAAGTTGCTTTACTTGCATTTTTTTTTTTTTTTTTTTTTTGGCCAGACATGATGTGTGCAGTGACTCCCATTTGACCTGCGAAACAATCCTGGCAGTTCTCCCTGTGCACAATTCTTGTTCTTCAATTTCTATTCTACTGAAGGTAGATTTGGTAGCTTTCTGTAGGTCATACAGGTAGGAAACAGATAAACACAATTCATCAGTTAATATCAACTATCCAAAAGATCAGACTTATTTAGAAGCTACTGTATTAAAATTTGTACCTTGTCATACTAGTATTTTATGAATAAAAAAATTAAACAAAGAATGAAAATGTACTATGGATTAAAAGGGAAGTTTATTTGAAATCCACACTCTATTGTACATTTGTTGTAATGATATATCTAGTGCTTTGGGGCTTGAATAAATCCCATATAATAAGGCCCCACACCAGAGTTTTAGATGAGTGTGCTCTTTCAAACTTGATACAGTCACGTACTGCATCAACGATAGAGTTTGTGAATTTATTTGCTAATAATAAGTGCCTGGCAAACACAGAAGTAGATGCTCACAGTCAGCTATTGGATGGAACACAGGGTCCCCAATGGAGAAGCTAGAGAAAATACCCAAGAAGCTGAAGGGGGATGCAACCCTGTAGGTGGAAGAACAATATGAACTAACCAGTAACCCCTGAGCTCGTGTCTCTAGCTGCATATGTAGCAGAAGATGGCCTAATCGGCCATTATTGGGAAGAGAGGCCTCTTGGTCTTGCAAACTTTATATGACGCAGCACAGGGGAAGGCCAGGGCCAAGAAGTGGGAGTGGATGGGTAGAGGAGCAGGGGCGGGGAGAGGGTATGGGGAACTTTCAGGATAGCATTTGAAATGTAAATAAAGAAAATAAGAAAATAATAATAATAATAATAATAATAATAATAATAATAATAATAAAAAGAAAGAAAATGTCAAAAAAAAGAAAGAAATTCAGCAAAGCCTTGATCAACACTATCCTCCTAAGGATATGTTGGAAAATATCATGAGTCCTTTGGAGGAGATAGTTCTCAGGTGAAAAAAAGATGCTATTGCAAAATAGATGGTTAAAGGTTGCAATCAAAAACAAATTTCTGTACATTATGATGGAACCGGAGTGACTTTATACTGACTTCATAGCCTGAATGTATTTCATGAAATAATAATTTTAAGCAAATAAGCACAGGCACCAAAATTGTTGGCTTGTTCTCAGTTAAAATTTGGAATTTATGTGACTGACTCATAAATAATTCAACATTGATATAAACACTGCTACTTTTCATAAAAAAAAATCTTTTTCCAGGTCTCAGAAATCATTTTCACAGCTTATTTTTTATTGCACAAAAGCTCGTCATAGATTAATCAGTAGAGGAAAATTTAGGTATCAGGTGTTTTAAAAATATTACATTTTAAGGGCTTGCTGTTTAAAGTGAGAATTTAAATACGATTTAAAGTATTTTTTTTCAAAGGGCGGATAAATGATAATAAAATCTTGGGACTTAACATTCTTAAAGCCAACATCACCTCAAAAGAGTTCCATTTCTTTGGAGCTCCAGGTCAAATCTGTGATAACCATATTGCTTTTTTTTTTTTTTCATTTTGGAGAGAAAGATGTGTTGTTTGAAATACATGCAAATGGAGGCTAAGATCAGAAAAATCTTGCAGAAGTTAATTTATAAAGATGTCTTCTAGAAAGACATGTCTGCTAGGTTATGTCTTTGAGCAAAGCACCAGTTGGCCAGCCAAGGTTCTCAGTTTTATGTCTCCTTGCCTGACATTTTCTCTATGATATAATTCTCTCTGAGCCTCATTTCCTAAGTCTTGAATGCTTGCTCAAATCTGCTGGAATCATTAACATTATTGAGAACATTCTAATCTAGTTAACTAAATTTAGAGTAGAAAACAG
This sequence comes from Mus pahari, assembly GCF_900095145.1. Classification (NCBI taxonomy): domain Eukaryota; kingdom Metazoa; phylum Chordata; class Mammalia; order Rodentia; family Muridae; genus Mus; species Mus pahari. The sequence goes on from NC_034591.1 coordinate 41,609,157, forward strand.
ATCTCGGAGAGGCTGCATGTACTTCACTGAAAGCTATGAACATAGTAGGAACCAAAATGTCTGATTCTCCCACTCACTGTTTATCTGTCTGTAAGCAGGACATTAGTACTTTTAAATCATGGAAGGTTTATAAGCTGTGCAGCAGATTAACAAATATAGCAGTATGTTTGTGTCCAAATGATCAACCTTTCCAAATAATTACCTTCAAAGGATATGAGCACATTCAAAAATTCTCTTTCAGAAATGAATATTATAATATTGATATAATAACTTATTAATCACTAAACAGTTCTTGAGGGTCTATTTTATGTTGGGCACTGCAAATAAAGAGGCAAGAACCAATGTGTCCTTGTTCTTAAGGCAGCTGGAAGCAATGAGAGTTAAAAGGATAAATTAATAGGAAACACAATTAGCAAAATTGAAAGATTGACTGGACTCTGGTTTATAAGAGGAGACAGAGAAGGTGAAGATCGATTCATTAAAAACGATTTCCATTGTTTCTATGAGTCACTCAACTAGGTTTTTATTAAAACTGCTCCTCAAACCAATCCTATTATATAATATTATTATCTCATTAGACAAGCAAATGGACACTCAAATATGTTAAGTCACAAAGTCACAGGGCTAGGATGTGAGTTAGGGAGGTCATCTAGAGTCTTTTTTTTTCTGAAACATGGTTCTCTATCCCTGACTATGCTGAAACTCTGTCTGTCTCTGTCTGTCTCTGCCTCTGTCCTTCTCTCTCTGTCTCTCTGTCTCTGTCTGTCTCTGTCTCTGTCTGTCTCTGTCTCTGTCTCTGTCTCTCTCTCTCTCTCTCTCTCTCTCTCTCTCTCCTGACTAGGCTGGCATTCAACTCAGAGATGCCCCTGCCTCTCCCTCCCAAATGCCGGGATTAAAGGCATGCACAACTACACCCAGCTATAGTCCACTTCTTTAAAATGTACTAAATGGACTATTTTCAGCCAGTAACAGGAAGATGGCACAGATGATGGTAATTTCTTAAATTATGTTGCCGAGTGAGGTCCCTGGGACATAGCCTGTGTAAGTACACTTTATGGTATTTGCACACTGACAAAGTTGCCTAATGCTCTCAGAGAATATCATCATAATTAAGTGATATGATAAATGACTGATTTCTAGAATACATCTAGTATTAAGGAGAAGATACATCTGTGAGAAGGGGACAGGGATAAGCATGTCATTTGTTTAGACATAATCAAGCTCTCCATGTATGAGGGAGGAAGTGTTTGCTGCCGTCACTGGAAGCTATGCACATGTCGGTTCACAAGATGAATGTGGACATGTTTGCCCAGAGACTATACTGAATAACAAATGAGATTTCCTGAAGTGCACAAACTGGCTTTTGAGGAAATAAGGACAGAAAATAAGCTAGGATAGCTAGTGAAAATGTAAAAGTCAGAAGGGAGTGAGAATAAAACGCATGGCCCTTGTGTTGTGTTGTAAAAATTTAAAAAATAAGAATATGTTCTGCAATGGGAGATCAAAAGTCATAGGAAAGGGGTCATAAAAAGTAGTAACTGTACTAGTAAAGAAGTCTTTCAGCAATACAAAATTACCTGAATGCTATGTTGAATAATGAGTTTGGGGTAGTCAGGCTTTCTTAATGGAGTTAGATGGCTTCACAATCTCTTAAAGTGAAACAAACTCAGAGTTTGTGGGGAAAGCAGTTGGCCTTAGTCAGTCAGTCAGTCAGTCAGTTAGTTAGTTAGTTAGTTAGTTGGTTGGTTAGTTAGTTAGTTTGTTTGTTAGTTAGTTAGTTAGAGACAAATCAATTTTCTCATGCTTTTAGATGATAATTTAATAATAATATCATTAAAATAATCTGCAATTATTTGAATTATTTACATATAAAACTGCATAGCAAGCCCTACAATCAATTCCCTAGAAAAGTGGAAGTGTTTTTTACTAGACATGTATAGCACCAGTCACTGAAGTTGGTTCCAAACATCAGCATCCAACAAACGTGGAAAACAGAAACGATTCATTAAAGAACAAGGGAGATTTTACGGAACTACTACAAAATAGTAAAGGATTTATGTAGAACTAAAGTATCTTTTCAAAATTATTTGGGAGCTGTAACAATTAAGAAAAAATGGTATTCATTTACAATACAACCCCATTTCAATTTGAACTGTCATACATTATGAATTCAGGTATTGTTCATTTATCTTAGAGCTTGATCATGCCATTTGTTGTTTTCCATAAGTAAAGATTTTAATGTTACAACTGTTTCTTCTAAAATAGAATCCTGACATATGTGTTAGAGGAATGCACAGTACAATTTTCCTAGTCATCAAAGAAGAATCATATCATTCTCATTTATAGGAAAAGTCATACTTAAAATTGAAAATGCAGCATAGACACATGTATATTAAAGGAAGAACGGAAAGAGGCTCTCTGATGACTGTGTGAACTCAATCAAGGGCCAGGTTTAAAATGTTGAGAAATGTAATCAACTGATTCTTCCCACTGCTTATAAGAGTGCATCCACTAAGTACTAGCCTATGGAGGCAGTATGAGGTTTTCCTTCTCATGAGATCCTGCCTTCTGTGTGCCCCTTTTCAGTTTGCACCACTGTTCTCTCGGTTGCCAGCCAGATGAGCTATCATTCTGCACTCTTCGTTTCTGCTGCATCCCATCAGTCATAGAGTCCTTCAGTTCCTCTCCTCTGCTGTGCTTTACATCTATCTATCTTCCAGATTGAAATCACCATCATTTTTAAGCCCATCAACTTGACAGATTCTCCTCTATTCAGCTACCTCACAATCTATTTTCTATACCTTAGAAGCATTCTACAATGTAAATGTAATATTTGTAGTATCTTGGTATCATGAACAGACTCCAGTTCAAAATCCTCCAAATGGGGTTTAAAAATCCTCAAAAATATGATTGTGCAGATTATTCACCTTCAAAACCGTCAATACGCAAACAGAAAGAGACACAGCGGATTGTTTTTATACACGATACATACACATATATATGTAACAACAGTAAAGCAGAGAGGCTATCACCTTGAGAATGAGGATTTGTGGTTGAAAGAAAGTATATTAGAGGTACTGGAAGGAGAAAAGCAATGGAGGAAAGTGATGTAATTCTATTTTAGTTCAATATATACGTGTGTGTGTGTGTGTGTGTGTGTGTGTGTGTGTCTGTGTGTGCAAATGCACATGAGTGCACACACAAACATATTAATAATTTTTCTATTAAGGAGATAGCCTGCAAGGTTGAATAATATTGTTCCTAAAAGCCTAGGGTTATTAGAAAGAAAATAGATCCTTGTCTTGTATATTGTCATTTCAATCTATGTTTACCTTACCATAAAATCTATGGTGCAAGTAAGGTTGAAATGGCCTCTTCACGTGTATATTGTTGTTGTTCCTTTCTTTTCTTTTTTCTTTTCTTTTCTTCTCTTTTCAGTGTACTCAAAGACAAACGAAATAAAAACCCTCTAGTTTTATCTGTATATTAGTAAAATTGTAAATGAATGAATGATATTTTTTAAAATTCTACTTTCTCTACTCAATATATTATTAAATTTGGTCAAATATCCTTTTGTCTGTATTCTTCTGTTTTCACCCCAAACCAAAATTACAGAGTTACTATAAAGACCAAAATAAAAGAAATAATAAAGCTATTGATAGTGAGAAGGGAAATCTATCAAGCAGGCTAACTGTAGTATTTTGCTGTTAGTAAGTGATCTCATAGCTGCAGGCTCTTTTACATTCAGATGGCCAACATTAAGGAGTTCTTGTACACAACCCCATAGGGTTTGAGGACCCCAGTTACATGTGACAGGGAGTGTGTGTCAAAATATGTCTTGGAGGAGATCACAATTGCAACCTAAGAGTTACTAAATATATTTCCTGCATATATCACAGATGCTTGATTATAAATGTAAGCTTTTAAGGAGATAAATATATAATCTAATGCAAAAACATATTAATAGAATTGGATCAGACTTAACCCCAATCACTTCAGAATCCATTTAACTCCTTGGAAATTGGCCCATAGTCTTACCTTAGGGATTTTCCTCTAAAACAAGCGAACAGATGTATGTTTTACATCTAAAGTATGGAAAGTATAAAGATTACCCTACTTTGGTGTGTCTCTGAGCATCTGATTCTAGAGTTTATTAAAATGTCACAATCCATGTTCCCGACCTTAGAAGGTTTGATTCAGCCATATATACAAGCACATGAATTTATGCCTTAGTAAGAGACCCTAAACTCTACAATACAAATTTCTATCACCTCACCTTCTATAACTCTCACTCAAAAATGTGCTTGCCTTTCTTTATTCCTAATTTTCTCACAAGAATATGTATGTGTTGAATCATATGGCATTTATTGTGAATATTCTTATTTATCTTTAGTAACAGTTCTGGTTGCAATGAATAGAATAAATTTTTTTTTATTTTCAGAAATTGTATTCACTTACACTCATTTTTGGTTACAGTTACAGAAATGACATTTTCTTACAACTCTAAAACTCAGAAAATGTAGTCATGGTTTAAAAAAGATAGTACTAGTTTCATGAGAATATGTCTGTTTAGTAGAATTATATTAGAAAATATTGGTGAAAGACTTATCATCAACATGAGAAGTTATGGTCTGTGTCTATTTCTGTGACTTTGATCAAGGCCCCTACAGTGGTGGAACAGATCCATATCTGTCCAGGAAGATGGAGAAATCATTAGTCATATCATTATATTATATACTATATGTATTAATTATACTATGTCTGTGACAGAAGAAAGTAAATGAAACTTTTATTAAATATAATTATTCTAGGTTGGCCAGCCTTCTCAGGCTATATCTCCCATAAAAAGAGTGATCACAAGGGCCTTTTATATATCATTCTAATATAAATATTGGTCCATCATCTATTTGATTTAACAGGTTTTGTGTGATACATCAAATGAAGCTTTAATACTTTCTGTGAGTTCTTTGGGAAATTATCTGTAAAATTTGTCTCCATGGGTATAAAACTTGCTTATCATTCTCTGGACACAAAAATATCATGATTCTTAAAACACAATGTAAGTATATTAAGTCAAGGAACATGAACCATAAGAAGTCTTTTAACAAAGTTTCTTCTGTGAGTTATAAAAAATATAATTGCATACAATTGCAAAATAACCCCACCTCCAAATGATGAAGCTCTATTGCTATTCTAGAGTTCGGAAATCCAAGTATGAAATTTTGACAGGTGCTTTATTTTGTCAGATCATCCAGAAAGGTAAAATATGACTAGTCACTTTCTCTGTCGTGCTACCAAAGGGTTACAGAATTATTCTCTAATCCCTGGTCCTACAAGTTATCCTAGTAACCAAACAGAATCTGACCACCATGTTGAGCATCCGTGGACCTCATGGACACTTGTCTTCAGGGATAACTGATGAAGTCACCAGCATAAAGCAGGCTCAGGGAATTCTAGTACTGAAAAGAGTGCTAGCACCGGGGCTTGTGATTTCTCTTTCTATTGCTGACACGGAGGTGTCAGCAGAGCTGCCTTAGCATGAGTCATCTTCCTCCCTGAAATAGCAGAGTGGTACTCAGAGCCAGGCAAGTGAAGAAGGATTGGGCAGAAAAAGCATCGTGTTCCTCATCATTCTCAATTACTAAAGACAATGATCCAAATATCAAAAAAAAAAAAAAAAAAAAAAAAAAAACTATTTTTATATCTCTTTTTGTTTCTCTATTTATATTTTTTATTATTGTCCTCATAAGAATCTTTGTGGCTCAGGTGTGTTAAATAAATCACCATGACAGAAAATGCATCCTCTCTGTATTGATGATGGATCTGGTAAAGATGCCCATAAATACTAAGATCGACTGTGGCCAAAGCAGCTATATGAAATGGTATAGAGTGTGTGTGTGTGTGTGTGTGTGTGTGTGTGTGTGTGTGTGTGTGTGTGNGAGAGAGAGAGAGAGAGAGAGAGAGAGAGAGAGAGAGAGACTTGTGCACACCCTAACAAACACTATCAGCCAGCTTTAAGTAATGTATGATAACTAGTGATATGTAGATGGTATATAGATCGTTGTCTGACTGTACTCTTTTGAAGAATCAAGAGAAAAACGTTTGCCCATATTTATTATATGCACAATCATCTTAGCTTAAGAACATATGACACAAAAGGGATCTGAAGGGAAGCATGGTCAGAAGGCTGGGGATGGGTGAGAAAGAAAATTTTGGAGTCCACAGATCACTTCAGTTGCATGAAGTTCCTTGTGTCTGACATACAGAAAATCTAAATTTGGATTTTTAAAACTTTGACTATGCTTTTTAAAAATTCATTCATTGTTGTACTTATTTAGATTCCCAAATGTTGCCCCCCCCTCCTAGAGTTTTTCCCCGCCATTGCCCCTCTTTGCCTCTGAGAGGATGCAGCCCTTTCCCCCATCACCTTCCATGGGGCTTCAGGTTTCTACAGGATTAGGCGCATCCTCTTCCACTGAGACAAGACATGGCAGCCAGTCCTCTAGTCCATATGTACTGAGGACCTTGAATAAGCCCATGTATGCTCTTTGGTTGGTGGCTTTGGCTCTGGAAGCTCCAGGGTTTGAGGTTAGTTGACACTGTTGGTCTTCCTATGTGGTTGGTATCCCACTAGTAAATATCATCCTGAGTGATAGGGCATGAATGACAGGATCCTAACATGGCTGTCCTCTCAGAGGCTCTACCAGTCGCTGACTGAGACAAACGCAGATACTTACAGCTTTCAAAATAAATGTTAAGCATAACTCTATTCATGCCTCCACCACTGGCAATAAGCTAAGTTGCTAGTTCTTTTGTAGAAACTCTGATTGTATTTTACCAAGGATTGCACTAGAAAACACCACATATCCTGCTTGTATTTGAATCTGTCTTGCAATTTAAAAAAAAATAGGAAATTATTTTTGATCAGAATGTCTGTTATTAGACTTATTCCCCTGAGGGAAAAACAATCACGTGAAAAGAATTTCATGTCCCCACTCCTGTTGTGTGTATCTGTATTCCTTTGGAGGCCCTTTTTATTTTCTATCAACTGGAAAGATTGCTGAATTTTACATGAGAATATGAATACTCTTTATAAATATCTCTACTAGCTATTATGATACTCACAGTCTATGTACAGTCATTCGTAATTGTTTATACTTGACATGATTTCCTTGCAATCCAGAGTCACCTTTGAAGTACCATTCAGTTTATAATTTTGCAGTCTGCCTTTGCTTGATACAAATAATTGCCTCAGGTGTAGCCACTGGTTTGAACTCCTTATGTCTGTCATCTCAGAAGTGTCCTGAGAGCTTTAAAGAATATGAGTTTGTAACCATTTGGACCTTAGGAGATTTTTTTTCTTTCAGGTGATCTTACTTAGATTGAGCTGCAAATCCTAATTCTGAAACTGTCATGGTAGAGCACTGATTTCATCTGAAAACCAAGGAGAAAACAGAACCTTCACAAAACACATGTCCTTACTTACAATTATATAATGTCATCTATATAATGTGATAACTATAATTATACAGCATAATGATTTCAACATGATTTATATTTCTGCCTGCAGATTTAACTGCTGATTTTAAGTTTTGCACATCAGCCTCATGGATACTACCAGTTCCATGATAAACAGAAGGCTCAGAAACTTGAGGTATCTAGATAAGTACAAAGTCTGAAGCATCCAATGAGTTAAGCAAATAGTCCTTTCATCTTTCTCTAGTAGATTTTTATTTTTTTGCATCACTGTGGCATGTACTGTCCTTAAATTTAACCAGTGTATGCACAAAGGATTAATTTAGCATATTCCTATGTGTATTCTTGGTAATTTACCCACAAGAAAAATGGTTGACACAAACTAGCTTAGAATATAAAGCATTGCAAAAAATATCCTAGAACATTTACATAAGTCTTTTCTCAATATGAGAACTAAGTTTAATGACTTTGAGCCAGGCAGCAAATAAACTCTATTCTAACCTTTAAGATTCATACTGTAGTAAATTCAATGTTTTTAAATTAAGACTGCTATATATTAAAGCTCTAGGCCTAAAACTTGAGTGTTTTCTAATGAATTAAAAATCACTGGGCCCTGCTATTGAATTTCTGATGATACTGGACATATTTCTACTTAATTTTTTTGCAAAATTTGAATTTCCATTATTTGCATAAAGATTAACCAACACGATTCTAGTGAGTGTGAAGGACTGAGAAGTAAGGAATAGCATTTCCCGTACAGACGCATTTGTATCTTACTTTAGGGGAAAGATTTTTATTATAATCAAACCCCAGGGCTTCCACAAGCGTTGTGGCAGTGCATGTGGCAAGTGTTCTAATCAGAGAAGTTTCACCTTGAAGGCCAATTAAGAATCAGCATCAGAACACCTAGAGCTTAAATTCAGGGTAGATTAGCTCCTGGATTCTAGTTCAGGCTGCCTGATCTCTAACACTCCTTGATTTATTACCATTAGCAAGCTACTAGGGCCCGTTATCAATAAAGTGCAGGTTGAACCTCGCTGGGTTCTTATGAGGATGCAGCTACCTATCTTAGGGAATATTAACAGTGTTTGTCATGGTGGAGGTCCTGACAATCATGGTTCACTGTTTGATATTTTTAGGGAAAGGGTATGTCTCTTTGTTGCTTGCTCTCATAATTCCTAGGTTGACTCACTGACTTAGGCTTTCACATCCAATCATAGTTCAGACTCAGTAGCAGCACAAGGGCAGGGTAAGCAAACATTAGAATAGACACCAGATGTTGACTATTAACTCTAGCCTTGATTCCACACTGAACTTGGAAGAAGTTTGCAACATTTATCTGTCTTTAAGCATATCCATGCTATGATTCTTCCTTCTATACAAGATAGGCCTTTTGTGAACTCATTGTATTTTCTTACTCTCATCTGTCTTAACATAGTATCATTGAAGTTCTGGCAAATGGCTACATGGTCTGGTTCCAGACATCCTTTGTTGATGTCACAGGAAACAGAGTATCCTCTCATGCTGTATTCCTACAGTATGATTTTTTTCAGAGCTAATTGTTACCTCTGAAATCATTCATCTAGTCATTTCCTGCTTAAATTTCCTTATTTAGAAATAAAGCAATATCCTGAAATGCTTGTCTCCCTAGAGGGATCTTGTAGAGACAAGAGTCAAAATTAAGAACACTACTTTTAGTAATGTAGGGCATTTTTCCTGTTTACTGCACAGTCAGCTACTTTCATATTCATGTACAAACTCACACACACACACACACACACACACACACACACACACACACATGATCATCTATAACCAAAAAGGTATAGTGGTCCTTTGTATATATAATTTCATAATATAATAACTTCTGTGGTTTCAGTTCCTCCTCTGCTTCAACCACATTAAGTAGAAAATTCCAGAAATAAACAATTCATTTCATAAGTACAGTAATGAGATATTGCCCTGGTGATAAATCATTCTTTTATCTAAAAGTGCTTGTATCCTAGCATCTTACATAGAAGCTTAACGTTAAGGTGCAATGCCTAAGTCACTCACATCCCTCCAACACATCACATAGACATCTGATCACCACACATTACTGTAGGATTGCAGTATCTATTTTGAAAGAGCAAAGGAAATTCACATAACTTTTACTGAAGCAAATTTTTATGGTTCTTTGGTTCAATTATTAGTTACTTTAGCATTTTAAAGTACCTGATTGAAAATGATAATTTATAGTATCATGTATGAATAGGTAAACACACATACACACACACATAGACAGGGAGAGACAGAGAGAGGGGGAGGGAGGGGAAGAGGGAGAATGAGAGAGAGAGG
>NC_034591.1:41619069-41626429 GCF_900095145.1 Mus pahari
GATAGGCAGAGGCAGAGGCAGAGGCAGAGGCAGAGGCAGAGGCAGAGGCAGAGGCAGAGGCAGAGGCAGAGGCAGAGGCAGAGGCAGAGAGAGAACATATGAGATTTAGGTTTTCTCACCATGTAAGTTTCCCACTCAGGATCTTGTATCTCCCACCAATAATGGTGGGGAGAGGTTCCTTTATAATCAATTGACTATGAAACAAAAATTAATTTATTGCAGTAAACATAAAGTATTGTTATAAGTGGAAATTACTAAATGATTTTTAATTGTGTAACTACCAGATATGCCTTTAAAAGTTCTGGGTTGGAGTGGGAAAATTAATTTGTAGCAAAACTTCGTTTGGAGCTTAACTACTCTTTGCAACAAAATGCAATATACTATTTCTGTGGAATGATTTTTAAAGGTGTGTTTATAAATTGAGATTCTGAGATGGAGGACAGCTGAGATTGATTTGTAATTGGACAGATGCATGCACAGAGCCACAAGAGTGACAGGTTGATTGAGCTGTCATGGAGACAGGGGACCTTTCAAATGGGAATTGATTTTTATTTGAGAAATGCTAATGGTGCTTAAAAAACATAACTGAAATAATCCAAGCACTGTCTTTCTTAGGTAGCATATTAACTATATTAAAGAGAAGTCTTTATTTCCCTCTTTGCATAAATCTTCCTTTTTATTAATGGTCTCCCTGCTTTTTCATGTTTGAAAATTTCTATTATGATTTGTTTTGGGTGTCTGTGTGTGTGGTGTGTGTGTGTGTGTGTATGTGTGTGTTCGTTCCTCTATGTGGATGCATATTCTGTTGTGTGTATATTGTGCCTATTTGTGTTTTTCTGTGCATTTATATTTCTGGATGTGTGTGTGTGCATATGCATGGTGTCTATATGTGTGTCACCGAAATGTGGCTGTGTGAGATATGTGTGTGCGACTGTTTGTAAGTGTACTGTGTCTGTGTGTGTTTTGTCTCTGTGTGTGTCTCTTTGTTTTGTGGTTGCCACTGTATGCATACGGATGTCAGAAGAAATCTTTGTAACATTGATTCTCTCTATGTTATTTGCCTTCTGGAGATCAACCTAAGGTCATCAACCTAGTGTAGCAAGTATGTTAACCTCTGAAATATCCCACCAGCCTTTTAAAATATTGTATGTATAATTTCTAATTGTTAAAACATCAGTTTGAATATGTGCATAATATAAAGAAATGAGAACTTTGGCAGTTTCTTATTCTGTAATTTCTTTGATTTCACACAATCATTGGGCTGTGCATGTATGTTTTATTATTATTATTATTATTATTATTATTATTATTATTATTCTCTTTTAACAGAAATGAAAGTATACTGTATTGTGAAAGCTTTTCACACATCCAGTCATAAATAACACATCACCTTCCACAATAAAATAGCATCCTAACTACTACCTGGACATGTATTAATCTCTAAACTCTTACATCTATTAGAGCATTCACTGTGTTAATCACTTCATCTTCAGACTTTGTGCATTCCTCTTACCAGTCAACATTTCTCTCAGCAATATTAACAATTGTTTTCGCAATACTACATGTGCGTTCTTCTTTTGGCTAAGTAGCCAGCTATGGGTTACTGTTATTTCTTAAGATCTGTGTTAATAATGCTAATAATGCCCCTGTAGCGTACAGCAAGTGTGCAGAGCCTGTTCCAACTCTCAGTTCTCTACCTTCCAACACTCCTTATTCCTCTAGTCACTTCCTCATTCCCCAACATCTGCGCTTACTCTCACCATTAGCTTCATGTGTAAATCCCTCTGAATTTTAATTTGCATCCTGATAAGTATCGTGTGTCAGGTGCACACAACGTAACGTTTTTAGACATCTTTTCTCACCTCAGTGTGTCTATATTTACCTATAGCTGTGCGGCTAATAAAGCTCCCATTGTCAGAGATTGAAAGTGACTAAAGAGAAAATAAAGCTGATTAAATATTATTATTCCTATTATGTGAATTTCAAGTAATATCAGAAAAGGTTCTGATCCAAATCTTAGATCACTGTTGATTTATTTCCTTGACTCTGATGCCTTGTACATGCTAGAAATTTAGTGAGGTTTTTGAATGAATGGAGCAAGAGAGGAGATACCAGAATGAGGCTACTTTGAGTTTAAGAATATGTCAGCACAGAGATGAGGATATGGTAGTTGGCATGCACCTCTCAATCACTCCATCCTAGGTGAGCATCAGCAAGAAAACGACTTAACCGTTGACATATTCCTTGGGGTGTCTTTTCACTGGAAACATCTGTCTCCTCTTTTAAAGCTGCATAATTCTTTCTCAATGAAGCATCATCTACAACATGCATTACCTAAACATCTGGCAAAGTGAAGTCAATTACACTATTGAAAATAAGCCAAGTTATTCAATGAAATAATCCACGAGTTTAGTTTTTCTTGAAGTCGGGTATTTATTTGTATCCCCAAAACAATGATGTGAATTTTCTTGTTCTGTCTTACAGGTAGAATATGTCTTTTATTTCTGAGTAATATTATTATAATCTTCGCTCATAAAATCTACTAGGATTATGTCCTGTGAAGAGGGGTGTAAACAGGAGCAGTAGACAGAAATGTTCTTAGTCTTCTAGCTGGCGCTTTCTCAGGTCTATCTCCTGGGTTAATTTATGACTGACATTATTGGCTTCTTTTCCTGTTATCTGACTAAATTAAAAGCAAAATGGTTTCCTTATTCTTACTACATAGACTTACTAAGCACATGGCCATGATGGCTCTATAGCTTAAATGTTCCCATGAAAACAACAGCTACATTTTGTTAAATCAAATTAAAACATAGTGGATTGCCTAAATGATGGACAAACGTTGAACAAACACTCTCCTAGGACAATGTAAAAGCAGTAAATGTGGGTGAATACCTTAGAATGTTAGATTGGAGAGTGGATTTCAAAGGCAATTATTTTATATTTTCACTATTTAGAAAAGGACTCCAGTGGTTTATGGTCTTCACACCATGCCATATGCATATGTATGTGATTGATTACTTATACTTATGCCTGTGCATAGTTTTAGCAACTAATTGCCCTAGTGAATGAGCCCTAATATCATGATTAGTTACAGTTTAACAATTTGGGAATGTATGAAGATGCTTTCCACTAATGGTCTTTTGAAATGAGAATGAAGGATGGCTAAGCTATTAATTGAAAGCACAGATACAGCACACACACACACATGCAAGCACTCATGTGTGCATGTGCACACACACACACAAACACACACACACACACACACACACACACACACACCAGCTTTTCCTTTTTAAAATGCCACTATCCTTGCAACTTATAAAATGTTTACATGAAATGCTTCTAAATTTCAATTAGATATGGTTTATTAGTTATACTTTTAGAATCCTAATGAATATTACAGAAGAATCAAATAAAGTATTGGATCTTGATATCATGGGGTTTTTCCTCAATTATACTTCTTTAAAAATCATTCCTTTAAAACTTTAGAAAGCAGACGTTGAGTGTTATAATTTCCCCCGGCACTTAAATTTACATAAGCACACAATCACTACAAGTCATCAGTCATGTCTTAATGCTTTCGGTTTTTCCATTTCTTCTTCCCTGTGTTTTATGCTGTACATTAGCATTCAGATAGTGCATGCAACTGTAAAATGCACATTGGAAACTAGCACATGAGTACTGTTCTCAAGGTTTGACTAAAGTGTTGAAACTTTCTCCTGGAAGTAGAAAAAGAAACAAATTTCCCAGCTTATTCTTGGTGAAGCTTCCACATCACTAAGGAAGGAAAGGAAGACTCTTCCCAAAACAGTTGCCCATTCTTTTTTTTTTAAGATTTTTTTAAAATTTACATTCCAGCTGTTGCCCCCTTCTCAGTCCCTGCTCCCACAGTTCCTCATCCCATGCTCTGTTACTTTTAATTCTCCACCGGAAGTTCGTTGAAAACTACTCTTCCTTATGAAACTAACATGGAGTTCTTCTACTAGTCTGGAGTACCTAAAAACACCGATAATGGCGAAATGAAATTAAAGGGCATTGAAAAATACGATTTCACTAGGTGCTAATTCACATTAAGTCTTTTTAGTACTCAGGCAGGAGAACCTAAGATCAATTTCCAGAACCATGCAAACAAGTCAACCACAATGCTACACTGACAATCAGTTCTGGGGAAGCAGGGACAGATCGTTAGGGGTTCAGGGCTAGCCTGCCAACCTAGTAGACAAGCCAGTGAGAGGACTTAAGCCTCAGAAATAAAGGTAAATAGCATCTGAGGAAGGAACATTGAAGGTTGACCTCAGGCCTCACATTGATATCCACACACATAAATAGACACACACCCATACATTCACACACACACACACACACACACACACACACAAGAAGGGAGTATAAGCAAGCTCTGTTTAGTCTTTTGATAGCAATAAATTTGAGAGTTTGGTAAATGTGAGAAATATACAATATGAATATTTTTTGTCACAGAAATAAGAAACATTTTTCTACCAGATCCAAATTTAATACATAGTCTAGCAAGATATCAGACACTGAGCAAAACTCCAATTTTCTTTCAACCCACTTTGATGAATTACGGTTGAGAAGTTATTCTGAGATGAAATCCAGAAAAGAAAAGTTAAGATGCTGTGACAAAGCCTACCTCCACTTTTCTGTCTATCATTCTTGTCTTTAAATAACTTCAATTTGGGTATTAAGAACATTTATGCATCATTTTAACACTTAAATTCCTGGACTTTCATCTTGAAGCTAACATTAGTTATTTAGAAGAAGGTTCAACTATAAATTCTTTAAATTAGAAAAACTATAGAAGAAATTTCAATTGACCCAAAGGGTTTGAGTGTTTAAGCTCTTCCATGTTTCTTGTTCTTTTCCTAGATAGGTTTCTGAACCATAGAATTTGTTTCCGAATACAATCATGCTGATATTGTTGACGATTGCATATAATGCCATTAAACATTTTCAATTTTCAGAGCTGATGGACTCCCTTTTAATGAATTCTGAAATGAGTTGATCTGGGTTACATACTAACCAAGGTAGTTTGAACTCAATCACTGTCAAGTGTCTTTAACGATACAGTGAACAGAAATTCTTGTCAGCAGCGCTGCTTCACACATCATACTTGAAAGACAATTTGAAATAGCAGTGACAGTCCTTAAAAACAGAAATGAGTAGAAGTAAAGATGACAGTCGGTGCCGCTGTGGACACCAATGTCACCGCAGATACCAATGCCGCCATGGTGGACTCCAGCGCCCCGGACGCCTCGGGGATGAGGTCTGGTGAGGCCGTTTGTGGATCTGGAGGAAGCCTTAGAGTGTATTAAGAGGCTACTGCAGCAAAGAACGAAGTGTCAAACAACGAATCTATTTAATCAAAGTTTCTAGAAGGGTGGTTTTTAAACTTAGCTGAATATGCTGTGCTTTTAAATCGCTTGAAAGCCACCTTTTAAAAATCTCGGAATCATCCTCTGCTAGATTTCCTGGAGGCTTTTATTCATTTCGGTCATGGCATGGAAACTCAGCTCCTCCATAGATTAGAGTGCAAGTCTGAAACTCTCTTTTCTAGAATTCTCACCCTTGTCCCTTGATTTAAACCAACCTTTAAGAAAACAAATAACTCTGTTTTGACCCATGGGAGTCAATGTAAAAATTCTTAAAGAACTTGCTGAAAGGACACTGTTATAGCTATCTCTTGTGAGGTTATGCCAGTGCCTGGCAAATATAAAAGTGGATGCCCACAGTCATCTATAGGATAGAACACAGAGAGGCCAGTGGAGGAGCTAGAGAAAGTATCCAAGGAGCTGAAGGGGTCTGCAACACTATAGGTGGAACAACAATATGAACTAATCAGTACCCACAGAGCTCATGTCTCTAGCTGCATATATAATAGAAGATGGCCTAGTCATTGGGAAGAGAGGCCCCTTGGTCTTGCAAATTTTATATGACCCATACAGGGGAATGCCAGGGCCAAGAAGTGGGAGTGAGTGGGCAGGGGAACAGGGTGGGGGGTATAGGGGACATTCAGGAAAGCATTTGAAATGTAAATGAAGAAAATATCTAATAAAATAATTTTTAAAAAGAGCCTAATTTCTTTTGATTCTCTAAAATACACTTAATTACCCATAACTCTGATGCTATGAGAACAATTCTTTGCCCTTATAAATAAAGTAGACAAGTAGCTATACTTACAGAATTTCCTTCCAAAATAAATTTGACTACACAAAAATCTACATACCTACTTGCATGCTCCTCAGAAACACCTTATTTAAATAGCTGGTTTATGTCTTCAGAGAGAATGTACTAATTTAGCTTAAATCTCTGGCTGTGCTTGGCCAGACCAGAAGTTAGGTGCCAAGCCTCATATTACTATACAGACAAGAATACTCCAAACCTACATGCCCCTGGGGGTCTCTACATTCCTTCACCTCCCTGTTCGCAAAGAAAAAATAGATATGTTTAGAAAGCCATGCCTAAAGTTCTAAAAATTCTCAGATTACACATATTATTTTATCCATATGTTAGACATTATATTTATGTTGCTATATGCATGTATAGCTTACACTGTTCTGATAAAAAACAAAGAGCATGTTGCACACTCTCATCAACTGCTTCTCTCAGCAGCCTTACCTAACAGATCATTCTGAAAGTGTTAGGCCCACCGGGAAAAAGTAGAACAATTGATTAAGCCTATAATCATACCATTGTAACATCATCCTTTGGTCAAACTCTTCTGGTAAGTTTTTCACAATTATCTAGAGTTTATACACAGCCATAGACACAGAAGTATCTGTTAAAATAGTTTTTTGTTGTAACAAATTTTAATACAATAAAGTAAAAGTGGCCATTCTATGCTACATATGCGACTGGAACCATGGGTCTCTCCATGTGTTCTCTTTGGTTGGTGGTTTAGTCCCTGGGACCTCTGGGGGGCTCTGGTTGTTTGATATTGTTGTTCTTCCAGAGGATGTCCTTATCTGACATTAATGGGAGGGAAGGCCCTTGGTCTTCTGAAGGCTTAATACCCCAGAGTAGAGGAATGCCAGGCAGTGATGTGGGAGTGGGTAGATAGGAGCGGGAGAACACTCATAGAAACAGGAGTAGGGATACGGCCTTTGCAGAGGAGAAACCAGGAAAGGGGATAACAGTTGAAATGTAAATAAATAAAATACCCAATAAAAAAATAAAAAAACACAAACATATATTGAAAATGCAGATCAGGGAAAAAAAGTAAAATGAAGGATTGAATCACCAATTCTCATGAGCCTACCACTTGAATTAAGTATTTCCAAAATAATTAGAGGGGGTTTCTCTCAATTTAATTGACTTTTGATGATTTTTTTTTTTTTTT
>NC_034591.1:41633766-41683938 GCF_900095145.1 Mus pahari
CAAGCCTTAGTACTGCTCTCGGGCGCACTCCCCTCCTCGGGTGAGGAAAGGCGCTGGATGCCAGGCGGACACCCCTCCTCGGTCGGGGGGGCAAGGTGTTGGGCGCTGGATCAGCCTGCGGACAGCCGCCAGGCGAACACCCCTCCTGGGCAGGAGAGGCGCAGGACGATCGGTTGATGATTTTTAAAATAAAAATATCATACCTTACAAGTTTCTTAGATTGTCTTCCTGTAGTTAAATAGTTTCCTTCTGTTATTTTAAATTTCACAAATAATGTAAGCAGCAACATTATGGGCATCTTTGATCACCTCTAAATATTTCTCAGATTCGACAGAATTAAAAGTTTGAAGAGTATCAACTTTATTTGTACTTTCACACTAACTTTGAATACATGAGGCAATACCTACAGTATCATCAAAGTTGAGTATTTATTTAATTGTATAAGTGGTTAAAGGATTTTATTCTTAACCTGTCTGCTTTATTTTTCCTATTTTTTAATTAGGTATTTACTTCAGTTACATTTCAAATGCTATCCCTAAAGTCCCCTATACCCTTCTCTGCCCTTCTCCCCTACCCACCCACTCCTACTTCTTGGCCCTGGTAGTCCCCTGTGCTGGGTCATATAAAGTTTGCAAGACCAAGGAGCCTCTCTTCCCAATGATGTCTGACTAGACCATCTTCTGCTACATATACAGCTAGAGACACAAGCTCTGGGGATACCGGTTAGTTCATATTGTTGTTCCTCCTACAGGCTTGCAGACCCCTTCAGCTCCTTGGGTACTTTCTCTAACTTCTCCATTGGGGGCCCTGTGTTCCATCCAATAGCTGACTGTGTGCATCCACTTCTGTGTTTGCCAGAACATATGTTTGCTGGCATATGAAATAGTGTCTGCATTTGGTGGCTGACTATACAATGGACCCCCGGGTGGGGCAGTTTTTGGATGGTCCATCCTTTTGTCTCAGCTCCAAACTTTGTCTCTGTAACTCCTTCCATGGGTGTTTTGTTCCCAGTTCTAAGAAGGGGCGAAGTGTCTACACTTTGGTCTTCGTTCTTGAGTTTCATGTGTTTTCCAAATTATATCTTGGGTATTCTGTTTTTGGGCTAATATTCACTTATCAGTGAGTGCATATCATGTGAGTTCTTTTGTGATTGTGTTGCCTCACTCTGGATGATTAGTACGTTCTCCCAGGAATCTTCATTGTTCTTTCCCATGTAAACAGTAGATGCAGAGAAACCTCAGAGGCAGTAGCCCTGAAAAGGCTGATTTGGCTATTATACATGCTCTACTTAAAAAAAAAAAATCCTTATGGAGATATATAAAAATTAATAATGTTTTTTTAAAGAACAATGGCAGCTTTTAAATCACCAATTCTAAGTTCTTGGGCTTTTTTTTTTTTTTTTTTAAGTGTGTGATGGATCTGAGAAGATTTAAAAAAAAAAAGAATAAGAATAAGAATAGTACAGTCAGAAGGTCATTTTTATTTTTCCTTTTCGGTTTCTGTGATTTTTATTCATAAGTTATTATGACTAGACCAGTGGTGAAATATGTCTTTCCTGGAACATTCATCACTTCACAGTTCTCTTCTGTGACTTCCTGGTGCCTACCAGAATAACAGGGAAGATATGTCCAGCATCATCTCTGTATTAAGAGAAACTGGACTAACTATTCCTTCCTGGATAAAGCGTGACAAAGCACACTTTTTAGAAAAAGAAAAATGTGTCTTTGTTAATGAACAGTACAACTTAAAAGTCGACTGCTTTTACCTAGCCATACAAGATAGGTACATGTCACCTGTCATCTCGTGACTGGGGTCCCCTCATGAGCCTATTTATAACTAATTACTTTTCATTAGTTATATTAATACAAACGGCACCATTTTCTTCTGTGCTAAATAAGGTACAACAACAGCCCTGAGAATGTGAGTGCACATTGACAGACGCTCAGGAGGACCTACACTTGGGGCAGGCTGCTCTACCAGCCAGTGGCTTTGTGGATAGAAAGATGACGATGCTGTTTAAATTTCTGACATACATGAGCTTCAGATGTCCCAGAGCAATATTGGTTATACCGGTGAATGACGTCTCGCGAAGATGTGACAACAGATCTTTAATCAATTAAAAATCACTTTGGGATTACTTTCCAAGAGAACGTCACACATGTCAAGCCGATTCTAATGGGAGTTTAAAAGGGGGTTGGGAGGAGGCGGTGGAGCACTCCGTGTTGGAGGAAATAGTGAGCGGTCTCCTCTTTTCCCCTGCACTCTACTTCCCTCTCTGCTTCTTTATGCAGGCAATCTACAACTCTGCCCTAAGAGCCCTCTGAACCCCTGATTCAGAATGAGGGTGTTCCATCAGCCGAGTGATAATTATTCTAAAGTCTCACATTCTTTGCAAACACTTGCTCTGTGCCAAATATCTAAAGTCCTCTTTTTATCCTCCAACACATTTATAATTCACCTTTTCTTCTAATGTATATTGTATTCATAAGAAAAAAAATATGGTTCATGTTCTATATTACATGAAGCCATTTCAGAATCTGATCCATTACTTTAATAATGTGTGCTCTCTGCTTGGTAATATGCAGCCAGAACCTGTAAGATAACCCCTTTGTTTCTACTATGTTTCTTTTTCATCACAGACCAATGGTTAACCTCAACAAGTAATATGTCTTTTCCCGTAAAATCACTAGAAGACATGCATAAGTGCTTTTATGTGAGGATGGCGAAGTATGGGTCTCAAATTCAGTAGAGAGAAGTAAGTAACGTGGGTGTTACAGTTAAATGGCAAGACTTCATTTAAGAAGCTAATTGTACAACCTTGGACAGAAAGTCTATCTCCACTCCTATTTTCATGGACTAGGCCTCTCAGCAAGGAGTGAAAGATAAAGCTCACTGGAGTCCTAATTAGAATCTAAAGAAGACAATGTATAATATTAGTGAGCAAAAATAATCATACAACTCATTGTTTGAGAGATACAGTCCATCGCCTACATTTTCCTTTTACAAAGAAAAAAAAAAATGTGTTTTCTATTTTTCTTATTCTGTTTAAATGAAAATCGGAGCAGATGAGCAGGCAGCAGCCTATTTGCCTGAAATCCAAAATTCGCAGTGTAGTTAGTAATCTATCAGAGTATAAAAGAAGAAGGGGGCAATGCCTGGTCTTAATGTATATGAATAGTTTACACCAGTCTTCATCTTAAAGAACAGTGTAATACAACCAACATTTCTTACTAAAGCTATCGGAGACTTCTTTCATTGATTTCCTGAGCCCCGTTTTACAGCAATGCTGATATTCACTCAAGTCTCAAGGTCCTTCTTGTCTTCAAAAATCCCTCCATCATACAGGTTTAAATAACATAGCCCTTCCTTCTTTAACTAGTTTCTCTTCCACTTTGTTCTTTTCAAGCAAACACAAATTCCAGATTCCCTTCCAGATTCAGAAGTAGGCGGAGTCTGCTGCTGCTGTCCTATGAACAATCCTTTATCACCACTCTACAACCAAGCTTCGGTCCTGATCATGAACCGATGTTGTTTTAAGGGCACAAACAGAAATCAGCAAGACAAGAGTCTCTCTGTTTTTCTTCACCACCCTGCTTTCTTTAATTTGGTTCTCTGTTGCTGTGATGAACTGATACACACCATGAACTAAAGAAGCACAGGAAGAAGGGGTTGATTTGACTTCCACTGCCTTTGCAAGAGCAAAGGCAGGATCCTAAGAGGAACTCTGCTTACTGACTTGATTCCTGTGGCTTGCTCAGCTCCTTTTCATATACAGCCCGGGCACTCCAGACCATGGAATGGCACTGCCCACAGTGAGCTAGACCCTCCTATACCAATTAGCAATTAAGAAAATGTCTCAACGACATTCCCATGGGCAATTTCATAAAGTCAGTTTTTTGATGTTTTTTTTTTTGGGGGGGGGTATTGTTTTATTTTTTTCAGCTGAGGTCCAAGGTGCCTCTGGCCTGTGCCCAGTAGACAAAAGCTAACTGCCACACTGTTACTTTTTTCTGGGACAAGTATTCCCTCTTCTCCCACACTTCTGATTCTGTGTAACAGCTGGGTCTCCTGCAAACACCCTAACACCTCACTGCCTTTTTTGCCTCCCTCATGATGGCTTCACCATTTTCCTATTCCATAAAAGAGGCCTTTTTCTCCAGATGTTGAACCAAGAAAGTACCAGTTTTTAAACTCTTTGTGCCTCCTGTTCTTAGGGTTCCCTGAGCCCCGAAGGGAGGGATTTGATGGACTGAGCATCTCAAGGTCTCCCACTCTCTGTATAAGATCCAGCTGTGGCTCTCTGTGAGACAAATTCTTTATTTGAAGAGAGAGGGGGTGGGGTAGGATAGGAGGAAACTGTATCTCTGTATGTGTAATTGTAAATTATATTGCTTTATTAGGGCTACTACAACAAAGTACTACTGTGTGGGTGTTTCATGCGAAAGAGTTGTGAATGGTGGTGGGATATATCAGAGAGAAACTGGGGGAGAGGGGAAAAATAATCCAAATACATCATATAAAAACATTTAAACAAGAAATCCATTTTCAGTCCATTTTCTTCCATGTCCGATGAAAATCTAGAGTCCCAGATAACAGTGTCATCAGACTTATTTCTGAAATTCCCTCACTGGCTTATAGATGTTTCCAGTTCTCCAATTGTATTTTGCATGAACCTTCCTTTGCTCTTCAGGACTAAATAGTGCCATCTGATACAGACACTAGTAATAATGGATTTGGCAATGCTAATGGTCTCATTTCCCTTAGTTGTCTTGGTGAGGATCCTTCTATATCTTTGAATAGTTACAGTCACACTTTTGGAGTTTTAGGTTTTCTAACAAGTAATTAAAATTGTGGGGACACAGAATTCTGTCATATGAACCATATGTGGAAGGGAGTCAAACAGAAAACTTTGTGCAACCAAATATCTCTAGAAAGAATAAACACTTTAGCTTTATGGAAGGACAAAACAAACAAACAAAAAGCAAGAACAAACAAATAGAACTACACAGACACCCATAAAATTCAATCAATTAGCCAGCCCAGGGTGTGCAGACTTCAGCTGGGAAGGCGCCAACTCAAGCATATCAGGGGGGCCATAGGTCCAACATCATCATCTCAATGTGAAAAAGAAAGTTGATGGTTCATCCGAGAATATTTAAATGGGGTTAATCATATCAATTCATATTCTCTTGAGAAAGTCTTGTGAAGTTGAGATAGATATCTGTATTGCACAACTATCAGAGATGTATGGAACGCATGCTTCCCTAATATAAATAAGCTTGCTATCATCTTTGGGACATAAGTTTTACTGACTATTGCCTTATCTCATATATATTGCCCCTGTGCACCAGGAGTTTACCAATCCATGCACATCTGTTTCCCAAGTCTTTCCCTAGCCAGGGGTCATTCATTGATTTCTCAGTCATGGCATGTATTAATCGTTTTTAGTGTCACATTCAACTGGCTGGCTCATTCTGCATTTTGTAAAGTTTGCTTGTTACTATCCTGGATGAGTTTTTTGTTTGTTTGTTTTTGCTGTTTTGTTTTTTTACTTGACTCATGTTCCAATTTTCCAAGTCTGCTTCCAGTAAGAGGGAATGCATTCTCACAGCTAAAATGGGTTTTATGTTCAATGCCACTCTCAGCCATCAGTTAAAAAGTAAAACAGTGGCACATACTAGAAACACTGAGAATATAGAGGGTTGATTTTAAAATTAAGATACCCACAAAATAACCTGTCTCCAGAAAAATCTCCCAAACTCCTCCTGAACACCATTGCTGATATTGGAGGTACACACTCCATGTCCAGAAATTTATATCTGCAAGTTCTGGCATCTAAACACAGATCTTCCCATCTTTTGGATGTCAGTGC
Organism: Mus pahari; assembly: GCF_900095145.1. Classification (NCBI taxonomy): domain Eukaryota; kingdom Metazoa; phylum Chordata; class Mammalia; order Rodentia; family Muridae; genus Mus; species Mus pahari. Next base: position 41,639,639 of record NC_034591.1, read on the forward strand.
AGGTTGCAATCTCCCCAGCTCCTCTGCTGAGGTCTACAGAAGCATAATGTACCTTAAAATAAAGTAATAGGAAATAAATAGACATCTGTGAAATTGGTTTGAAAGGAAAAATTAGGTTTAAAAGATAAACATGTCCAGTAGGTGAGAGACAATTGGGGAATGAAGGTTAGAAGGGTCATTTTAGCTGACAATAAGAGTTCAAGGTGTTCTGAATTGCAATTCAATAAGTCTATGAGAAATGGTATCTGTGAGTTTGTACACTTGGTAGGCATGACTTAGCCTGACGAAATAGGGGAAAGTTCTTAGGAAGACATACAATGCTAGAGCTTTGGCACAAAGACCAGGATTTGACATTTAAGTAGAGGAAATGAGTGTGTTTGCATCATATATTCAGTAGGTCAGAAATCACTCATCAGACTCTAATGCAAGAGGGAAACAGGGAGCAGGTGCTATCTGAGTCAGTGGGTTAAGGGTGAATACAAGGAAGCAAAGCCAGGCAAGCAGGGATCTTGGCCAGGGCAGTAAAGACTAAACACGGATAGGAACATAGCTCAGTGCTCAGCTGTCTGAAACAGGGACCTGTACCAACAGCATTATTTGAAAGAGGTGATAGTTACACGGAATTCTTAAGCATTCATTTCTAAGAAATTAGATGATCTTCCCGAGTCTGTGAGCCACCACTGGCTAATCATTTATCCCACATTAGTGAGAAATCCTCAAGCTTCACTGTGAAGAATTGGCAGCTTCTTAAGATGAATCCTTTAGCATTCACGTGGCCCAGTCTAGCTTGTCATAAATTCTGATCTCATGCTCATAATGCTTTCTCAAGAAAAATGCCAAAGGCTACTCTCTTTGATTTTTATATATAAATTTTTTTCTAACCTGGGATTACGTGATCAGATTCCTAAAGAACTTAAGGATAGCACAACATAAACTGTGCAATAGTTCCACATATATATTCACAAATGCACATACATAGATGCATATATGAAGTATATGTAGTTACAAAAGGTGCCATTGTCCCTTATGAAAATGAAACCTAATGACTCCTAACATTACATCATTACATAGACTCTCTCTCTCTCTCTCTCTCTCTCTCTCTCTCTCTCTCTGTGTGTGTGTGTGTGTGTGTGTGTGTGTGTGTGTGTGGTTTTTTTTTTTATTTCTATGTTCAGCTTAAGTATCAAACTTCTCATTGTTATTGGTGATTGATATTATCAGAGGCCAGAAACTGTTTAAAATATAGAGGTTAATTTCACTCATACATTGAGCCAACATCTTTGTTTATAATTCAACTTGTAGAATAGCTTGTTATTTCAAAATTACTATAAATGGAATAGATAGCCTATGTTTTCCTGTCACTTTTAGGCAATTAATTCTCCTCTTTTACATCAAATCAGTCTGCCTCTATTCTGTGTTTTGTGGACCGTCAAAGAGCCAAAGATCTATTATTAGTGATGTGTGGTCTTTTATTGCTAAGACTTTGCCGTTTTCCCAGTGCTCTCCTGACTTTAAAGGATACGTTTTTGTCTTCGTCTTTTTCTCAATTCCTACCCATGTAGCATTTTAAGTAGTGTTATAAATCTCTGCCAAAGGCACATTCATAGCCCTGCTTGAATGGTTTCATTTAGACAGGAGTACCCGTACATTTCAAGTTTCTTCAAGATCTTTATCAGGGTGAAACAACACTTTGTTTTCATTGGAGAATAAAACACAACTCTCTAAAAAGCCCTCCCAAGGAACTAAACATAGGAGACTTCTTTGATTTGGGGCCTGACATCCATTATAATTTCACATTATGTATAATTGTAAATTTATTATTCAAATATAAATAGAGATTTTGAGTTTTTAGTAAAAGAAGGAGACACTATGAATATAAATTATTCAATGCATTTGCTACTTCAGTCTATAAATCAAACGTTTTTTGATGCTTGAATGATGTAAAATATTCTGCAAAGGCAAAGAGGACATGGTTTTGCAATTGTAGTGAAAAATGTTCTAGAAGTCTAGTGAAGTATGCTATGTTTTTTTTCCTAATCCAGGACTTCTAATTCTGGTTAAAAAAATGTGAAGAATGCAGCAAAGAAATATGGAGCCAGCAATTTAAAATGGATAAAATAGAAATAATTGACTAATTCCATTGCTGACCTAATCAAGTAGACATCAAGAACACCAATTTCTTGAAAGGTGCCACAGTTTTGTAAATTTTAGCCCAAAAGCAGCTACATCCTATTATGCTTGACCTGTTTCAATGTCAGTAAGCATGTTGGAGAATGCATCCTCTAATAATGTGCAGAATTTAATTTTCCCAAGTGAATAGATTTCCTCACACACACAAAAAAACCCTGTGTGGAAAAGAGAACAGGGAAGTGTGTGAGAGAAGATGACCTTTCTTTCTCAGCATTTCTTTTGTTACATGAGTCACTTTGTTCTCTCCATATTATGATGAAAAATCCACTCTCAGCTTAATCAAAGTTCATATCTTCATATTGTTCCATTTCTAAGAAGCACTGCGCTGCCCTTATAATAGAAGACACAGCATGTATTATAGCACCTACTGTGTGCAGGTGGCAATAAGATCTTCAGGCTCAAATAAAATAAAGAGTAATTTAGTACCATTTACAGATTTTATATAACTCATTAAATGACTCCTATATACCATATACCAAAATCTAACATAATCTACATTTGAGATTTAAACTTAGAGACCAGGCATCTTTTGCATGTACTATATCTTTAAAATATTAATGGGTATGTCATTTGTGAGGATTGAAGCATCATCCAGTGGTACTATTTCACTAATTAATTATAAAACTTCCTTTTTTAACTCTATCACCTCTTCTCTTCTACTCAGCTGAATGCTTGTGCAGTTATTGTGGGATTTAATTCTCTCGTTCTCCTTTAAGAAAAGCACACAAATATGTTTAAGTAGACTATTGTTCAAGTAATTAGCAATGAAGTCAGCATTAAAGGGTCTTCTTGCTGTTTTCTTCGTATTCTATCAAGTGCATGTGAAATCATTTAAAAATGACTCATTGCAATGTGACTCCTATATTCTATTTCAAAATGCCTCAACTAGCATGTTATACATGATGCTTTTTTAGAGATCTTTATTAAGCATATTCATAAATTATTGATTTTTATTAGAGCTAGAAATAATAGCAGAGGCAGATACCTTTATAATTCCCTATCTTATCAAGTATGTTAATACTAACTTATAGCAGAGGAAGCCCACATTAGTGACAAGAGGAACTGTATCCTACTCCCAAGAACAAATGTGCTCTAAGTCTGGGGCATTGCAAGGGTTTGTGCCCAGGGAAGGCAAACACATTGAGCAAATATTCTGACTGGATTCTTCAAACCAGAGTATAGGGCTAGAACCCAAGACACAACCCCTTCTTTTGGATTCATAATCTTAAAACTAAATATAACGGGAAGTTACTGGCGAAAAGCAGAGTGGAGCTCTGTTCACCTGCTCCTTAGTGGGGAGGATGAACGTGGCTCTCTTTCACAGCTGCATCCACTCCCACCTCCTCCCAACATCTGTGGCCTAAGAGAACACAGCTTCTAAAGAAACTACATTCAGTCACCAATTACAGTGGAAACTTTAAAGTGGGTGGAGGAAGGAATGGTAAAATAGACCAGAACAGGAAGAGGACTGAATTCATTTAACACCACTGCCTAATGTATATTTTTAAATTTGCCTCATCCAATTTCTTTAAATTCGGGACATAATTATCCACCCACCTGTCTGACAGTATTTGATTCAATAATGCTGTGTATCCTAATGTCTTGGGGTTTCAAAACTTTAACTCTTGTACTGGTTATGAAAATACCAAAGCACAAAGGTGTGTGTTGTCTTACAATGTGGTGATAGAACAGTAATAAAGATCATCTTCTGCTAGTTGACTGAGAAGCACTGACCTGTGTGTTTACACAGGTCAAAGCTGACATATCATTTAATTCTACTGGGAAGACAGAACAAGCATGTTATTCACATGTTTCTTAAAAAGCAAAGGTGTTGGGACAGTAGTTAGAATATTTCTGGGTGGGAGTGAGTGGGTAGGGGATCAGGGTGGGGGAAGGGTATAGGGGACTTTTGGGACAGCAGTTGATATGTAAATGAAGAAAATATCTATTAAAAAAAAAAACAATATTCCTGGGGCTAGGGTGATGGTTCCATAAGTAAAGCACTCATGGTTGAATCAGAGTTCAGATCTCCAACATCCACATAAAAATGGAAGTGGTGACTTGTATCTCTGACCCAGAGCTGAGCAGAATAGATTTCATATTCTTACAGTGTGGCCATTTCCAGTTCCAAGTTCAGTGTGGGACTGTCTCCAAAACAAAGAGAAAAATGATAGGACCAGATACCCAAAGTCAACTTCAGGCTTCCACGAGCACATATATGGGAAAGCACATCTGTATACACAGAGAGAGACACACAGGTATATACACACACATTATGATAGAATCTTTTTCTCCTAAGGTTACTTTTAAATATTATGATTACAAATATGTACAAAAATAAGTGTGTACTGAGGTATGATAAATTACAAATATCAGAGATAAATAGAAATAGAATTTTAACCCTCAAAATTAAAAACTTTTCACTTTTAAAACATACCCTTAATAAACAATGTAGTATGCATAAATATATAAAGAGTCTGGTAGAGTGTTTTATAAAATAGAATATAGATTTTTTTTTTAAAAAAAAAATCTTAGGCTGGAGAACAGTTGAAAGCTCATTTCCTACAATCTTAGGCTACAGCAAGTGCACACACAAAGGTCTGCTGAATACCTTTTCAGCTTTCCAGTTAATGCCAACAAAAGGCAGCAGGCAGGGAAAAAAATTAATAATTACTCTGTTTTAAATTTTATGTTCATCTCTAATATACAGAATGTATTCTCTGATAGCTCAGTTTATTTTTAAAATAAATATTTTATTCTATAGAAAACACACTGATCATCTCACTTCGAAATGATTTTTTAAAGTTGTCTTAACTAAACACAAACTGGCTGAGTGGCTTACCTTTCACTTTATGGATCTTTAGTTTGCTGCTATGTAAAATGGGAATAATATCAATTGTAACTTCATAACACTGAGTAAGGCCCTGGGTGGAACATGGTGTTGCTCAATAATTGATTGCTTTATTTGTTACAATTACCTCAATACACACATCTGAATACAAAGAGAACTGTACATCTAATGTCATAGCTATGTTTTTTTAAACTCATGTGTGCATGTGTGGGTTCATGTGTCTGCAGTTATGTGTGGGTACGTTAACACTGCATGTACCTGATGAGGCAAGGGTAGATGTCTGGTGTCTTCCTCATTTGATTTCCAACATATATGTTGAGGCAGTCTCTACTCAAACTTAGATGCTCATCAGTCATCGAGGCTGGCTGTTCAACAAGTCAAGAGGAACCCAATGGCCTCTGTCAGTGCAGGACTAGAATTACAGATATGTACAATGGTGTCTGGATATTTTCTTCTCAATACGGGTGCTGGGGATCTAACGCAGGTCTTCATAGGTGATCATTAAGCACTTTACTGACTGAACTATTTCAACAGAGCTCTTTAATTCCACACAGGTTCTTCACTGTTCCTTCTTTAGAGTGAATGTCATCATGCTTCTAAGATGTGTTTTTTTTTTTTCTTGGTGTCACAGAATTCAAATCCTGCCCTTTATCCTTAACAAAGGGCCTTTTGTTATAAATAATAATAGTTAAACATTGAAACTATTATTCATTGATTAAAGGGATACTGAACATGCAGAATGTAACTTACAGAAGTAAAATACAAGATTTGAAATATTTATCCTTCTCCATTGTATGTATTGGACAGTAAGATATGTTTGTAGTTTTAGATATGGATATTCTCATTAAAGCTGATTCTTAAAGAATTATGTAAAACCAAAGTCAAAATTTTTGAGGTCTCCTATATTCTAACTTCTTACTGAACAAACCCAACTATCCCAAAATTATACAGATGGACCGAATTGGAGTTTTTATAGAATGTTCAACCAAATCATTTTAGTATTGTGCCATTGTTATTGTGCCTCAACTCTAATTATTAAGGAGATCGTCTCCTAGGACGACTTTCATGATAACTATGTTATGAAGAATTGTAGCAGAAATTTTACTCTTGCTTCAGGTTCAGGAAAAGTTCTAAAATCCTGCCTTATGCCTGTCTTCTAAACCAGAGGATATCAAATTCTCAGGCTGTTAAAACATGTACTAAAACTTCACAGAAAACTTCTGTGGATTACTATCTTTTTTCATCCTATCTTTCAACAGTAACTCCCATACATTTTCTTTAGAAAAGATAGAGAATGAGTAGGTTCTTCTCTAGCTGAGCCCACCAACCATATCCTTTGTCTTTCAGTAAAGCTATACCTAGGTTCCGCCCACATAGTGAGAACAGTGAGAGCCATAAGTGAAGGTTGCCCTTATCATCTTGATGAATGCTTCCCATTGCAGCCCTTGAGTTTAAATCACATATGCAATATTAAAGTATACTTTGGAACAGTATTCTGAATTGTCATTCATTGAATATTCTACTTAGTAAAACAGCTTTGCCTGCAAAGGCCGGATGATTCAGTAGTCAGTGCACTACTCATGAAGTTAGCAGATTGATGTCGATCTAAGCTCTGAAGCAGCAGGGGTAATTGTGTTTCCCCCAGATGTGTGTATCTGGGCAGGGGGAGGGGGGTTAGGTAAAGGAAAGAGAAAAAGAAAACTTGCCAGAGCTTGTTAGGATAAACAAAAGGATGCAGTGTAAAATTAATATGATAAGTGTACAGAAACACAAAGCATATATGTAACATCTATTTACTTTACATTTAAAACATTACCTTGATTATAAAAATATAGCCACAGTTAAACCTATACCTTGAACCTGTAGTCCAAGCACTCTTAAGCAAAGCAGTGCAGCCTTTACTTAGGTATCAGCACTCCTAAGTTATAAGGTCTTGGTTAGTTTCTGAGTCTCCCTAACCTTCAGAAGCCTTTCCACAAGACGTTTAAGGGCAATAAATGGCATAATTTAAATAAAACCTTTGTTCTCAAATATAACAAACATCTGAAAAGGAAAAATCACTTCATTAAGCTACTACATATATATGAAATGTACATGTATATGATATATGTGTATGTGTGTGCATATGTGTATAAATGTATGTATGTATATGAATACTTACAAATACATACTATTTTAAATGAAGAACTGTTCAATGAAGTACACTTGGTAGCTGGCAGAGTTTTATAAACAACAGTAATTTCAATTATCAGCCCTGTGAACCTACCAAGTTGTGATGAATTATGCAATTTTTAGAAACATAGACAATGCTGTTTGTGAAATCAGAAATGTGTATTTATCTTCCCTTGTGCCTCAAAATTCGAGCAAAAACATTTGTTTACGCATTTCCTATCTGTGTATTTCACCCGGCAGGATATACATATGCAGCTTGTAAAGACTGGTAAATATTAGTGTAATTCTGCCTAATACAACAGGTTCCTTTAGCTATAAAGAAAATGGAGATGTCCGTGGAGTCCTTTAGGTGCTATTGCGAATTTCTCCCCTAGTATCCATTTGGTTATAGATGTATTTGTGGAGATGTTTAACAGTTTCAAAAGGAGAAGAAAATGTCTAGTGGGATCACAATTACAACATAAACTTGATATACCTTATTGATGCCCATGTTTTCTGGGAGAATAGACACAGTGCTTCCAAGGCCAGTAAGAAAGATCATATGTTGTAAGTGATCTGGTTTTATTAGAATGTTTATAGAAGATGGACAACTCAAAATACTGACAAACCAGTTCGATGATGTGAGGACAAACACAAAATCATTTCAAAATCACTTTGTGAAGAGTCTATTTAGTTTAGTTAAGCAGAAATACAGAATGAAAAAAAAAAGTCCTCTGCTAATCAAATACTCCCAGAGCAGGTGTTGGAACCTAAATACAGGGCAGCATGTGAGAGCTGAAAATCACATACCTATTTACCTCTTTACTGTTTTCACAAAGTGTTTGATTTGGGGATATAGCAGTGCCATGATTAATTTATCAAGCAAAATTGATTTCAGAACATACATTGAAGAAGCTAATTAAATTCCTACTAGTTAGGGTCCATAAGTACTGTCCCTGTATATATTTGAGAAGAATACCACAGCATCCTTCTACTTTTAAGTCCAGGCCAAAGCCTTGATTGTTTTAGGAATGCTGTCTCCTCCCCAGAAGCCAGGTTTAAGACAAATCCAAACATTATTTTCAGTAAGAGGTCTGACTACCATGGCCATCATCATACACATAATTGTATTGAAGTTTATTAAATAAACAAACATGGGTCCAGACATAGAGAAGCAATGAATGAGAATGGAGGTATATCCACAAGTGTGGAGTACAAGTGTGACCCACAGAACAAATGTTGTTTCTCTTGTTCCTTCCCCACTAGTTGGGGGACATTCCTGGAACCTGCTCCTCCTGAAACCTGTCCTTCCTCCCAGTTAAGTGTCAGTACAGCACAGGATACATTTTTCTTGTATTGCTAGTGTTGTCCTTGCTCCAACAACCACCCCACTGATCGCCTGAAGATGCCATCTGCCCCCACTAGGGCTACCTAGTAAGGTACAATGAGATATTCATCTTACAGAAGCAGACAGGGGCCTATAAGGGCGAGAAAGAGCTTCAGGAACACTGTTATATACTCATAAGTTCCAGAGATTTCCCACTGTTGTTAATTGTCAGAGTAATCTCATTAGCTACTCTAAAAACAGAGTAGACATGCCGTTTGCACATCTTTAATCCCAAGTCTCTTAGAGGCAAAAGCAGGCAGAGCTCGGTGACTTGGAGGCCAACTTGGTCTACACAGGGAGTTCCAAGGCTACATCATGAGTCAAAATTAGCGAACAAACGAATAAACCAGATAATTATGCTAGCTCCATCCATTTACTTGAAAATGTCATGGTTTTGTTTTTATAGCTAAAAAATATTCAAATGTTAAAAATATTGTTTACAGATTTTTTTCATCTATGATTAGCACATACAAAAAATCCTATAAACATTGTCTTAGGTTAAAATTTGTCCAGCTTTGTACACCTGTTGGTCATGAGGCTGAAAAATAAAGAAATATTTTATAGATACTTAAAAGTATTATTAGATTTGGTCCAAATATTTGTTTCTGTAAACAGAAACTGAATCTAATTGGTTTAACTCCTCCAAGTTAATTGAACTATGTCTAACTGAATTCAAAAGAAGGTATTTGGTTTTCACTTTATATGCTCAAACTGCTCTAGAAATAAAAAAAAAAAAATGATTGCACTAGCGAAACCTTTGTCAAAAAAAAAAAAAAAAACATAGCCAGCTGGTTCCCAAAAAAGCTACTTGTCAACAGTCAGGAAAAGAAAAAAAAAACCAAAAACAAAAATGAAAAAAAACAAACAAACAGAAAGACCAAATGTATTATGTTAAGAAACAACATAGGCTCTCTCTCGGGTCTAACCAAAAAGTAAAGACCTCTATGCTCTTCTGAAATCTGTGTCCTACCAAAAAAGGACATGCACTAGAGCAGAGCAAATAGCTACTGGGTTAATGTTTAGGCAGAGAGGGAAATAGCAGTCTCTCTGTTGGTTTCTCTTGAGCTAACAAATGCCTGGAAACCAGGTGGTTTACAGAGCTAATACTCATTTCTCAACATTCTGGAGCAGAAATATAAGATCAGGATTTCCAAGTCAATTCGAGTGGGTGTTCTCTCTGGGCCTCCAACTTCCTGTGCCTTTACATGGCAAAAGAACCCTGGAGAGTTCTCTAGCATCTATTTTAGGAAGGCATGTATTTGAGGTATGAAGTATCACTGTCCAGCAGTGACATTTTCTAATGTATGAGGAGTCAAAATTTTATCTTACAAAATTGAAAGTACAAGGTCTTTAGTTGATTGTATACAGTGTATGGAAGAGCATTTCAAAATCATAGTTTACATTACAGTCTTTTTTTTTTTCCAGTGGCAGAATATCTACTCCATTAACCTATGGAGTAATATGGTGCATTGAAGACATATTTCAGCCTTCAATGGACTGGAGGTTTATTTGTCAGAACATAGCATGAGAGAGATAAGGAGAAAAGGACATTAAGAAGGAGGGACGAAGACGGAGAGAAAGACAGGGAAGGGGAGCAGAGAACACACACACCATCTCAATAATGTCCATCCATGCCATTCTCACCTTTATCCTACTAAAATACCTATTGGAATGTATTTTGTCCAAAATACCTATGGAAATTTATATTGTCTATACAATCATTCCAATCCTATACTGGACTACAGATAGCTAAATCCAAACTATCTCAATATTATTAGTTAGTGAATATTAACTGTACCATATACTAGGTACAGTATTACACTGTACCTACTACTTATTGCACTTGCTTATATGTACATTATGGTCCTTGATCAATACTCAGATAATATAATCTGGAATGAAGGAAGAAAACATATGGAGAAATTAGTTATGCTATTGCACAGTTCCTGGGTTCACTTGTCTTTTAAAAAGTAAGATGTTCTGAGTTTAATGAATGGAAACTTGACTTTGTGGGTGAGAGCTCTTGCAGACTACATCAGTCTGGTTCCAGATTACTTCTGTTCTTGGGAATCTGACACCCTCTTTTGGTCTTCATGGGCACCAGGCACACACACACAGTGCACTTGCATAGCAGGAACAATTCTCATCCGTATAAAAATAATTAGTTTTTATAATGTCCTAAGTTGGAGCAACTGTGGTTTCAGCAAAAGAGTCTGTTGACCTGAGGGATCCTTTAAGTAACAAATGTCTCATAAAGGACTTTTAAGTTAACTTTTACTAGATAGTATCAGGAAAGGTCCTTCATTTTAGAACATAGGAGTCTTTCCTGGAGTTTTTTGCACACTGGATTTGTGAACGAGAGTCAGACTACAGGGACTCGGTGACACCCATAATACTCCACCCATAATGTTCTCTGACAGAAACCAAACAGCCTTTAGTTTTAATAATGACAATCTTTATACTTCAGTTCTAATCTTAAATTCAAATTTCAGAATATTAATAATAAACAAAATCTCAACGACTTTTCAAGTTACCAGATATGTAAAAGATTCAAATGTATGTAACTGGAATGGATTTGAGTGAAATCTAACATATAGGGACAGAATATTTGACATTGTAGGATGACACTTTTGACATGCATCTAAAATTCTATTAGCTTTGAGTTTCAGATAATTGAGTAAGTGTTCATTCAAAATCATTCGATGAATATGATAAAAGTAAACTTATATTTATGAAAATGGAGACTGACAGTGATATATCTAATTACCAGATAAACATTATTATTCATCAGAAAATGCATTGAATTTTACTTAAATAATTGAGGAATTTTAATTAATTCAAGACAGTTTCTTACATGGTTTTCTAAATTTTCAGTAACATATAGAATTGGAAATATATTGTGATACAGCTTGAATGTCATCTCCTGCATACTTGTTATCTGAATGGATCAGTGGTTATCTATCGTTTTTTTTTTTTCTGACAAAAATATAAGTTCCCCATTAATCAGAAATATCTAATATCCTTCAATTTTATTTAATATTTTACGGCTGAATTTTTTCTAAGATTCACTTTATCTATCTAAGTTGGTGAAAAATGAGTGGCTACATACATCCACTCTGTAAGAACTTTGTTTCATTTCTCTGTTCAAAGCCTTGTGCTAGGTGACAACAAAAACACAGTGTACTTCCTGTTGAAATATATGTGCTATTCAGTAACAGTTAAGATAATGTATATGCTTTCTGTGTTGGAAAGTCATTGTACTCCCCTATACATTTGTAACACAGCCACACCAGTGCCTGCCACACCCATGAGCCAATATCCTTGATGCCTCAGTCATAGAACTATAGTAGAAGAGGCAAAGAGGGTCCAGTTACCAGGGCTAGTTAGAAAAGTCTGTTCAGAAGAGAAAGGAGCAGGCATGGAAAAGAAAAATACATTCAATATATGTCACAATGAGGAGTATCTCTCTGTTGAAAAGCAGTGTCCAAGGTACATCTGACTCAAACCTGTATCATAAAAACTGAAGAAAGTGAACATTATTAAGAGAGCTAATGTTGGCAGAAAAGGAAACTTATTCAGTCTTCTTATTCAGAAAGCCTTTCTCTATGTAAAATACAACTGACAGGTAAACACTCATAACTTAAATTATAAAATATTACAATGTAGTATATTAGCACCATGAATCCATGGTACATTCTAAGTTGGTACATTCTAACATACTGCAATATAATTGTCTAACATTCTAAAATTCTAACAGTCTGTACATTCTAACATTAGGCAAACTCACCCTGACCAATCCATAATATACCTCTCTGTATTAAAAACCCTGTAATCATCCACTCTGTTCATTCAAACTCCTGCCTAACTCTGAGCTACGATGTCCCTTAGAATATATAACCCTTTCTTACTTAGCTAATTTATAGGTCTACCTGCTCACATGCAAGACCAATACAGAATCCTACTCAGTGAGTTTTTGCAATTTGATCAGCTTGAAGAGGTGGATAAGGGAAATCTCCCATATAAAACTGTCTAGTGAAGATAAGGACAAAGAATTTAGGACCCACTGCAGACACCATTAGTTATTGCTCTTCCCCATGCACTGAGCAGGAGTCACACAGTTCTGTGGTTACTGGCAGTGATTGCCTCCACTCCAGTCCTTTGTGGTGGAGATATAAATAATAAAGTTAAATAAACAGCACTGAGGAAGAATTTGAGCATCCTCTACATTGAGCACACTTCTCGTTTTGTAGATCCGTGGGTGTTTAATGTGCTATTATGAAAAACGGTGGCTCTTGGTGTAGCTCCACAATTCACAAATGCCCTCATTTTAGGTCTCATTTCTTGACTCTCTTTTCTTAACAGATACACAGTTGAGCTTTGGGGTACATTTTTCCTTGTTTGTTTCTTTCTTTGTCACCTCATTCTCTCTGTCACCTCATTCCAGCTGCTTTGACCTCTGGCAGTCATCTGTTGAATACAGCTGGACAAAAATAAGTGGTGTCTAATACCCCATGACTCAGCACTGGGCATTGGGCATGAGCCAAGAGTGACTAGTGCAGCTGATGTATATGAGAGTACCTCCATTCTGATTTAAAAATAAACTAGAGTGTTCTGTATTCTTTAAACTTTTTTCCTAAAATTATAGAGTATGAGCCCATAATATAAGAGTAAGCAGAAAAGTGAAGAAAAATCCCCTTAATAAATATTTTTGTCAAGGAAAAAACCCTCAAATCTCTTGAGGAATGAATGCCTCGAATTCAGAATGACATCCACTGCAAATGTTGTATTGCTCACCACCTTTTCTTGTGGATGGTTCTACAGAAATGATTTAACAAAGTCCTGAAATAAAATAGAAAACATGGGAATAAAAATGCCGAGATAGAAGGGGTTGTGGGAGTAAATATTGTTTTACAAATCTATGGAAACATTCCTTTCTACTCCTGGGACAAAAATAAGAAAGAATTCAACACAAATTGTGTCAGGGATTCATTTACTTTTAAAGCAGGCATAAATACTTTAATGAAGGTACAAATATTACTAGAAAATAAGCTTTATGAAGAAACCATGATGGATCAGTGTGTAGCAGAAATAATACTACATGTGGAATTAAAGCTCCACATATATTTGTCATTGACGTGGAACATATTAGAAGTTATTTAGTATTTCTGATTTTTGTCACCTCCACATTTGTAATACAACATCGTAAAAGAAACAAGCTTATCATTTCATGTATTATATGAAGTTCATACCAGAAAGAAATGTGGAAGCATCTTTTATCTTTTCTCCACAAGGATAATGTTTATGGTGAAGTCATCCTTTAAAGGTATATACCCCTCTATATCTTAAGTTGCCTGCACCTATGCTCACCCCTAGCCTAGATGATACCTGATATGCAAGCTTTCAGCTTTCCTGAGCAATAAGCCGAGAAGGCTCTGAATTCTAGATATGCTGTGTTCATAGTTAGAGTCTGGTGCTGCACTCAAGCCCTATGTTTGATATACATTATGTTTTGTAATATAGTGAGAAACATGATGCTCTGGAAAGAGTGGGGTGCCAGCATTAAGGTACAGATATGGGCCCCAGACTTGCTAATCTTCTCTGGCTTTGGATTCTTCCCCAACTTTCTTGGGAGAACTAGAGCCTATATACTGTTCTTTTCTAGACTTACTATAAACATCAGTATACATGATTTCTAATTTCTTGATGACAAGGAACTACACTACAATATACTTAGCACCTTGATTTATATTTATTTTGGAGCAGAGGTAGAGTTTATTAAATAGGGTTTTAATAAAGATTTTGAGCATGGGGGATAAGGGAATGAGCTATTCGAGAACAAAGTATGACATACATGTACGTGGTATGGGTATAGACTAGTAAGTTTTTTGTTTTCTTTTTTTAATTTTTTTTTTTTATCAAATGGTAGAGAAGAACTGGGAGGCAGGGAGAGAGAAAAAAGCAATCAGGATATATTATGTGAAAAAAACATTTCCGATAAAAGTTTGAAAAGCACAGTGATTTTTCATTCTCTTAGTAAAACTGGCATTCAAACTTAGGTCCTGTTTGATAAGAAACGTAGTCCAACTCAAGCCCCTTGGTCTATGCAGGGTCTTATTAAGCTTTAATTAAAAATAGCAAGGTTTGCCAATATTTGGGCTTCGTAATTAAATAAGCGCCAAATTTGGGGTCTTATCACAACACTTGAGGCTTATATGTCCTCAATTTATTAAGATTCAGTTTCTTTAGTTGGAAGGAACCCTTTAAGCCATACTGAATAGGAGTATGTAGTAGTCCAGTGAGCTTAAAATGGGTAGCGCATCACCCGACACTGAATGAATTATACAGCGAGATCATCCCTAAAGCTCTGCAACAGACACTGAGGACGATAGCCATACCTCTTCAGGCTTTTTGCCTCTGAGATTTTAAACAATTAGATGCACTGTTCTCTCTGGCAATTAAAATTGAAATGGGTGTTCTTTGTATTCCCTTGTCTTGAATATGCAGAAGCTTGATTTATTTTTATTTATATAATTATGCTTTAATCATTGTGGGAAACAACAATCTATTTCAGGGCTGTGCTAGATACAGAGCAAGAAAAATGTTTTTTTAATGGTGCATCATCTTTCTTCTAAGTACTATAAAAAGAAAAGCACTCATAAACGTGACCTCTTAATCATTCTATTATAACTCTTTTGCAGGTACCATGTGTTACTTCATTGGCATAAAAAATTATCCACAGATTGTCCCTGCCCTATGCAAATGCAGTGTTGTTTCCCTCATATACATAAAGAATAATTAAAATAACAATGTGAGAGAATAACAATGTAATTCTGTTGCTGTGCATCTTATAAAATTGTTGTTGTTGTTGCTGTTGTTGTTGTTAAATCAAAAATCACCAAAGTCTTTTTTACATGTTTTTACCGTTCTCAGGCAGGGCTACTGTGACTCCCCATGCTATATTTGCAAAGGCTGGGACTGGTTGCACAGACATGACAGTTATCAATCCACAACGTCTCTGATGCCCCCTGAAAAGTAAAGTTATTTCCCCTAGTGGTGGCTCTACACTGACCTACCCCACCTGTGTACGTGTGTTTTGTTTGGATTATCCACTCATTATTGGTTAGGCTTTGAGTTACTTCCATCTTTGACTCATTGTTTTATTTGCATTTATGTGCTATCTGTGTAAGTATTTTTTTCATTATTTTCATAATATACTGTATCTAGGAGTGGAAATGATACGGTAATTCAGTATTGAATTTTTCCAGGAAGTGTGAAAGTATTCTAACCATTTGCATGCAACATTTCACATTTTGGTTGAAAATCTGTGGAGTTCTGATTGTATAAAACTTCACTATCATTTGTTACTCTCTTTTGTACTGAAGTAGCATATCACAGGATGCTATTTTCTTTAATGACACTTAGCATTTTCACATGCTTACTGGCTATTCCTATGCCTTCCTTAGAAACCATTAATTCAAATCTTTTGATCACATTGTACTGGGTTATTAGTGCATATTGTTACATTATAAGAATATCCTGCATAATCTCTATATAAATTCTTTTTATATATACATTGGCATGCTCTAAACTTTCATCTAATGTATCCTTTGTAAAAATTATTCTTTGAAACACAAACCTTTTAGTTTTGACAAACTCCCATTTGTCCCTTTTGATTTCTGTTGCTTTTACTTTTGCTGCTGATTCTAGAAAACTATTGCCTAATCTAAGACTACAAAGAATTTGGCATAACGGATTTTAGTGTCGGAACGTTTTGCTCATATTGAGATATTTTATACAGTACACAGCCCTTACTGCATTCTTCTTTTGCATATGAAATAACTGTCCTCCTCTATAGATAATGGAGACTAATACTTTTCAAATGAATTTTCTTTTTCCCATCATCAAATCAATCAGTTTTAAGTGTGGTTGTTAAATTCTGAATTCACAAGTCTTTCCAATAATCTAGAAGGAAGCCTATGCAAACCAATGGAGGACCATCTTGGTTAATGTAGGTTTGCAAATATTAGAACTGGGAAGGTATTAAGTGCACAGGACTGTTTTGAATTTTCAAGATCATTTTGGAGGTTTCTGAAATGTTCATATGAATATCAGGGTTGTCAATTTTATCAAATAAACCTATTGGGATTCATCTAATCCAAAGATTGGCTTGGATAATTGTGCCAGGTTGACAATAGTTGGCCTTCCAGTTCAAACACAGGATCCAATTCCCTGCTTACTTCCACATTTAAGTATTTTCCTAAACAATTTAGAGCTTTCAGTTTGTAATTTTTTTTTAAATTATTTTATTTATTTACATTCCAGTTGTTGCCCCTGGTCCCGGCTCCAACAGTTCCTCATTCCATTCCTCCTCCCTCTTGCATCAGAGAGGGTGCTTCTCCCCAGTCAGGTCTCCCCATTTCCCAGGGCCTCAAGTCTCTCAAAGATTAAGGGCATCTTCTCCCACTGAGGCCAGACCAGGCAAACCTCTGCTACATATATGCCAGAGGCCTCGTACCAACCCATGTATGCTCCTGGTTGGTGGCTGAGTCTCTGGGAGCTCCCTAAGGTCTAGGTTAGTTGAGATGGCTGATCTTCCTATGGGGTCGCTCTCCCTTTCAGCTTCTTCAATCCTTCCCCTAATTCAACCTTAGGGGTCCCTGACTTCAGTCCAATGATTGGGTGTAAGTATCTGCTTCTGTCTGAGTCAGCTGCTGATAGGGCCTCTCAGAGGACAGCCATGCCAGGCTTCCATCATCTGTAAGCACATCATAGCATAGTAGTGTCAGACCTTGGGTTCCTCTCCATGAGATGGATCCCAAGTTGGGTTAGTCATTGGACCTCCTTTGCTTCAGTTTCTTCTCCACTTGTGTCTCTGCAGATCTCTTAGACAGTAAAATTCTGAGTCAGTAATTTTGACAGTGGGTTAGTAACCCTGTCCCTCCACTTGAGGTCCTGTCTTTCTGCTGGAGGTAGACCCTTCAAGTTCCCTTTCCCCAACGTTGGGCATTTTGCTTAAGGTCACCTCTGATGAGTCCTGAGAGTGTCTCACCTCCTGGTCTCTGGTACTTACTAGAGGGTCCCCCACCTCCCACTCCCCAACGCTGCTTATTTCCATTCATTCTTTTGGCCCTCTGGGCTTCTCTCCTGCCCCTCCTCCCATATCAGATCCTGTTCCCCTTTTCCTCCTCCCCCTACCCTCACCCACCCAGGTCCTTTCTCCCTCTGCCTCCTGTGATAATTTTCGTACCCCTTCTATGTGAGATTGGAGATTCGTCTCTTGGGCATTTCTGCTTGGTTCACTTCTTACAGTCTGTAGGTTGTAGCCTGCACTTTTGGGCTAATATCCAGTTTGTAATCTTGTGGTTGTTTGTTTGTGTTTGTTTTTCTTCTGCTGTTTTCATGTATTCGATTTTTAAAGCTACTGTAAAAGAAATTGTTCTTTGAAATTTTGTTCTCAGGTGGTTGGCTGTTTACATACAAAAAATTCAATTGATTTTAATCAATGATCTCCTTTCTTACAATCATGCTAAACATACTTACTGACCTTAACAGCTTTGACAGTGAGAGAAAAGGGTGTTTGTGTGGATATGTGTCCATGTATAAACATTTTAGAAACTTTACCACAATAAAAGGTAAAATAAAAGCAGCTTGGAAAAAATGGAAAAACATTAATTAAAATCAAGGCCTACAAAGAATACAGGAGCAAAATCAGTTGGAACACCAATATTCTGATTAGTTTTCCAAGTTTGAGGTTTAATTGTTTCCGGGCTTGCATGTGACATGAGTGTGTCCATAGAGGATGAGGATTCTATGCTGCAAGCTTGGTTCTCAGGCTGGTAATGCTGAGAACGTGGAACCACTAATGATACAGCCTCACAGAAGATAGCCGGAACCACGGCAGTTGGACGACTAAAAGAAATGAATGTTGGTCTCTCAGGGTAGAGAATTAGGTACTGTGGAAGAGGAGGAACCTGCAATCCTGGTAGGCTTTCATAAGATGCCTGTATGACTGCTCTAGTGGGTTTGCTGGCAAGGCAAAGCGCTGGAGGAAACCAATCAATTACCTGACCCAAGATAAACACTGGCTGCGTGTACTGCGCAATCGTTAGTCATGTAAAAGCTAATAACTTACAGAACCTTCTACAGTCTGCTCTCCTTATACCCATTTAAAAGATGCCGCCTTCTCTGTTTTTAAAAATTGAATCTCTTCACACCAAAAGGGGACCTCACAGGCTGCTGCTCCCCTCTTCGCCTTCTTTTTATTGCCTGGTTATGCAGATAAAGGTACCTTTCCAGGACCCTAAGTGCAGCCTGCGCTTTTGTTCCTTCGGCTGCTTCCCATAAAACAAAAGGCATTGTTCACAGCATCACAGGAAGCAACCACCAAGCCATCCCCAGGACATTTCTTATTATCGACACATTGCCGTTCTTATTGAGAGAAGGCCATTGCTTACTTCAGGACAGCCATCTTAGAGCCCCTTTGCTGTCCGGCACTGTGCTGCTGTAAGAGTGGTTTGTAAGAAACAAAGCTCCTGTGCTACTGACTGTCTGTTTTCTTCCTTACTAATATTTAATAAGTAACAAGTGGTTTGCAGATATCACTGAATTATGACCTCCTTAAATGTGAAGCTGCCTGTGGTTTGTTATAAATCCAAATTCTTATATTTAGAAATGGAATCTTGAGGCCCAAGAGATGGATCATTGGCTAAGGAGATGGCTGGACTACTGCAGCCATTCTACTGTCGAAAGAAATGTATTCTGGTCTCCCAGGGTAGATAATTAGGGACTGATGTGAAAACATTTAGAGACACAGAAGCCAGATGCTCCTCCTCAAACTCCTGCTTTTCTACAGGACCAGAGTTTTGTTCTCAGTGCTCATGTGGAGTCGCTCATAACTACCTGTAACTCTAGCTTCAGGTTTCCACCGGCCCCTGCATGCTTGTGACCTACATGTGCATAAATAAAAATAAAAGGCTTTAAAAAAAAAAATAGAGTCTGAAAGTCTGAATCGTAAAGACTGTTGATGAGCCATAAACTTTTACAGTAATTTTCAGTTGCCCATTGTTTAAGTCTAGGCCAACATTGAGGGGGGGGGGGCAATTGATCCTTGGTTCTCAGGGAGTCGGCATCACCCTAGAAATAAACGAATTTTGCTCCTAGGATGTGCGTGGCTTTTGTGGTTTGTTTTAATGTAGTTAGATTTTGAGTGAAATCTATGACCGGGAGGAGAGAGAATTGCCTTTAAAACTCTAGCCTGTGTCCTGAAAGTCCTGATAGCTTCGGTGATGTTAGAAAGAAACCCATGATTCAGGATGCAAGGCTTGAACTCTCCCAGAGAGTCTAGAGGAATAAGGATTTGGGGTTTTGTTGTTTCTATTTCTTAGCAAATGAGAATAGAGTGGCAGTGAACATGGCTGAGCAAGTATCTTTAAAAAATATATCGTTTTGTGTTCAACAAAATAAGGTGAAAAATAGACTTTGCTCCAGGTTGAGTCTTTAGATAACGTGACCTTTTAAGATGACTTAGTAATGATACTGAAAATATCATCTAAAGTTACAGCACCCTGGAACTGTGACATGACTCCTCCTGAGCGTCTCTGTGGAAACCACCAACAGGGCTGGAAAAGAAAGCGATGTCTCAAAGAAGAGAGCTTTGCCTCGTGGTGTTTTGACACCATGGATTTTTTTACCCTGCAGTCATGGTACTGTCAAATTTTGTGCAACCATGGAACTATAGAACCATTTTGTTCTTGTAGCTTTCCCAACCCACCCAACATAATTCTAGCCAATTTTTCTCTATACCCAAAATATGCCTTTTTGTGAATTGCTTACTACAAATGAGCAGAAAAACAGCCATTACATCATTGCTAATTTGTCCCTGCATTTGGATATAAAGGGCTTGTAAACAACTCAGTCTGAATTTCAAAAAGCGACTGTCTCTGAAGAGAGCACAATAACTTGTCTTTCAAATCCCCTATGCTAACACAATTAAACCTCAAGTTCATGAAATAAAGAGTTAATGTTGTACTTTGGTTGCATAGCTCTGTCTCTTTACAGCACTTTTCTTTATACGAACACTGCTGTTCCTCATTATATAAGATCTTTAAGAAGAATTCAGCAGTAAAGGAAATAACACATTAGGCATCCTGCTGCTCAGGTACTACATAAATTATGAAATATGCTGACAGTGACTATGTCCATCTTGCTACATTTTGTACATAAAACGTCTGTTACCTTTACAAATGTTTTCATTGTACTTTTTACATGAGTATTTTTCCCCTTTTGTAATGTTGCATTTCATACCCTGACTATCTATTTCATGTGCACATAACAGATATTCATAGCTCACTGGAAGTCCTAAGTCTTAAGAAATGTATTTTAGTCATGAAGTTTAGTCCTGAATCAAAGAGTTATTTTTTATTTTATATATGATTTCTTTTGATCAGCCCTGATAATTTTAGCCTACTAAAAATGTTGATACATGCATGAGGGTTATAATTTCAGGGGTCTCACCCATCTACATTTAAAGCATTTTAAGAAATATGTCAACATAGTTGACATTTTCCTGAATAATTAGAAAAATATTGCATTTGATTTCTGGACTTTGATGCGTTAAACAATTTTATAAGTTTAAGTTGTGAGCGAGAAGAAACATTAATGAATTTCTCATGAGTAGAATCGCATTTATAAGGATCTAGGGATTGTGCAAAGACAACCATAGAATTTGATACAGGTATTTGGTACCCTATACACTAGTAAACTTGATTTTTAGGTTCATCTTCATTTTGCTCTAGCACGTTTTTATTATTTCTTACTTGAATTTTCAGAAAAAAAAATGCAGACTATGGAAACTCAAATGCTCAGTAAGCCTATCTTCCTGACACCTGCATAGTGGAAGCTTCAACAAAAAGTGTTATAATTTAAAGGATCAAGCAAATATATAACTCACCATTTGCTTCTTTTCATTAAAGTCAAACAAATATCTGTTACATGATTTATTGGGTCGTTTTTGCTGTTATATAACTTATTCCTAATAGCAGTGGAAATTCTGGTTGGAGAGGTCCTTTACCTTCCGGTTGAGGGCCTCTATTATATTGGAAAGTAGAATTACTATCTTCTATGTATCTTTGCATTGTTAAAGTTACTAAATACCAGCATCTTACCCCTTTACAAAAAACATGAACCAAATTCAAACTGCAAATGCCTGTATATGATACAACAGATAACTATTTTTTTCATAGCTCTAAATAATGTTTTGATAGAACCAAACAAATCTGTGTCCTTACTGATTTGAGAATCTGCATATTTTTGCATACAAAGTGTTACCTAGATAAGCAATTCAGTAATGACGTATTTTTATGCTTGTTGAGGTAATTTTGGAAGTTTAGACTCCACACACGATCCCTCCAGTAGTTGGCAGGAGAAGAATCACAGTGAGCTGTGTCAGACTTTACCTCCTCTCCCCTTCAGCTGTAATGAAATCCACGCAACTGAAATTCTCCCTCATCTCTTTTTATTTGCAGTTGTGGCACTCATCTGCAGCACTGAATTCCTTTGCCAATAATCTTTTGGATTCCATTTCCTAACACTCCCTCCTCTTACACACATATACTTTCCTATTTATATGTGATATGCTTCCCAGCTAAACCCAATTAAAATGTTATAAGCCTTAGCTTGAAGCTTCTTTTACTAGTCCAATGTATGCCAGGAGATATGTTCAATATTACAGGATGGCTATAAGACACAGGAGCTGGGTTGTTTTGTTGTTTTCATTGTTGTTGTTTTGATTTTTTATTGCAAAGGTCAGAAATTATGATCATCACTTTTATTTACATTTTAACAGATACTTAACAGACTAAATTTTGCTATTTACCTAAATTTATGACAAAATACTCCCAATCAGTTTCTCAGCAGATGTATGTATCATTTCATAGACTCAAAGAAAAGCAAAGTAGAAAAGTTTAATAAATAATAAGCTTACTGTTTTCATCTGGTCTATTCTTCACATATAGTAACAATTTAATGGCTCTTATCCTAGACTCTCGGGGCATAAAAGTCAATGAATCCAGACTTCATTCACACAGAAAGTGGAGGCACTGACAATTTGAGTGTTATTTTTTAAATAAGATAATACAATAAAATAAACAAAGTGACAATATGAGAATTATAATCTTGATTCCAGTTCTATTGTGACTCTACACAGGAGCATCTGTTGCTCTGTTTGTGCTACAGAAATCTGTACACAGTACTGGCCTGAGTCATTGCTGAGAGAAAGAAGTACTGGCTTTGGTTGTCTAACCACAAGACCCAGGGATCCAGTTTTTCATGACCAAAAATAATTGGCCATCATTGGGAAGAGAGGCCCCTTGGTCTTGCAAACTTTATATGACCCAGCACAGGGGAAGGCCAGGGCCAAGAAGTGAGAGTGGGTGGGTAGGGGAGCAGGGGTGGGGGAGGGTATAGGGAACTTTCGGGATAGCATTTGAAATGTAAATAAAGAAAATATCTAATAAAAAACTTGGGTTGACAGATGTTGTGTAAATATCTCACCAAGAATTCTAAATACCAACCTGTCCAATTATAGGATTTTCTAATGTATTCTTGGTTTACTGAGTCTTGTCTATGAAGATCATTAAAATGTCAAATGTATTACTCCTTTATTTTTTCTTTTTAACATTTTATTTATTATGCTCCCCTACCCACCCACTCCCACTACTTGGCCCTGGCCTTCCCCTGTGCTGGGTCATATAAAGTTTAGAAGACCAAGGGGCCTCTCTTCCCAATGATGGCCATCCAGGCCAACTTCTGCTACATATGCAGCTAGAGACACGAGCTCAGGGGGTACTGGTTAGTTCATATTGTTGTTGCACCTACAGGGTTGCAGTCCCCTACAACTCCTTGTGTGCTAGCTCCTCCATTTGGGGCCCTGTGTTCCATCCAATAGCTGGCTGTGAGCATCCACTTCTGTGTTTGTCAGGCACTGGAATAGCCTCACAAATGGCCGCTATATCAGGGTCCCTTCAGCAGAATCTTGCTGGCATGTGCATTAGTATCTNGGTTTGGTGGCTGATGATGGGATGGATTCCCAGATGGGGTAGTCTCTGGATAGTCCATCCTTTCATCTTAGCTCTAAATTTTTTCAATGTACCTATATCCTTTCATGGGTATTTAAAAACAAATAAGATGGAGATATTTCCCTTCCCAGGCAAAATGGTCTAGTTCTTCTGCATGTCAACATCCTGATAAATGATCCTCGATGACGCATGGAGATGATGTTCATGCTGTCTCTAGGCGTCCTGTTAGTCTCTCTGAAACCTGCCTGTGCTTATTAGAATTCCATTCTCCATAATTCACACACTTTACTCTGAATCATGATATGAGGAAACAGGTATGAAGTATAGTGAACTGCTTCTTTATGGTTTGAATTTCCTAATTGCATAGATTCATGGTATGATATGAAACCAGAGCATACTGTAAGTTTTCCTCCAAATATTTTTTTTTCAAATCCCAGAAACCTTTGCCTTGAAACCAGTTGAGTTGATGGCTGTCATCTTAAAGTGCCTGGAATTGCCTTTACTTTAAAATTTGGGCAATTTCTTACTTTATGGAACTTGGTCTTCTATCAATCAGGCAGGTTGAGTTTTACAGTGAGTTGAAGTAAATGCACTCTCAGGACTCATATTGAATTATGAGTTAAATTAGTTGTTAATGAGAATATTGCATATGTGTTTGTACAGTTCTGAGTAATTGTAAAGAAATTTGAGTGCCATGCTTAGCAAAACGTCTCAGACTTTATAGGCTTAGGGAAACATTGTAAGAAAAAAAAATGATAGTAGTCTCTCCCTTATAAATATGAAAAAAGTGACAGAAAACAGCAACAAGTGTGTGTGATCATTTCATCTATCTGCATAACAATAATATTCAGCAGATGTCTTAGTTTCATTGCATTTCAGACTTAATATTTGATTATGCATAGTGATAAAATGCTGATGATGTGTGGTCATGTGTGTGTTTGAGAGAGAGGGGCGAGGGGAAAAGAGAGAGAATTTTTAGGGGTTTATGCTTAGGGCTTTCTTCATCTTGAACAAGTTCTGTATAAGTGAGCAGCATGTCTGGATTGCTTGTGGAGACTCAACTTTAACTGAATTTGTCTTATAGAACTGGAGTAGACTTTAATAAGAAAAAACACATAAATTCCAGGAAGAAAATAAATAGAAGGTGTAAGATAATTTAACAGTATGCTTTAAAATCTAAACTAGTATGATGACTACTCTCCAGGTAGTTGATATTTCAGTTAATGAGAAGAGTGAGAAATCTGAACACACCATTCAGCAGGACAAGGAAATGTTTGGGTTATTTTAAAAGAAAGACCACAAACTGCAAAGATGTAGATGAGTCTGGAGAAGAGACAAGGCATACGAGAGTATGAACCATTGGACATCTAAGTGAACAGCCTTTGGATTTTATTCAGTGTGTTAAGGACTGCATTGAAGGCTAGCTGCCAGGAATGTTCATCATTAGAATCATGTGTTGGTATTGGAGGATTCTCTTTGCTGCTACATAAATAATGACAGGTGGGAAGAATACAGAAAAAAATTAAATGTGCTAAGAGATAGATGATATAATTATCTGAAGTGCATGAAACAGACATGAGAATAAAGCGCATTATTCGGCATTGTGTTCTGACAGTGAAATTGCTAGTGACTCTGAGCTGAACACTTAGATGAAGGAAATGATGTCAGGATTCTGGCTTCAGTGATTAGGGGTACTTATTGAGAATAACAAAAAATGTGAAATTTAAGATTATATTTTTGTCATGTTACACTTGATCTGTCTGGAAATACACTTAAAAAAAAAATCAAGGATCCATCATAACCTTTAATTGGAGAAAACTCAGGAGCCGAAGCTACTACCACTCTCAGTGGAGGTCTAATCCACACTAGTACCCAAACCAGCCTCCGTCCTCGGAGTCATCCAGCAGGAGGATGGGTCAGCCATCCTTGGGATATTCACTTTGTGCTGTTGCCATCCAGTCAACACAGTGAGAAGTTTCACATCCAGAAAGGTGCTTGATCTTCCCCAAAATCAGTTTATGATCACCGTGCTTGTTTTCAACCAAAAAAACAAAACAAAACAAAACAAACAAAAAACCATATTTTTGCCAAATTTTCTAGAGCCTTCTTTTAGAGTTGCTTTTTTTTTAAAAGTAATGCCAAGTATACCCCCTCTAAAGATTAATTTTCAGAACAGCCACATTTCCCATGAAGTAGGTGGTGTAAGTTTGGGTTCAAAATGAGCTACAGATTAGAAACAGAGGCATCAGGAATGGTATCGTCCCTATAATATTTAACTGACTCTAACAAGGACAGAG
The DNA here is from genome assembly GCF_900095145.1 of Mus pahari. Taxonomy (NCBI): domain Eukaryota; kingdom Metazoa; phylum Chordata; class Mammalia; order Rodentia; family Muridae; genus Mus; species Mus pahari. The sequence goes on from NC_034591.1 coordinate 41,665,589, forward strand.
ACCAAGCCATAGCTCCTTAATATTACTTGCAACCTCTCATACAAATTCTGTACCTCTATAGAATAATCTGATTTATTTTTTAATGTGTCTACATTTGCACTTCACATAAAACACTTTGGAAGACAACACAAACTTGAATTGTGTACAGATTTTTATGTATTCTTTCATGTTTGTGTGAAAAGAAAGGAGACTAAGCCTTAAATCTAATGAGTTGAACTTGTTTTGTGTGTGTATTGTGGACTGTAACTTGCCTCAATAAATGTTGTGTAGAGTAGTTCACGCCGCTATGATTCCAGATCTTTAATATTCACCTTGTCAGAGCAGATGCCAAAGCAGTGTGTGAACTTAACGTGTTGCATTTGTATTTGGGTAACATGAAACGTGTTAATCTTATTTCGAAGTAACAAACTGTGCTTGGCATCCTCTCAGACCTTGCTCTGTAACCAATATAGTACCAATGGCTGCAGATATCTGTGTGGCTGACCACAGGCAATCATGATACCAGACAGCTAACTTCTTCTCTGTTATTTCGGGTGATGTTGAAATGTTCCTCAGATAAAGATATTTATTCTTCATTAGATGAGGCTATTTTGCTAGTATTAATTGCTTTTGGGGTCTTCAGTGTAGCACAATGCAAGTATGAAGAGAAAAGCATTTGATAAAAGGATGGAACTTAGTTTATTACATTTAATAGGCTTAAAATAATTTTATAATCAAATTCCCTGTATTGAAATTTATTACTACTTACTACCTCAGTGAAGAGATATTTTTTTCTCCCATTGAGGATTAATTTCCTCAAGAAGAAAATTGGGAAGCAATTTTATAATAGCCTAACAGAACTGTCATGAGTACAAAATAAGAAACCACATCTAAAAATGTTACTAGAAGACACATGCGGTATGTGCCATTCTAAGAGTAAATAGAGCTACACTATTTAGATTTTATTAACTCAAGAGATGGCATGAAACTACTTGAAATTCTGATGGAAATGATATGACTCCTTGAAACTTTCCATGATGTTAACAAGTGTTTCACGTCTATCTATTTTCTTTGCATGCAGAACCCACTCAAGTGGGTTCTAGGAGTAACTCAGGTTACGAGTGCTCGCTGCCCCCTCAGTAACCCCAAGCTTGATTCCCAGCACCCATGCCTTGTAGCTGTGCCCTAGAGATTGAGAGCCATCTTCTGTAACTCGGACCTCTGAGGATCTGTTGTATGTGCATATGTGCTTGTCCTCAGATAGCTTGAAAATCAAAGAAACAGAATGTAACTAAAAATATAAAGAGCTGAGAAACAAGTAAGCTGTAAAATTAACATTTTACAGTTTAGGTAGGATTTTGGAGCCAGCATTTAACAACCACTTGTAATTTCAATCTCCAAGGGATTTGAGAGTATCCCCTGGCCTCTACAAAAATATGCCTATACTACCCACACAGACGGTGTGAGTGCATCCCATGCACACTCATAGCTAAAATTAGAAATAGTTAAAAGAAAAATAGCCACTCATTAACTGTGGTAACTTCTCCCCAGCTACACACTCTGACACATTAATCATATGATGTCTTTTTTGTATTAGTCAATCAATATTTTGATAAATGAAAATAGAACAAAAGAGAGTAGAGCATAGAATATACTTAGCCTTGTCTAATTTACCTAAATACAGGTAAAAATTTGCATAAAACTTTATTTCACACATACATGTTCCAAGATTATGTGTGTATATTTGCCTCTGCATGCACATGTACACATGTGTGCTTCTTTGCAGGGACACTTATCATGTGACTGGCACTTATTAAGACAGGTCACACTCAAACATCCTTCATCCTGTAGTCGCAAATTAACTTATCAGCCCTTCTCTGCTTGTTCTTTGTACAAAGTTTCCTTGATTCTCTATCCTCCTATTCTTATTTATACCCAGATTTCTTTTTTCTTTTTTTTTTGTGAGATATCTAAGAAAAATCATATGCCCATACATCTGTGGTATTATATTCATTAAAACGGGATGTCCTGACCCAGAAGTCACATTAATTATTCTATGACAGCTCTAAATGTAATTTGGATACCATGTTAAATAGATGAAATATATGCATTAAATTCCAGATGTGCTCATGGGTAACGTGTAATACAGAGTTTTCTAGGCTATGACCTGAAAGTGTGTTATACGTGACGCAGGAAGGGCATAAGGCTTCCAGTAATTACCCTCTTCTGGACAACAGCCAAGATATCAGTTCAGTGCTAGACTCTGTCACAGCATGATGTCGTACAGTAAAACTGTAATAAATGTATGCCCCAGGTGTTAGCAGTGTTGCTGCAAGCCACCTTTTTTTTTTTTTTTAAATCTTTTTACTTGGAACCAGAATCTAAATATGAATCAACCATAAGTGAAATGTTTCTCTTACAAGCATAATTCTATACCTACACATAGTATGTTTTCTATTTAATTATGTATACAAAGATGGTGTTTGAAAAAGCTTAACAAATGGATGAGGATAGGTATACCATGTAAACTCCCTATGAGAGAGACCTTTCATCAAATTGTCTATCTGAAATTATGTCTCTTCACAAAGTTTCTCATAGAGCCTCAAAAACACATTAAAAAAGGCGCTCTTATTTATGATAAGAGATTTGAAGTTATATTCACACCAACATTTAGTGTGTTTTCAAGGCTGGCATCATTTAGCAGGCAAAGATATAAAATTATTTTAGAAAAAATGTAAACTCTTATTTTATTTTCCTGGTATATATTTTCTCTAATTACTTCATTAATAATTTGATATATTGAGCTAGGAGAGACCTACCAAGCTGTAGCTTAATTTAATGCAAACTAACTTTTTTCAACAGCATTGTAATATATTACAGAATAACATATGAATTTTAAAAGCACATAAACAAAATAACTTTTTTTTTTACGTGCCCTGATATTTAATATTTGAGAGTTTAGGGAAAATTCTAGCAGTTGGCAATTCTTACCTATTCTCCAAAGGAATGCTTGGAATTTTCTGTACCTCATTTATAGGCTAATAGATCATTAACATGTTAGAAAGTGGAAATGTACATGTACCTTTTGCTTTACCATTATCTGTCTTTCTGTCTGAGAAACCACATGATCTAAGAATGTAACCATGCTTAATAAGTTTCAGGATATAAGTGTTCTTTGTAGTTTTTACTTTGTATATGGTATTCGAAGTTGTGATGAATCAATAGTTTGTACTGCGTTTCAAACACCAGAAAACCAACCATTCATTTAAGAAGGTGCTTTGAGCATACAAATTCACAAAATATAATTTACAAGCAAGAAATAGCATTTGTAGCAATGGAAAAAAATAAACAAGAAGAATATACTCCCATGAAGTGATCTCTTAAAGAACATTAGCTCTGCAGCCAAGAAGCCTCCCTTTTATTTCCTTATTGTCATGAGTATGTTGGCTTGTAATTTTTAGAAAACTGAACTTCTAATTATGAACTTGCAACACTACAACACAAAGGAAATATTAGCATTACCCATACTCCAGAGTGTCCGTTGGGAAGAGGCTGAAAAGTATTTGTTCTACAAATGAAATATGGGAGTGGTTTCTTCATTTGCAAGGCTCATCTTTGTGCAAGTCTGTATCCTATTTCTAAAATTAGTATTTGAAGTATATATTACTCCAAATGGTAATATTCCTTAGGATGGTTTTATAACAATGGGAGTAAGAAAAAGTCATTGCAATTAAACAGTATTTTAAACTTGCAGTTATAAGTTTCTCAGCTAAATGCTTTTATTGTCTCTATAAAAATGTGAATTTTGAAGTTATTCAAAACAAATAACTGACTGCATTAGACTTAAAGGTGCTTTCATTGCTGTCATTCACTCTCTGCCTCTAATCACTAGTCTCAGATGGTAATTCAGAGTCCACAGTGAAGGGTGCCTGTAAAAACCATGGTTACCCTATTTACTGTTCTATATTCAATAAACTGTTTGCGTGTGGAATAGTAGTTGATGTAATATAAAACAAAAGAAAAAAATTATTTGAGAAACTAAGTCAAATCTCATCAGTATATTGCTGAATTACATAGGTTTTCTTACTGATAACAAAATTTACTAATACCCTAGATCGTAACATTTAAATCTGAACAGATGAGATGACACAGGTCAGGTATGCTCACATGTGTGTTGAGGTCCATGTGCCCTGTAATACCTTCCTCAATCACTCTTCCCCTGTCCTGGGGACTGAGCTGGAGCCTGCTTTTTCTGCTGCACTGACTTTCCAGCAGCGAATCCTCTTGTCTCTGTCTCCATCACTAGGATTGCAAGAATGTGCCACCATTCTGAGACTTTTTTTTTTTCATGGGTTCTGAGGACCACAACTTAAGTTACCATGCTTGGTTGGCAAGAACATGACCAACTAATCCATATTTGCAAACCCCCAAAATTGTTATTTCTAAGATAACTCTTCCATTTGACCTCACTTATTGGCACACCTTAATTATTGTACAAACCTTGGAATGATCTCCCTACTTAAATGATTTAATCTGGTCTTCCAGATGATGTATAAGAAATTCTGAAGTCTGTAGAAAATATTTGAGTTATTGAAAGGGCTTAAGAAAAACGAACAGCACAAAGATCTTGCCCTTGAAGTTGTCATTTCAATTTAAAATCTATCAATTTTAACAAAGGAACTCTAAATAAAATAATAGTGAGATTAAATAAAGTTGGTAAGTTTGCTTTTCAGGGAGTCCAAATAATTCAAAACTTGTAGATGGCTGATAATAGAAAAATGTATTCTGGGACTAGATAAAAAGAAAAGAGAGAAGATAGCGTAAAAGCAAGAGGAAAGCAAGATTAAAGGAGTACATTTCAGTGTCTCCATTTACTGCAGCTGTTGACTGATGAAGGCAGTCTAGCAGTACTCTGAGTGAGTTGTCTTTCATTCAGCCTTTGAAAGAAGCCAGCTACCTTTCATACGTCAGAGAAAAATGGCATTCAACTATACCATACACTAAAAATGAAAGGATATATTTTAATGAAAATGTCTTTGTTTCTTAGAAGTTTATTATTTTAATTAAGTCATTATGAAGAGAAGATAAGAATGAATGGCTGGTGGTACACAGGAGAGATTGTCCTTCATTATAAGCAAAAGGGAAATTCTACTTGCTCAAAAAAAAACCACAAATAACAAAAAACAAAAAACAAAACCCAAAAAAACCTTCTCTACTTAATCAAATGTTGTATTACCATAGTATATTGGATTTTTAGTCATCCTGTAACTAATATGTGTGAGCTTATTTTAAAATAACAAACCATGTTAAACCTCTCAACCAGAATGTTTTAATTATTAAAACATCAATTTCAAAGTCCAACAATGCATGAAGACTAATATAGTTGAATTTACAGAGCTCTTTTTTAAGCAAAAGAACTTTAAGCAGCCAGGAGGTGGTGGCACACACCTTTAATCCCAGCACTTGGGAGGCAGAGGCAGGCAGATTTCTGAGTTCAAGGCCAGCCTCATCTACAGAGTGAGTTCTAGGACAGCCAGGGCTACACAGTCTTGAAACCTGTCTCGGAAAAAAAAAAAAAAAAGAACTTGATGCTACTTCAAAACAGATATGAAAGTTGTTTTGTCACCCTATGGGAGAAATTAATGGAAGTTTTTATCAGGGATAACTGATCTTTGTCATATTAGGTAGATTATATAAGTATAGAAAATTTATATAGGCAGTTTCAAAACTTCTATGATTAAATAAACAAACAAAATGCATAAAACACATGCCAACCTTTCACCATATCCAGGAGTTTAAAGCAAATCTAAGGAACTCTCAAACTAATGCCATGACCACGTACCCTACTTTACCTCATAAACTCACACCTACACACACATTTCCATTTTTTACATAATCTGGAATAACATACAGTGTATTTCCAAGAGTTTCTTCTCCTGCATATGCTTTCAAGTTCTTCCCTTGTGTTTAGGACAACTGTAGCAACACCAAACTGCTATATTAAGATATTTTAAATTATTCACCTTTAGAGAATTCTGATTTTCAAATATCACTGAAAAAGTATTCTTTGATCAAAGTCATTCAGTAGAAGCCTTAAAGAAGCATGAAGTCATCCTGGAGACCTGAAACTACAATTCTTTTTATAATGTTTGGGAGACGTTTCACGTGTTAAATGGAAAAGGTAATATGCAATCTAGACATAAATTCTGAGATTATAATGAAATTTTAATTATAAAAAAGTATTAAGCAACAGAGAACACAGAGTTTAAAGCCTCTAGCCAACATTCATTGGTTACCACTGAAAATCTTTTGTTTTCTAACTTCTTCAGTGTGCAGTGGCAATACTAATAGCTGCACACAAGGGCAACTGTGAAGATCGAGGGCGAGGCACTTGCACTGTGTGTGAAGTAGGCTGAATGGGTATTTTACAATCAACAAAAAAGCACTCATTATTTTGAAGGTCTCTTCATTCTATTAATTGTTACTATGTGTGGATGCAATAGTTTTCCTTCCAGCAGTCCACACAAATACACTGAAATGTTGTTTGTGCCTCACTGGAGACATTTTACTCTGCCTTGATAATTTACTGTTCTGCTATTGATTGGAACGGTGTCTGAAAACACCTATTAAGATGAACACAGGGCTTTGTGAACTATACTCACCTAAGGATTTTGTCACTGTGAGATGATCCTGCTTTTATTTTTCCAGGACAGCCAGGGCTACACAGAGAAACCCTGTCTCGAAAAAAAAAATAATAATTCAGAAAAAAATGTGTAAAATTCATATTTATGCTGTGTGATATTTCAATGCATGTAAACATATCTAATACATCTAGGTAGAGTCTGCAACATGATGCATATTTACAATGTTCCAGGATCCTCTGATCATGCTTTGAGAACAAAGTTCCTATCTTAATTCAGATTTCCCTCAAATGTGGAAAATAATACTTTCTGATTAAAAACCAATTTGAAATACATACATCAAGTAGTACATTTATTGGCAGACCTCTAAAAGACAGTGATAATAAAACCTATAGTTTCCTGCAAATTGGCTAGTGCTTTGCGAACTCTTCCTCTGGAAGCAATCTCTTTCTCAGTTTTACGATGTTCATTTTTAGAAGATGGAGCTTTGTCATGTAATTTTACACGGGTCTTGAAGAATTTGAAGAATGTGAATGGCCATAGTAGAATGAAAGCCATTCTGGAGTTATGGAAGAATTTGAGTGAGAGTACAGCAGGAACAAATTACCAGAATGTTTGGGGATTTTAAGTGAGAATAAAAAGTGAAAATTATGATAGATCTGGGCTTGATTGCACAGGTTAATGATAGATACTTGGGAAAAAAATGATGAGAAGACCCAAGTTCCAGGTCTGTTGCTGGCAAGTAAGTTGAAAAGCAATCCAGCTAGACTAGGTCTCAGATGTTAAAATATATATTTCATGTATCAATATGGCATAATTTTATTTAAAAAGTGAATGATCAAATACTATTGCTTGAATAGTTCCAGTAGGTATGAATTGTAATAACATCTGAGGTTGTACACATATCAAGGAGTGGAAGGCCAGTTTACAGAACTAGGTCATGTACAATCTCATGCTGTAGGAATGACCTAATGTATTCATTTGGATGATACTCCCACTATCTGAGGAATACCAAAATAGAACTCTGGCTTTGCATATAGCCCCCAATTAAAAAAAGTATCTCGGGAGGCAGAGGCAGGCAGATTTCTGACTTCGAGGCCAGCCTGGTCTACAGAGTGAGTTCCAGGACAGCCAGGGCTATACAGAGAAACCCTGTCTCAAAAAAAATTATAAAAATTTGGCTAATAAAAATGTAGGCAGTTCTGAATCACAGTTTATGAAGTAAGCATCATTTATAGGAAAGTTATACTAGTCGTTTGTGAGTTAGTTGATGATAAAAATGTATATGATGTCTGGTTCAAGGGAGGCTTCTCTGTAGCTTCTTTCCTATATTTATGTTTCTTTAGTTACACTGACACCATGGGTAAGACATCTGCACATATCCCTCCATTTGCTGTCAATGTTCAATCAGAAGCTAACGTTCCCAATCAAACTGAAGTATCAATATGTTTTAAATATCTAAATAAATATGGTCTCTATTCTCCAACAAAGAGTACACACTGATGAGGTTTAGCTTTCCTAAACATATCTCTAGACCTTTCAGGTAGATGGCAGCTTTACCACTTCAGTTCTTTCATGAGATAAGCTACAAACCCTGTCATTTTTTTTCACATTTAATAAAATTTTAATTAAATGCTTAATGCATGAAATTAATGAAAACCCATGGGTAGAAGTATAAAAATTATTTATTGTCAATATCAAATAAAGGTGGTTAAATAAAATATAGAACTATGTAGCAGAAGGACAATCACCTTCTGGAAAGCAGTTTTGATTTTATTAGAAAAATAGTTGACCCACATTTTAATGTAAACCTATGTATTTACAGATGAGAAATTCACTCATTAATGTACGCCTCAATGTATCTCCATTAAGGTTTTCTATTACCAGACTCATTCAGGATGGAAACAGAATGAGAGTTGCCCCCATAGTATGTGGCATTAATATCTAACATATAGTTGCTATAAAATTAACTGAGCATCCCTCCTAATCAATGTCTAGGATCAAAGTATTTGGTGAATCTCATCCCTTAAAGCAAAGTAAGAAGCTGGCAAGAAAAAATATTATAGAAAATGGTGGAAAAGCAGAGTGAAGCAACTGCCATTAACAAAAAAAAAAATCCAGTGATCTCATTGAAGACATTGTGTGCAATCACCATTCTAAATGTCTAGTCTCTAGATTATGTCTAAGGTTTGCAACAGTATCATCTGCTATCAGAAAAATGCAGCTTCATTCAGATGTAAAGTAAAAATATTCTAGATATAGACTATAGGTTTTATAGATAGGATGCAGGTTTGGTTCCAAATACAGTGTCAACTAATTCAATTTATTTCCTGTCCTGCTTTTCTTACCTGGTTATGGAAAAAAAATTTCATTACAAAATCCTCTAAGAAATGACCCTTTTGTTCAAAATAATTTTAATTCATTCTTAAACAATTTCATAAGTCCCGTTTTTGCTTTTCGTGGGTCCATTGAGCTTAAATATGGTTACTAGCACAGTCATGGGTGGGTTCACTAAATAACAGCTACAATGTACCAATGAATACACAACCGATGCAAATTGGCTCCATCTCTCTTAGTAGCCCTTATCAGCCAGTAGTCCCTTGGAGAGAGGTGGGGAGTAATGGGCCCATGGAACAGCCATGATGAAAGGTTTACATTCTCAGACTTGTGCAGGTAACCATGGCTACTATCAGTTAATCAGCACAGCAGCCAGGACATATTCAGACAGCAACAGCATTTCAGAACCTACTTCCCCATGCTTTGACTCTTATATTCTTTCCAACCCCTCTTCTGTCATAGACTCTGAGCACTGGAACTGAGGACTTAGGGCTGAGTACTTGACAGTCACTTACTCTCAACACTTTCAGTCATGAATCAACCATGAAAGCAGAAGCTACTCTAGCCACGACTGAGAACAGTTCTCATCTATAGATGTGAGACACTCCTTTGGCATATATATATATATATATATATATATATATATATATATATATATAGTGTGTGTATGTATGTATGTATGTATATATACACATATTATTTATACATATATGTATAGATATGAGAAAAATTGCACTTCTAGAAAGCTGAATAGAAATTAAAAAAAAAAACTCAAAAGATAATGCTTCAGAAACAAACATCAGCTTTTTGAACTGTGAAATCTAATTGCAAAATGCATAAGAATAGCTTTCTTTTGAGAAAGTTAAGGGAACTGTGGATGGGGTCGCAGTAAAAAAAGAGTATGAGAAACTTGAAAAGTTTTGGAATCTTTCATTCCCTGGGTTTTAAAGTTTAATGTCACTGATCAGCATACATCCTCGGTATTTTAATCTATCTTTGTTACTGAACACTGGACTTTTATATGTATTATTATTATTTATTATTATTATTATTATTATTATTATTATTATTATTATTATACATGTGTGTTTGTTGAATGACACCATTCATAGGTAGAAATGAACAAACATCAGCTCATCCTAGACAAGGCACTGACAGCAGACCAAGTCAACGATATCACCAAGCTCCCACTTGGTGAGCCAATGACTTCATTGGAGTTATATACATGTACTACATGTACGGCTGAGGGTTTACTTATGAGAGAGCAAGAATGACTCAAAATCAGCCACATTACCGAAAACCCACCCTAGGATGAGTGACAGCTCATAAAACCAGAACTCCGGAGCTTACTGCCCAACCTTCAGGAAGTTTAGCTGATCAGAAACTATCTCCTCCAGACAGCTTTTCTGTACTTTTTATAAGTAGCTTACCTGGTCTGAAGTTCTTCTTTAGATTATAAAATAACAGAAATTAGGCACACCATTGGTCTCTCATAGGTTTTCATGTACCTATATATGTAGGTACATATTTAAAATGACACTGTCTCTAATTTTATAAAAGTAGTTTTAAATGTCTATCTTGGAGGCCAGCGAGATAGCTCAGAGTATATAACAAAGCTTGTTGCTTAAGCCTAGCCACTTAAAATTGATTCCTGGAGCCCACCTAAAAATAGGAGAAGAGACATAACTCCATAAAGTTGTCCTATGATATCCACTCATGTGCTGTGGACCACACACCCACATTCACAATTTCTACACACAGTTGCACAGCAATTTTCTCAGAGATAAAAATATTAAAAGTTTCATCTTTGAAAAAAGCTAGGAGTCAGGAAGTTATAAAAGACACCCCTTGGATTCAAGGAATATACAACTTAGAAGTCACAAAAAGTCCCTGAAACTGACCAGATACATGAGGCTGCTCCATCCCCAAGGTTATATAAGAACTTAATTTCAATAATTCTGTTTTGCTTACAACAGCTTTTGTTTTAAAATTAAGATCATCATTGTGAATGTGTGTACTACATTAATATTTAATCATTTATTTTTCATGCACTTTCTGTTTGTTACATAAATCAGTAGTTTATACTTTTTCTGGCCCCAAATTGCTTCTATGTAGAAAACTGAACTCTAAGAAAAACTCATTGTTCTAGAAACACAATAAATTCATACTATACAATAAAAGGCACAAGAAAATATTTGCTTTGAAAGCACATTGTCTTTAGTCATTATAATGTAGAATTTACCAAGAAAAGCATTAGCCCTTATAAAAAGTATTAAATAAGATTTTGAGTTGTTCCAATAATTCAAAAAAACAGGCCAAGAATAATGTTCCATATTAAAGTATAGAACATTTCTAGTGAATGGGTACTTTTTAAAAAGACCCACATGCTTGTAGCTAACACCCAAAAATATTCTTGTGATTAATGAAGTTTGTGGTGTAAGTACTATAATCAACAATATTTATTCTGACTGGTGGTAACAATTGTGTGAGTCAGTTCATTAACTGTTCCAATTTCTTCTGAGATTTTTAAATTTGATGAGAACTAGACATGGCACCAAACTATGAAAATAGTAGAATATCATTAGGAATCATTTCACTGATTTTTGTCTTTGCCACTTGTGTTTGCTACTACCCCAGATCTACAGGCTATCCAGTCTCTGGTTCTTGGATATCCTGGCAATATTTTAAGCCTGGGCTCCCCCTCTTGACATGGACTTCAAGCTGAACCAAACAATTGTTTGCAACTTCTACAAGTTCTGCACCACCGTTGCCTCAAGACATCATGCAGGCAGTACAGATTGTAAGTTGAGGATTTTGTGGCTGAGTTGCTGTCCAAGTTTCTCTTTCTTTACCCTGCATAATAACTTTGTGCCAAGGAGCCTGGAACACAAGAATGAAGGCTCCTAGCCTGCTCCAGCTCTACCCTTCTACAGTCATTGAGCTGTATGGATGTTGTCTCACTAATGGGGCCTGGCTATCAGGGTTCAAAGAGAGGCCCTCTGTCTTAACATCAGCCTGGGTTCTTGACGGATCTTCAAAGGGACCTTCTCAGCCAACAACTCAACCAAATATAACCCAGTCACTGAAAGCTTTACCTGGATACAAATAGACAACTCAGACTGTGTATCCTCCATTACAACGACTCCTCCCTAGATAGACTTTCTCAGACAGCAGATGAGAGTAGATGCAAAGAACACTAGCCAGACATTATGCAGAGAAAAAAATCTAAATTGGAGGTCTCCATAGAGTCTCTCCCCCTCAGAGATAGAAAAACGTGTGGAAGAGACAAAAGAAAGACTGTAGAAGTCAGAGTGGATAGAGGACATCAGGAGAACATAACTCACAAAATCAACTAAGCAGGGCTCACATGGGCTCAGCAAGACTGAAGCAGCAAGCACTGGATCTGCATTGGTCTGCATCAGGTCCTCTGTATGTGTTCTAAAGCTGTTAACTTGGTATTTTTGTGAGACCCCCCTAACAGTGGGAGTGAATGTGTTTCTGACATAGGATAGCTTACAACCACCTGTTAGTTCCAGGAGACCCAATGCCCTCTTCTGGCCTCTATGGCTACCTGTACATGAGTACATGTTCACAGTCCCCTGCCTTCCAACCAATTAAAATAAAATAGAGGAGGAGGAAGAGGAAGAGGAGACAACAACGTGATGCCAGGCATGGGGAACATCTGCAATCTCAGCACTCAGGAGACAGAATCCAGAGGATCACAAAGTGGAAATCAGCCTGGGCTACATAGTCTCAAAAAAAAAAAAAATGGACAGCACACAGGGGGAGGGTGTGCCAGGCTGTGCCTCTGTCCTAACCACACAATCCTGCCATGAAGCTCAGGGCCTGATCTTTTGTCTGCTCTTGAGACCCTGTTCCTCCTATTGAGTTGCCTTGTCAAGCCTCACCTTGTCTTAGTATATCTTGTTTTGTTCTGTTTTGCCATCTTCTGTTGGAAGCCTGCTCTTTTCAAAAGAGAAAGCAAGGGGAGTGGATCTTGGGATAGACAGGAGCAGGAGGATGGGTAGAGAAAGCCCTGTTTAGGATGTACTGTATGAAAGAAGAATCAATTTCCAATTTAAAAAAAGATACAGCAAAAAGAAAGTTTGCATTTATTTGAGATGTAATGTTACAGCACTGTACATTGCATATTAACACAAAATTGTTTTCCCCCTAGTGAAATCTGAATTGTATGACTTGGGCAAATCATTATCTTTCCTTTTGAAATATTTATCTTTCCTAAATTCAAAAGAAAGACTCTGTCTTAGTCAGGGTTTCTATTCCTGGATGAAACATCATGACCAAGAAGCAAGTTGGGGAGGAAAGGGTTTATTNGGCTTACCTTTCCACATTGCTGTTNATCACNNAANGAAGTCAGGACTGGAACTCAAGCAGGTCAGGNAGCAGGAGCTGATGCAGANGCCATGGAGGGATGTTCNTTACTGGCTTGCTTCCNCTGGCTTGCTCAGCCTGCTCTCTTATAGAACCAAGACTACCAGCCCAGAGATGACACCACCCACAAGGGGACCTCCCCCCTTGATCACTAATTGAGAAAATGCCTTGCAGCTGGATCTTGTGGGGGCATGTCCCCAACTGAAGCTTCTTTCTCTGTGATAACTCCAGCTTGTGTCAAGTTGACACAAAACTAGCCAGTACAAGCTCTTACCCTATACAGATTGTAATGTTGCTTGGCTGACATTAAATATGTTTTGAAATATATATTGTGCTAATAAAAGAGATCACTATAAAGAAAATCCTAGGCTATCTCACACCAGCTTTCACAGGATCTGTCAGCGCTCCTCTGGTGTCATGTTAGGCTCCACGTAGTCTTAGTCTCTTTGCATTTGTCAGATGCTTTATCTACAGTTGGTTAACACACTTCCATTTGTAGCCAGGGCAGTTTTCATCAAACACCACAAAGCTATTATATTGCAATATGACTTCAGGTAAGCACTTTGTACAACAGAATCCTAGATGGAATTGGAGATTGAATTCACCATTTCCACAAACCAGTAAATAGTGTCATGTGTACTTGTCATGGAAAGAAAAAAATATAGAAAGACAAATCTCAACAAAAAAACTACAGGCAACCAAGAAATGCTTAGTGTGGAAGAAAGAACTTTCCCTTAGAAAGAATCCCCCAATTAGTTATCCAATACCAGGAATTCAGTCCTGAAACATATACACACTATTAACAGTAAATTAACTGAGCAGATTGTATTAACATATTGGTTAGTTGTAAATATCTTTCCATCAGTCAGAATTCTGGGCTGCCTAACTTCCAGTTCTATTGAATGAAAGTGATTTGTTTAGTCCTCATCACAGTTTCAAATTAGAAAACTATGACAAAAACTCAAATAATTTAATCAAGACTTATTCATCACATTCATAAGATACAATAATTTTTATCTAAATTAATAATTATAAAATATGTAATGGCAGATGCATTATATCATACTAAAATTATTGATTTACTCTAAGTAGATAAGAAAGTAGTTTATTTACAAAAATAAAATAATTTCTGTTACCATCAATGTTGCTCACATAAACCAAGAGTTAGATATCTGTTAAACTAGATACAAGTAACTAAATGACTAAAGAAAAACATATTTGTAAGGCTACAACATCTCATACAAAAATTGTCCAAGCTGGTTCCATTAATTACTGACTGTGAAGAAATGGAACAAGAAATAGTTTTAATCTAAGAAAACCTGACTCAAATAAATATACAAAGATATGGAAAAATAAAAATAAAACTCAATCAACTGATATGTTTCTCCAAAAAGACTTAAAAGAATTGAGACAGAGATTTTGAATCTGTTTGAGTTGAGGACAAGGAACACAAACTTAAAGTTGCAAAAAAAATCAGACAATTTTTCAGCAAGTCCCAGTGCCCTAGAGATTGTGGACTGCCGAGTGGACAAAATGGTATGAACACTGCACAATCTGAAAATCTGTGAAAATATTCTGGAGTCCTAAGAGCAAAGGAATTTGTACATTACCATATACAGAAGCAAGTTGATTGTGATGTTGTCAAGGCAACTGTAAATGTCCTTACAGGAAATCTCTGATGAAATTCCATTTTAAACTTTTTTGCTATCATTTATTTACATATTCACTTAGCCATTCAGTCTCTCCAGGAACGTTGCAGAGAATTTCGGTTTTAGACTCTGGATGTAGGCAGTGAGAATAAAAACTGTGTAGAATGCCTGAAGGAAACTCATATTCTAATGATTGCTTCACCATCTAAGTCAAAATTTGAGAGGAGATTCGATATGTAATTGAATGGGCCAATAATGCTATTCCCCTTGGCACATTTCAGTCATAAATAAAAAATTAATGAGGTCAGAACTAGCTATGTCCCTAGGGAGAAACATTCTTTCCCGAACGTTCCCAGGAATTCTATCAGCTGTACATGGAATGTATTCCTTAAGTAAAGAGTCTAGTTCAGCCATCACGTAAGTCTTCTCATTTATGTGTATTCTCCCCAGGAGGCTCTCATCATTAAATACATATTTACCATATTCTCTATACCATCCCCTCCTGCAGCCTTTTTGAATTAATTCAATAAATTTTCATTGTGTTCTTACTTTATGTGCCAGTGAAATCTCAGTGAAAAAAAGTGAATGCATGAAATGCAGGGACTTGCATTCTCTCAAGGGATAAAAATGAAACCCTTAATGATGAATATGATGAATTCTTCTCAAATCCGTGTAAGTGATACAGAGGGCTCACAGAATAACTCTCGGCTAAGGTGTCATTTCTAGAATGGCTTAAAGAAACCTTTTCTTTCTCTCTTTTTTTTTTCCTTTTTTGACATAAAAAAAATAAAACAGTAAGAAAAGTTTCATATGAGAGAAAGAAGAAGTTTAGTTGATGATATAAGGTAGGAAAATGCATCTTCATGCATTGGCAGAAGGACTCAGGTAGTTGGGCCAAGGTGTGCATGAATGGGTTGACGTGAGAACAGGGAACTAAGTAGAAGTGAAACCAAATATGTAAGCCTCATGCAGAACTTTTGCTTCTCTTATGAATGAGGTGAAAATGAACTCATCACATATTCAAAATGAATTGCCTGCCTGTTGAATTATAAAGAATGTGCTCGCTTTGGCAGGACATATACTAAAGGCAGAATGACACAGAGATTAGCTTGATTCCCCCCCCCATCAAAAAAAAAAAAAAAAAGATTGATAAGAGAGTGTTGGAGATGGAAATGAGGCTGCAAGTTAAATGGAAGGCTGTTGCCATACACCAAGAGCTGTGTCTGGGACTTTGGGCCTGTTGCATGAGAGTAGTTCTCCAGAAATAGATACTAGAAATATCTGGAAGGTGTTGGATGGGTGGTGATAGGAATGTGAGGACTGAGAAGTTATTTCAAAGATCAATCTTTGAGCACCAGGAATAATGGAACTGTATTTGGACATTTAAAGTTAAGTGTGTTAGATTTTAGACATGAATTCGGAGAAAGAGTTCAGATTGAAATTACAAATTTATAAACCAACTAGTAAGAAATACAATTAAATATCTGAGGGGTGAGTATACCAGAAACAAAAAATTCCGGAGCTGATATTTTGGGAAAATAAATGAGTCCACCCTCTTGGCTAAGGTCTCAAAAGAGATGAGCTGAGCATCCTGAATTGATCAGTGTGGAGTGCTGCTGAGATGAACAATTAGCAACTTACTTTTATAAAGATGTGGCAAGCCCAACAGTACTAATCCCATTACAGAGAATGCTGCTCTTTGAACACAAATATATTAACATTTGTACTGACCAAGTCACTGTTGTAATCTCAAAACAGGAAATGCAATACTACGAGGAAATATAGTCCAGTGCGTGAAAGGTCAAACTTGATGTTGCATTTCTTTTATGTGTAAAAAAGCAGACACTATCTTATTCCCTCACTATCACAAATTTTATATTCATTGTCTACCTAATCTAGGTGAGATTTAACTAAGTCTATTTCAAAGTAAAGGAATTATTAGAACAAAAGTTACAAATTTTATTTTATTTCATAGCAACTAGTTAATATTTTATTTTTTATGATAAGGAAATGGATTTATTCAGTACATACCTAGGGGCATTTGGACATAAATAGGTAAAGATGACAAGTTGGGAAGGGCACTCCAGATGAGAACCAAGATCCTGAAGCAATTCTTCTTTTTTTTTTTTTAATTTTACTTTTATAATTCATTTTTTACACTCCATATTCCATTCCCTGTCCCCCATCCACCCTCTGACTGCTCCACATTCCACATCTCCTCCCCACCCAATCCCCTCTCCATCTGACCTCTAAACTCCCTGGGGCCTCCAGCCTCTTGAGGGTTATGTACATCATCAAAGAATGAACCCAGACCTGGAAGTCCTCTACTGTATATGTGTTGGGGGACTCATATCAGCTGCTGTATGCTGTCTGTTTGGTGGTCCATGGTTTGGAAGATGTCTGGCAACCCCATTCCTCACTGGATGTCCTGTCTTCCTGCTGGAGGTGGGCTCTATAAGTTCCCTCTCCCTACTGTCAGGCATTTCATCAAAGGTCCTTCCCTGTGAGTCCTGGAAGTCTCTCACCTACCAGGTCTCTGGTGCATTCTGGGGAATCCCCCCAACCTACTATTTCCTGAGGTTGCCTGTTCACATTTTCTGCTGGCCCTCAGGGCGTCAGTCCTTTTCCCTCACCCAATACCAGATCAGGTTCGCCTCTCACCACCCCCCAAGTGACCCCCACCACCTCATCCACTTTTCTTCCCGAGTCCTTCCCTTTTCCCTCCCCACTTGTGATTGCTTTCTTCTCTCTCCCAAGTGGGACTGAGGCATTCTCACTTGGGCACTTCAGCTTGTTGAGCCTTTTGAGTTCTGTGGACTGAATCTTGGGTATTCTGTATGGGTATTTTTATTGTTATTTTTGTTTTTATTTTGGCTAATATCCACTTATTAGTGACTACATACCATGCCTGTCCTCTTGGGTCTGAGTTACATCACTCAAGATGATATTTTCTAGTTCCATCTACTTGCTTGTGAAAGTCAGGATGCCCTTGTTCTTAATAGCTGAGTAGAATTCCATCATGCAAATGTCATGGGACATCTAGGTTGTTTCCAGCATCTGGCTATCGCAAATAAGTCTGGTATGAACATAGTGGAAAATGTACCCCTGTGGCAGGGTAGGACATCTTTTTCCTGAGGAACCTCCAGATTGATTTTCAGACTGGTTGTAGCAGCTTTCAATCCTACCAGCAATGGAGGAGTGTTCCTCTTTCTCCACATCCTCTCCAACATGTGTTGTTACCTGGGGTTTTGATCTTAGCCATTCTGACTGGTGTAAGGTGATTAACTTCTTGAGTTCTTTATATATTTTGGATATTAGCCCTCTACTGGATGTGGGGTTAGTGAAGATTTTT